>NC_030818.1:24395357-24698750 GCF_001704415.2 Capra hircus
GGAGCCTGGTGAGATACATACAGTTCATGGGGTTGCAAGAGTTGGACACAACCTAGCGATTAAACCACAAAGCAGTGGTTCTATATCAGGTAGAGTTTTCCCTCAATTCCCAACCCCAGGATATTAGTATTGTCTGAAAACATTTTTAGTTGCTACAACCAGGAGGGTGCCAGGGTCATCTAGTGATTAGAGGTCAGGAATGATGTTCAGTATCCTATAATGCACAGGAAAACTTCCTCAAAAGAAGAATTATTCTTCTCCCCAAATGTCACTAGTATCAAGGTTGAAAACCCCATTCTAGAGTACTTTTACAGTGGGGCCAGTTAGCCTGCCACTGGGATATCTGCTCAATGCCTAGATATTCAAGAATGCTTCTCTCTTCTCCAATTTGGCTAGTTGGAGTTCTAACATGTAGCCCAGTGTAAGCTCTGGAAATCGTTCAGCTTACAGCTTCCTGGTAGTTATAGGAAGAGCCTGTTAGGAGTCTTACCCTACATGTACACAGCTTAGCGTTTAGCCAAAACTCGAGGGAACGCATGCAAATTGCTGAGGCTCTTATCTGCGTAGCTGCCTCCTCTCCAGTACTCTGTCTGTGCCACAAATTCCAGTTGCCTGAGTCTTCCTGACCTCTAACCTCTGACATTTCAACTAAATGAGACCTTCAGGCTCTGTTGGGGTTGCCCTTTCTCTGGGCCTGTCTGTAAAGAGCCTCCAGGCAGAAAGCCTGGGTGATGAAAGGCTTCTCCGTGTGTCCCTCCTGTTTCTCCAGGTCTTGCAAGATAAGACACTAATGCCCTTTGCTTCTTACTTTCTTTTCAAGGATGCTGGCATAGTGAAGAGCCTTGAAAGACAGAGATAGTGCTTCCCTGTAGAGCAAAGGGCAGGTTCCTGTACTGTGTTATCAAGGCAAAGGTGAAGAGGCTTACTCCTCATTGAAAATGATTCTGTTTTCCTAAGCTCAGGGCGCCTCTTCTGTAATGCAACCCAGGACATGTGCAAGTTTCAGTCGGACCTCTCCACATTGCCCCATGGGAAATGGGATGAGGAACCAGTGCAAATGCTGATACTCTAGCTCCTGCTGTTGCTTTAAGTAATAACATCCTTTGTATCTGACCTGGGAGTCTTGTGTCTTCTGCCAGCACCTGTGAAACAGCATGAAGCTAACTTGCTAACTAGCAAGGAGGGTAAGTTCTCCTTCACATTTCATTTGTCTATTTACTTAATTGCCTGCTCTAGGTCTTGGTTGCAGCACATGGGAGCTTCAATCTTCAGTAAGACTTTTAGTTGTGGTATGCAAACTCTGTTTCTGCATATGGGATCTAGTTCCCTGACCAGGGATGGAACCCAGGCCCCCTGCACTGGGAGTGAGGAGTCCTAGCCAAGCCCCTGGACCACCAGGGAAGTCCCTCTCCTTCATTTTTCTTGACACACCTGTTACGTATTAGGCACTGTGCTCAGCTCTGAATATAGGAAGTGAATGCAGTCTACAGTCCAGTGGGAGAGGCAAAGATTTTAAAAGACAAATACATAAAAATTTTAAATGGCAGCAATTAGTAAGAAAGAAACAAGGAAATTGCAAGAGAATGACAAGGAGGACAATAGACTGAATTAGAGGAGGTCAGTAAGGGGAGCAAGGAGATAAACCCACTCCAGCACTCTTGCCTGGCAAATCCCATGGACGGAGGAGCCTGGTAGGCTGCAGTCCATGGGGTCGCTAGGAGTCGGACACGACTGAGTGACTTCACTGTCACTTTTCACTTTCATGCATTGGAGAAGGAAATGGCAACCCACTCCAGTACTCTTGCCTGGAGAATCCCAGGGACGGGGGAGCCTAGTGGGCTGCGGTCTCTGGGGTGGCACAAAGTCGGACACGACTGAAGCGACGCAGCAGCAGCAGCAGCAGCAGCAGCAGCAGCAGCAGCAGCAGCAGCAGCAGGCAAGAGATGATGGAGGCTTGGGCTAAGGTGTGGCCATGAAGAGAATACTAGGAACACTGGGAATAAAAGATGGATGAGTAAAGTCTGGCCAGGCCATGAATGCTCTGCCACAGGACCTTGGTAAATGGTAAATTAAGGTACAGGCTGAGGGCAATGGAGTGGTAGAATGGGAAGAACTAGGAACAGAGATGAGTTAAGAGGCTATTGCTGTCAGTCAGTGAGAAGAAGGTCTGGATTAGAATAAAAACAGAAAAGATAAACTGCTTAACTTAGGGGAGGTGTCTAGTCACAGATATGTGAGTTTCTATGCTGTCATGCAGATGTGTGTCATTTTTGCCAGAAGAGAGAAATGTCTGTAAGTAGATGCGCATTTCTGTGTATTATCTTTTTCACTGTGTCTGTGACTGTATCATTTATTCATTCATTCAGCAAATACTTGCTAAGCCCCTATTTTGTGCAAAGCAATGTGCCAGGTACTATGGGGGAACGTGAACACGAATCAAATAGAAATCCGACCCTTGAGGAGCTCACAGACTAGAAAGAGCAAGCACATTCCTCAAAGAGCTAAAATGCAAATTAGTAAAGTGATAAATATCATAAAGTTATGAAAATTCAGAAGAGGAAGTCATTACCTTCACTGGAGAGATAAGGGAGAATATGGCATTTGAATTTGGTTTTAAGGAATTAACAGGATGATGGAATCACCATACGATCTGGACACATATCCAGAGAAAACTAACTCAAAAAGACACACGCACCCCAGTGTTCACAGCAGCACTGTTCACAATCGCCAAGGCATGGAAGTTACCTAAACGTCCATTGACAGATGAATGGATACAGACGTGGCACACACATACCACAAATACCCACATGTATAACGGAATGTTACTCAGCCATAAAAAAGGATGAAATAATGCTGTCTGCAGCACCATGGATGGACCTAGAGATTGTCACACTGGGTGAGCTAAGTAGGACACAGAAAGACAAATGGCACATGCTATCACTGATATGCGGAACTTCAAAAATGAGACAAATAAACCTATTTACAAAACAGAAATAGACTCACAGACACAGAAAACAAACGTATGGCTATCAAAGTGGAAAGGGGGGAGGGATAAACCTGGAATTCAGAGTTAACAGATACATACTATTATATGTAAAATGGATAAACAAAAAGGACCTACTGGAGACTTCGCTGGTGGTCCAGTGGCTAGAACTTCGCACTCCCAGTGCAGGGGACCCAGGTTCAGTCCCACATGCCACTATTAAATGTTCCACATGCCACAACTAAGGCCCAGCATGGCCAAGTACATAAACATTAATAAACAAATCATTTCTTTTTATAAACAAGGACCTACTGTATAGCACAGGGAACTATTTTCAGGGCCTTATAATAACCTCTAATGGAAAAGAATAAGAATATAGATGGTATATAACTGAATCATTTTGCTGTACACTTGAGACATTGTAAATCAACTACAATAAAAATTTAAAATTTAAAAACGAAAGAATAGGAGGAAGGGAAGGAATGTAGGCAGGGAACAAGTGACAATGGAGCATTCTTGGCAAATAAGCTTGGAAAGGTGGTGAAAAATAAGCCTGAAAGAAAGCTGATCTAAAGAATCGGGCCTTTATTGTGTAGACCAGCAAATACTTATTGGACTCTTACCAAGGACACGGTGCTGTGCAAGATCTTGAATTTCCATATACGATTGTGTGTCTGTTTCCATGTATGCCTGCCTGTTTGCCAACATGTGTATATTTCGCAGTGTGTATGTACTTCTGTGTGTCTCTGTTTTAATACCAGTAGTCAATTTCTTTGGGTATACTCTTACACAGAACCGTGTCCATGTGTTTATATATGGCCAGCAGGTGGCGCCACAAAATCATAACTAGCAAGGACAATTCCGCCTGTTCCCAGCCGACTACTCCAGCGTCTCAGACTCTATGAGGCCATGGAGAGATCCTCAGGCCCTTGTAGGGGCTGGGGAGTCGTTTATTTCAATCACTAGCATTATTCACCACCGCATCCCCATGCCAAGCACAAACTCTGGCAAACCGAAATCCTCCATAATTGTGTATTGATGACATGCTAACATGCCCTGTGGGAGAAGTGGGAGATGGAGACAGCCAGGGAAGGGAAAGAAGTACAGAAAAGGTGGCCCACCAGTGAAGACCCCGCAGGAAGTGGGCCATCAGTCACACTCACAGAAGTCACAGAGGGATACAGAGGGGGACAAACAGTCAACTTGGCCATTGCTGTCACCCAGAAGACTTCCCCTCCTTATACTGTGGCGTCTGACCCTGATCCTTTTATTTCGTGCTTAGTAAGCACTAGGACTTGTGGGAAATACCACCTCTGATCTCTCAGAGCTTACAATCTAGGAAGAGAAATACAGTTGTTGTTTAATTTATTACATGTATGATCTTGGATTTGGATCCTGAACTAGAAAGGAAAAGGAGACATTGGAGAGTGGAAGAAATGTGAGTGGATTTCAAATTTGTGAACTAGACGCTAGTTATTTTAATTTTTAAAAATAGTAATAATTACAACCAATAAATCCTCTCTGCCTATTGCTAGGAAAGTTCCTTCCTGCCCACAGTGAGAAGTGCTCTATTAGGGACAGGGGCTTCCCTGGTGGTCCACCTGCCAATGCAGGAGAGGAAAGAGATGTGGGTTTGATCTCTGAGTAGAGGAGATCCCATGGGGAAGGAAATGGCAACCCACTCCAGTATTCTTGCCTAGAAAATTCCATGGACAGAGGAGTCTGGTCGGCTACCATCCATGCGGTCGAAAAGAGTCAGACACGGCTGATCGTACATCCACGCACGCATGCGGGAACAGGGGCACAGACCTGGAAGAGGATCCAACTGGGTGTGTTAACAGACCCTCTGGCTCCCTCCTCCCCAGTCCCTTCCCACCCCAGGAGACTGACTGATCAGGAGACTGGCTGCTCTCTCTCCTCTATCTGGGCTATTCCCAGGTCTCATCCTTCTCAGAGCCCACACCTGTGATCTCTCCCAAGAGAGTGCAGGCACCACCCTCTCCCGCCATCAGCCTGTTCCGGAGAGGGAGGCTATGATTGCTTGCAGGAGCTACTGCTCTGGTCATTACACACAAGAACACAGGAAGGGATCATCTTCCATACCCCTTCTGCTCCCATACGGGCAGTGAGGCTCAGGTTTTTGCAGTAAAAACCTTGAACCAACGAAGATCTACGCAGTGGGACCAATTTCAGGTCAGCTGCACATATCAGGGGCCAGGACTATAAGACATTTTAAGGGCCTGGCTGAGCCAGCACGGCCGCGTCTGGCCGCTTCCCCGCGCCTCCGCCGTCCTCCGCATTGCCTCACTCCTTTCTCCGAGCTGCCAGCAGCGCGTGGCTGCGTGTGTCATGCTGCTGCCGGTCAAGGCCTCCGCAGGGCCCTCTGAGGAATCCCACGTTCCTCAGTCTGGCTCTCAGAGCCCTCTGCAAAGTGGACCCACTTCCTGCTCCAGCTGTTTCTCCCACTACTCCTCTGTACCCATTTTTGCCCAACACTCTCAGCGTCCCGGCTATGCTCGCACTTTCCCTCTCCTGCATCTTTG
Source organism: Capra hircus (assembly GCF_001704415.2). Taxonomy (NCBI): domain Eukaryota; kingdom Metazoa; phylum Chordata; class Mammalia; order Artiodactyla; family Bovidae; genus Capra; species Capra hircus. Next base: position 24,400,884 of record NC_030818.1, read on the forward strand.
TGGATGCAGCTCCTCCGCCGGAAGGGCCTCCCTCCCCATCTCCACCTGGCAAGTGCCCATCTGCCTTTCAAGAAAGTTGCTCAGTCATGTCTGACTCTTTTCAACCCCATGGACTGGATCTCGCCAGGCTTTTCTGTCGATGGAATTCTCCAGGCTAGAATACTGTAGTGGGTTGCCATGTCCTCCTCCAGGGGATCTTCCTGACCCAGGAACTGAACATGGGTTTCCTGCGTTGCTAGTGGCTCAGAGGGTAAAGCATCTGCCCATAATGCAGGAGACCCGGGTTTGATCCCTGGGTCAGGAAGACCCTCTGGAGAAGGAAATGGCAACCCACTCCAGTATTCTTGCCTGGAGAATCCTATGGATGGCGGAGCCTAGTAGGTTACAGTCCACAGGGTTGCAAAAAGTCAGACACGACTGAACGACTTCACTTTCTTTTCCTGCATTGCAGGCAGATTCTTTACCATCTGACCCTTCAAACATATGTCTTCCTAAGGTCTTTCATACTCCACCCCAACCTGGTTTGGCCTGTTTCTCCTCTCTTGGCAATTATTTTCAGCTTCATTACCTTGATGCTTTATTTTTGGAATGCTAATTCCTTCTGTACAACTCTAAGCTCTTCAAGGGAAAAGCCTGTCTCTTATTCATTCAGTACCTAGCAACTTGTTGGACATACAGTAGGTGCTCAATAAATGCACAAGAGGTAATATGTCTAAGAGTGTTTGCTATACTTCAATGCTATGAGACACAGGCTCACATAACCATGAGCTCTAAGGAACACAGAATGTGGGTGCCCTTTCCAGAAGGAGCTAGAAACAACAGCTACACTGAGCATCCATTAGGTGCCCTCTGGCCCCAACCCCATTCCCATCTGGCTCCCAGCTTCCTCAGTCCTCAAAAACACACTTTAAAAATAACTCCCTGGACTTCCCTGGTGGTCCAGTGGCTAAGACTCTTCTTTCCAAATGAGGTGGGTCTGGGATCAATCCCTAGTCACAGAACTAGATATCACCTGCCACAACTAAGAATCCGCATGCTGCAAGGGAAAACTGAAGATCCCACATGCAGCAACTAAGATCCAAATCTTAGTACAGCCAAATAAATAAATACGTAACATCTATCTATCTATCTATCTCCCCTCCTTGCCTCCTTCTTCTCTTCTATGCCTTTCTCCTTTCTCTCCCTTTCTCTCTGCTAAAGCCCTCAGGTTCCTGCCCACAGAACACTGGGGACAAAAATAGAAGGGCTGGGGGAACCCAGCAGCTTCTGAGCATTGAGATGAGGAAGTGATTATCAGAGGTCACTGTCCTGGTCAGTTCCTGTTTCTGGAGCACAGATGCCAAAATCTGTTCCTTTTTCTTTTGAAAAATGTAGGAGTTTTGATTTCCAAAATTCCCAGAACCAAGACTGTCACTGTGAGCTATCTGTGTTTCTGTCTGCCTGCCTCTGTATGGAGGGTCTGCCAAGGCCTCCTGGGCGTGCTCCTCATGGGCAAGCATCCAGGGGCAGCCTTGGAAATGACACCTTACTCCCTGCCCCTCCCCAGTTCCACCACCCCCAACTGGGCCTGACTGAGGAGAGATAAGTGTCTTAGGACAGGCCTGCTTCTGTCCTCCTAATGCCTCCTGATTAGGTCTGGCTACTGAGGAACCCTAGAGAGAGTAGAAATTTAAACTGATAACCTGGACTCAGAGGCGGACCAATTTGGGAAACCCTGTCCATGCTTTGCTCCCTTGCTTGAAACTATCCCATGGGGGTGGGGTAGGAGGGAGGAGGAGAAGACACAGCCACCACTGTCTCTGCCCCTAGGCTTGGCGCAGGCCCCCACCTTCTGTGCCCCAATCCAGACAACTCACTTCATGTAGAATCAGACTCTCTTGAGCCTTCTGCAGAGAAAAGAAGAGGTCCAGAAACGAAAAAAAAAAAAAAAAAAAAAAAAGGACTTCCCCAGCAGTCCTCCAGGTTCCAGCCCTGGGTTTAGGTTTGATCCCTGGTCTGGGAACTAAGATCCCAGGTGTCATGGGGTATGGGCAAAAAGAAAGAAAGGAGGAGGGCAGCATGGGAAGTGTTGTGGGTGGAGATGTGGAAGGTGAGCTAGGAAAAAGGGGGCACTTATCGCTAAACCAAGCTCCGAGCTTAGAACAAGGGGAAGAGACTGAGAATGGGCCTTGGCGTTAAGACCAGCCTCAAGGTGTGAAGGCCAAAGTAGCCTTGGTGCCAGGCCCTCTGAGTTGGGTGTGCGTCGCGGTGGCAGGTTCTTTGCGTGTGCAGGAAGGAAAACTGAGCGCTTTCTAACAGGATCTACATTTGGCCTGTTTTTCCTTTGGTCTCTGCTTTTGTTTGTACTGTGCCTGCCCAATTCTCATTCATTCACTCATTTAACAAACACTTCAATAGCCTAGAACATTTGCAGATAGCAGTGGCCAGGGCTTTCCAAAAGCGTAGGCTAGGGCTTGCAGAGGCCTCCCTGCCTGGAGCTCCAGCATCACGCTCTGCTGAGGCCCTGGCGTGCAGCGCGCCCCGTTTGCACCATCCCAGAAGTGGGGCCCGAGGCCTGATCGGCAGGGAGGCCCGAGGGGACTGAGCAGGGGACGCAGAACCGCTTCCCAGATGGCCGGCCCAGAAAACCAGGAACAGGTTAAGGGGCCAGAAGACTGGGCAGGGCCGTGGAGTCTCCGTGGGGGCCGAGCCTGTGCCCGGGGAGCGCGGATGCTGGCAGTGAGAGACGGCGGCGCTCCCAGGAAAGGGGTCCCCCCTCGGTGCCGCGGGCTGGGAGCCGCGCAGCCCTCGCCAGCGCCCCGCCCGCCCCGAGGCCCGAGCGCGAGGCGCCGCGGGAGGAATTCCAGCCATTTCCTCTGCGCCGAGCGGTATGCGGCCTGCTCGCTGCCCGACCGCAGCGCAGCCGGGAGGTGGGGGCCGGCGGCGCAGGCCAGTCACCAGCCGCGTCTGGCAGCTGCCCGGGCCTCGCAGTCCCGCTCCGGATCCCCGGAGGGCCTCCTCTAGTCCCTGCGATCAAACCGGCCCTCGAGCGGCACCAGACCTGTGCGGCGGCCCCGGCCCCTGCTCCTCCCCGCGAGGCCGCCGCCGGCTGAACCGCCCCCTCCCCGCGCCTGCCCTCCCGCCTCCTCGGTCCCCGCCGCGCCACCCCCCACACATCCCTGGCTGCCGCCGACCCCCGCAGGCCCCCGGAATCTGAGTTTGAAACAGAAGGTGGCCCTTGCTACATCCCTTTGGGGGCACGTCCCTTGGCCTTTCTAAGCCTCAGTTTCTCCACCTGTGAAATGGTCACCCTAACAACATTGCTCCGAGAAGGCAATGGCACCCCACTCCAGTACTCCTGCCTGGAAAATCCCATGGACGGAGGAGCCTGGTAGGCTGCAGTCCATGGGGTCTCTAAGAGTCGGACACGACAGAGCGACTTCACTTTCACTTTTTACTTTCATGCATTGGAGAAGGAAATGGCAACCCACTTGCCTGGAGAATCTCAGAGACGGGGGAGCCTGGTGGGCTGCCGTCTATGGGGTTGCACAGAGTCGGACACGACTGAAGTGACTTAGCAGCAGCAGCAACAGCAGCGCTACCAAGTTTGTGCCGCCCAGAGGTTGAGAAAAGGAACCTGCCGGATCAACATCGACGATGTTCTCGTTTCTCTAGGTACCGCTGCTGTCCTAAACCTCCCGGGATCTTCCGCCCATCCTGCCCAAGGCCTCTTCTGATGGAGCAGACAGGGCGGCTTTTCAGGTAGGCACTCTAGACGGCCGCCTCAGGGACCGGCGGAAGACTCTTCCTCGGGTTTATTTGCCCTCCAGGTTCTTTAAAAGCCTAAAGAGCAGTTATTTTCATTTTTTAAAATGATGTCATCGCAGTCTGAGAACAACCAGGCACGTAGCGATTAGGAGAAGTTGAGGGTGCAGCCCCGGATGGCCTGGACTCTACATATGGGTCTGAATAGAGAATGGCCACCCCGTGCCCTCTGGGCTCCTCTTTCCAAATGCAGATACCTCCCACCACCCCCACCACCACCCCCATCCCCCTTCGGAGAGTGGACAGTCGTTCAGGCTTTAACCCTTTGGAGGAGCAAGAAAGGGAAAGCCAGAGCCCCCAGGCGACGAGGAAGGTGGGAGCCACTTCCCCCGCTGCCCACACCCGCCTCACCCACGCCCACGGCTGCGGTCAACAGAACACGAGGTGGGGTTGGAAAGCCCCGGGTTTCACCGGGCCTAACCGCCCACTTCTTTGCAAACGCGGCACGGTAAGAGCCGCTCTGCCTCGAAGTTCCCCCATTTGGCCATTCGTTTGGATACTGGAACTCCCTTTCCAGCCAGAGCCCCGAGGCCGAGAATCAGCCTCAGGAGGTGCGCTCCCTCTTCCCCCCGACACACGCTGCAGCCACAGACCGCAGAAATCCAGGTGGAGACAGGTCGAGAAAAACAGGTGCTATAAACATCCCAGTCCAGCGAGTTGGGAGACACGGCTCGCAGGCAGCCCCTCCCCGCTCACCCTCTTCCGAGCCGGGCACTTCCGGCCATCATTGCGCTGCAGGCGGCTCTCGGAGTCGGGAGGGGCGGACTCCATCTGTTTCTGAGGCCTGGCTTCCCTTTCCTGTCCCCAGACCCCCTAAGTGCCTAACCTGAGGGTTTTCTCTGTACTCTGGATACCCTCCCTAACTGCCATTCGCAGACGGCTCCCTTCCTGCGCAGATATTTTTTTTAAAGGCTTCTCCCAGGGACCCCAGGCTGTGTGGCCAGTCTTCCGGAAATGCTGGCTCCTGTTACAAAGATGCATGAGGGGATGCTGCCTGAGGTTGGAAGGCAACCAACTAAATCACATCTTAAAATGTAAAGTTTGATTCTGAATTTTTGATAGCACTTTTTGTGTGGGGGGAGGGGGGTGATGGTGGGGAACAGGCTGGAGGCAGACTGTATTTAAAAGAGGAGGAAAAGGAAGGGGGGAGTTAAGTATATGCAAAGAGTGGGTATGGCCACATTAGAAAAGAGAATTGCTTTCCCAGCACGCTGGTTCCCAGTTTAGTGGGACCTTCTGAACCAGTCTCCTGAGCCTGGGACTTGTTGAGGTGCATGCAGCTCGCTGAGAAAGAGCCTGTTGGACAGAAAAAGACTCCACTGGGGAAAAGGCTAATGAAGTTCCACCGCCTGGGGCTAAGGGATTCAGACACAAAAATTGTCCCCAGGATCTCAGAGAATCTCATGCCTCCAGGAGAGAGTGGCAAAGAGCAAGGCAGGTTTGGAGATGATGAGTGAAACAGATCTGAACCACCAGTTTTCAAATGTGACTGTAAAAATAAGCTCTCACTAAATACTAAATAGAGCCCTGGTTTGAAAATGAAGTCACATCCCCTTCCCAGTGTGGGTGCTTACTCTACAGTGTCTGTGCACAGGAAACACTTGCCCAGCTCATCACACTGAACCCTACTTAGATTGTACTATTGCTAATTGCTAAGTCACTTCAGTCGAGTCTGACTCTGTGCGACCCCATAGACGGCAGCCCACCAGGCTCCCCCGTCCCTGGGATTCTCCAGGCAAGAACACTGGAGTGGGTTGCCATTTCCTTCTCCAATGCATGAAAGCGAAAGGTGAAAAGTGAAGTCATTCAGTCATGTCCGACTTAGCGATTCCATGGACTGCAGCCTACCAAGCTCCTCCATCCATGGGATTTCCAGGCAAGAGTACTGGAGTGGGGTGCCATTGCCTTCTCCAGAATGTACTATTAATTCCCTGTTATTACACATGAGAAAACTGAGGTCAGAGAGACTAATTAACTAGCAAAGGAGAGTTTCAAGCCCAGGGATCTGACTCCGGTGGCTACCTGTGGAACCTCTGCTGTAGGGTAATTGACTCTGATGCTCTTTCTGACCAGAGATTGGAATGACTCCACTTCAGCCTTCAGCTGCCTTTCACAGTGAGGAAGACATTGCTGTAACACCCACCAGCCTCTAGCAGGCCCCAGTGATTGCAGCTTCATTGAAATTGATGGTTTTCCTGAGGGGGCCATGCAACCTATTCCAAGACTCCAGAGTACAGAGGAACAGACTGCCCATAGGAGGAGGACTCTGAGTGGCCTGGATATAATCATCAAGGTCAGGCCTTCCTGTGTGATTTCAGGACTACAAGGAGCCCCAAGTGGCCTTCTAACTAAAAATCAACCATTAAAGAACCATTGTGCTCAACACAGAGTCAGATGTGTGCTTACAGGTCACTGCTGTCTCATCTTGGGCCATGCGCCAAGGCGACCCAAAGATATTTGTCTAGCTTTCCTAGTGTTTTTTAAAAGTTGAGTTAATTACCAAGCATTTAAAATTGGAAGATGGTACAGAAATATCTGAATTTTCTTTCTTTTTCTTTTAGCTTCTCCCCCTAAATCTTAAGAGCTGGCCACACTGATGAGTACTTTGTGGTCCACCACAATCCCAGCCATCGCATCCTGTTTTTCACTCCCATCCTCCTGTTGGCCCATTAACATCTGAATTTGCTGACCCCCATCTCTCTCACTAAAATGCAGTTATTCACTGAAGAGGTAACTGTTGAGTCTAACTAGTCACATTCTGGTTTGGATATCTTTTCTGGAGAGCTGGTTGTGATAGAACAGTTGAGGTAAGTTAAAGTGAGGGTAGAAGAGAAAGTAGGGCTCCCCTGGACAAGGCGCCCAGCCATACCAGAGCAGAGCAGATTTCTGAGATCCTGGAAGACCGCAAGATGAGAAATTAATGTTTGAACAACTGACTTGGATGTCAGAACATCAGCTGCTTCCCAGAAGCTCATCCTTTCATGTATCTTTGCAAGCACCACACTTTCATTAGCATCTTGGGCTGCCTTCCCCAAACCTCCTTCTGGAAGTGCCTTGGGGAGTGTCCAGAAGCACACCCTGGAGGTGATTAGAGGGCGGCCGGCTCAGGCTGTGAGCAAGCCCGAAGGAATGGATCTGGCTTTAAACCAGGACAGAACTGAGCCTGGAAGAGGAGCTGAATAAAGACAAGGACCAAGTGATTAACTGGGGTTTGAGCAGCCAGGAACTGAAGCACGGTCTCATTCACCAAGATGGTGAGCAGCTGTGAGCTCTGAAATGTGGACCACAGGAGGGAAAACCATCTTTCCCAAACTTGGAAGCTTTCCTGCCAAAGCAGTTTACTGTGCCGGCAGAGAGGAGAGAAGGTTTTGTGTGGCGACGTGAAGGCAGATGAGATGGCCTTAGACTACCTGATAGACCTTGGGACATCAGCCTTCCCCAGATGTCCATGGGGGAGAGTTTCAGCCCTGAATATTTGAACTCGGACCTTCTTGGCAGCAGTCCATAGGACAAGTGTGTCAATAGAGCCCCGGATGTGTACTCTGGGGTGTGGAGGGTGTGAATGTGATGAAGTACTTTTAGGGCTTTCAGAGAAACAGGAAATTCAGTTATCAGAGACAGGAAAGTCTGTCCACCTACTTTCAAACCCAGTGGATAGTGTGGCACTCAGACTTGTCACAACTGCCTTTGGAAAAGGCGACAAATTAAGAGAGCAGGGAAAGAGTAGGAAAGGCCTCTTCAGGGAGTTGACTGGCTGGGTCAGGGCATGTTCTCTTCAGAGAGCCTCCTGTCACCTCCTACGTTAGTGGGAGCCCCTGAAATCCCAGCATTCAGCCTTGCCACCATCATCTGCTTTGTATCCAGTGGGACTAATCTCACTGTGAACTCGCTCCTGTTCTGCCGGTCCTAAAATCCCCCTGGCTCCCAGAGGCCCTGTCCTTCTCCTATTCTGTGGCCTCTCCCACCCTCCTCACTCTTGAAACTCTTCTTCCGTGACATCTGGAGTTCATAATCCATGATTAGCAAACTTTCCTTTATCCTCAGTCTATTCTCTGAGCATCCCCTTCACTTCTTTCGCTATGGGACCCCTAGCTCTCCCCTGAGTTCACTGCTGACCCCACAGCCTTCTCCAGTGGGGCCTGAGTCAGCCTTCTTCCCTAGGCCTAGAGGGGAGATAGGTGTCCTCCGTAATCCTGATTGTCACCTTTGCAAGTACTCTCTTGCATACCACATTCAGTTGCATCTTATCAGATTTTACCAATCGCTGCTATCTTCTCCTGACCCCCTGGCCATATTTTGTTTGCAGTTTTTCTAGATCTTGGTTCATCATCACTCACTCTTTCTAACACTGTCTTAACTCTTGGTGACTTGGTATACATGTCAATGACCCTTCCAATACCCAGACCTTTCAATCTCTTGAATTTCTGTCCTCCAGTGATTTTTCCCTCCCTTCAACCCATAGCTGTGATTAAACAGCAGTCCCTCCATAATCTCAATTTTATGCATCCTCCTATCGTTCCAAGTTATCCCCTTGCTTGATCTCAGTTATCCTCTGACCCAATGAGAACCTTCAATCAATTGATCCCACCACCCTTCACTGTTGCCCACCCCTTTGATGTTCTTACTCCCTCCTGACCCAGTGTAAAATTTCATGACCATATCACCTGGAGAAATACACCCAGCCAGGCTGCTTGACCTCATTTGAAGTTCATATTGATGAAACTTAAGTGGGCCCTTAGTGTTTCCCAACTGTAATACTTAGGTTCCCTGGTCCACTCACTCACCTAGGCTCCTGGATGACAGTTTCATCCTTTCTTTTCTCTTCTCAAACCCTTCAGATTCCCTCCACACTCTCTATCACCTGAATTCTAAAAGAATCTACTGGGATTCTTTTTCCCCTGGGAAAATAGAAGGAGCCAAAGGAGAAAGCTGCAGATCCCTAACATCACATTTATCCCCTGTCCAGCAGCTTCATCTTCATACTTTGCCTTTCCACCTACTATCTCAGTGCTGACTCATCCATCAAAAGCAAATTCCTCCACTTGTGTAGGCAATCCAGTCCCTCTCACCTACTCACGGACATTACTCAGTAATTCTTTCTTTCCTCCCCTACACCAGATTATTACTCTGCTGGATTCTTTCCATCAGCACACAAACATGCTATTATTTCCTGCATCTTAAAAAAAAAAAAGAAAAGTCTTTTAATGACTGTACTTGCCTTGGCAGCTTCTGTCGCATTTGTGTGCTCCACTTTAGAGCAGATCCCTCAGAAGACTCATCCGTACTTGCTATGCCCAGTTCCTCTCCTCCAGTCCTCTCTTACACCAACCCCACAATCAGGTCTGTGTCCCTCAGAGTTCCACAGAAATTATTCTGGTCCTAGCCACCATGACTTAACTAAATCCAGTGGTCGATTCTCAGTTCTCATCTTATTAATAACATCTGATATAATGGACCACATCCTCCTCCTCCATATATGTTTTTCCCTAGGCTTCCAGAGCATCTCACTCTCCTCTCTCACTGCACCCACCTTCTTGGTCTCTTTCCATGGCTCCCCCTCTTTTCCCTGACCTCTAAATGTTGACTTGCCCAGGACTCAGACTTCAATCCTCTGCTCTTTTTTATCTACCTCTTTTGATGATCTCATCTAGATATGTGGTTTTAAATACAACCAATACACTCATGACCCACATTTATATGTCTAGTCCAGACCTCTTCCCTGAACTCTAGACTCATATATCCAGCTGTCTGCCCCATATCTCCAAACTCAAGATGTCCAAAACTGAAGTCTCGAGATGCTCCCCAAACTTGATCTACCTGCAGTCTTTCCTATCATAATGGTGGCAACTCTGTTCTTTCAATGGTTCAGGCCAGAAAACTGAGTTACCCTTGACTCTTGTCTTCTTCTCACTCGCACATCAGATCTGGTAGGAATTAACTCTACCAACAGAATACACCCAGAATCCAACCACTTCTCACCTCTTTCCTGGCTGCCATCCTAGTCAAAGACACCATCGTCTCTCTCCTGGATTACCACTGTGCCCACCTGTCAAGTCTCCCCACTTCTACTCTGACCTTCCGCAAAGAAGCCAGAGTGATCCTTTTAGAATGTACTTTAGACCATATCACTCTCTAATCAAAACTTCCAAAGCCCCCTCTCCTCTAATTCTTTTAGGCTTACTCTTTAATAAGTCCCTACTCCTCTCAGTATAAAAACTAGTCTTTATGATGGCCAAAACAGGTCCTGCATTAATTATCTACCCACCTCTCCCAGCACTCACCTCTTTCTTCTTTGGAGTATTTTATTTTATTCTTTTTTTTTTTTTTTTTGGCCAAGCTGCATGACATGTAGGATCTTAGTTCCCCAACCAGGAATTGAGCTCAGGTCCCTGGCAGTGGAAGCACAGAGTTCTAATCACTGGACCACCAGGGAAGTCCCTGTCTTCCTCTCTGGATATTCCCTTCCTCACTCATTCTGGGAGCCCAGCCTCCTTGCTATAGATGTACCCTCTACCGGAACACTCTTGCCCTGAGTCTACTTCCAGCTTTCTCATTTCTGCAGTCTTCAGATTCTCAACTTTTCAATAAGACCCATTGGACCACCCTGTGTAATACCAAAACTTGCCCTTTCCCTGCATCCTGACACTCTTGATCACCCTTAACCTGCACAACCTTGTTCTTTCCTGTCCCCAAAGCATTTATTATCTCCTAACATACTATATGATTTATATATTTATGTTTATTGCTTATTATTATCTATCTTCCCCTCAACTCCACCCCCACAGGGATCTCTCTATATATTGTTCACAAATATATCTGAGATGGCCAGAGCAATGCCTGACACATGGTAGAGAAACCAATGCATGTTTTTCGGAATGAGTGAAAATATCCAAAATTTCTGTGCCAAGAGCAAAGGGGAAAATGGAACCGGAAAGAGCAGTTGGAGCTGACCATAAACGCATGATTCATGGGCAAAGTCAGGTCAAGTTGGAATGAGCAAACAGTGCTCATAATCGCTACATAGATAGATAGATGATAGAATCTCCCGCACGGTAGGTGACAAAGTGACTTTATTTACCACATATAGAGTAATAAAAGCCTGGACCAATGATGCTGACTTACCCAAGTTCCCATCATTGTCGGTTGGTTTTTAGCTGTTCTCCCAGCCCTAAGTGGGCCAGTTACAGTTGACACTTGAACAACGTGGGTGTGAACTGCCTGGGTCAACTTGTCCGTGGGTGATTTTTAATAAATGTAAAATCAGCACTCCCTATTTGCAGGTTTCTCATTAAGGGGTTCAATCAACCACAGACTGTTTAATCCATGGATATGGAGGGTCAACTGTATTCAGTGGACTATACCATCTTTCATGAAGTATTTGAGCATCCACGGATTTTAGTATTTGCAGAGACTGCTGGAACCAGTGCCCCGTGGATACAGAGAGACAACTGTACAGGTTGACAGAGCCACCAGAGACAGTAAAGGCCAAAGGACAGGAACCTACAAGTGGAGACTTTGAAAAAGAAACTCCTGTCTCTTCACCTCTTCCTTTAAGTGCCTTCTCAGTGAAGGATGCTGCAGTACCAGATGTCTGGGGTAGTACTCAGGCCATTTCATCAGGTTTCTGCCATTATTGGATGCAGATGGTTAATAGTTCTGCTTGCCTGGCCCCCATATGTCCACTGTTAACAGAGGCCTCCTGGAGGCCTTGCCTTCCTTTCCCATAGGGATTACAGCCTCCAGGTTGACTGCCAATGTATTCCTTCTCGAAAGATGCCAATGTTATGCAAGGAGCCTCTGCACTAAAGATAAACCAATTAAATAAGGCTCCTGGGGCCCTCCAGACATTTCAGATGGAGACCCTGTGGTATCAACAGTGTGGCTGCACTGGGAGTTTGAGGCCAGTATAAGGTCTGGGGCAGGAGGCTTTACAGGTCCTGAGGCGAAGTAGAATCTCAGAGCCTTTACAGAGTTGAGGCTTCATCTCATGACAGGCCTAAATAACTGCAGGCAGAACTTCCAAAGAGCTCTAGGCAGAAGCTCCAGAAGATCCCCCTTGACTAGACATAAAGACAAGACCCAAGTTTAGAAGACAGACGCAAACCAATTTGCCTTTTTTCCAAAACAGGGCCCTGTTCAGCTGTACCTTCATCTTAAGCAACGTATGTGCATTGATGGAGCTTACCTGGTGCCAAGAGTGTGGTGAAAGGCATGGAAATACGGTAAGCTGGTGTCATTTTCTCCATAGGAAACCTTCATTCATAAGGAAGGCATTCATCCTTAACATGAATAGGGATGCCCTGTGTGGTTTGGATTAGACACAAAACACAGCGGAAGAAACAGCACTCCTGTATAACAATGTAATTTAAATTAGTTAAAAATATTTACCCAGTCTCATGAGAGAGGTCAAAGGCTTAAAGTATATTCTCAACGCTCAGTCTAACATCTCTTTCCTCCACTGACCATTGCCCTATTTTGGTCCTCTTCACTCTCCCCAAAGTCAGTTAACAATCCTCCCCCACCCTCTGTACCTCCACCACACACACACACACGCACACACACACACACACACACACACACACACGCACGCACGCACACAGGTTCTTGATGCCCTTCCTCCTAGCTTCTGTCTCCTTGGACCTTTTCTTTTCTCCATTTCCAGTGTAACAATTCCTGGCCTCTCAGGCCCCTTTCAAGTCTTAGTTCTTCCCAGATCTTACATCGGATCAGCACAGTAGCAGACTAGCTGAGCTGGAATCTTTCTTAGGCAGTAATTGGGTAAAGTTGTACGTATTCATGGGGAGATACTGTATAATCCTATGCCTTTCCTCTGTATCTCTTTTAAGGATGTGGTTTTAATATCCACATCCATCAGCATTTTCTTCCTAGGAGAAAAGAGAGTGAGGGAAGGAAAAGAGAGTGAAGGGAGTCAGAGTGTGTCTAGGGAAGGAACGGGGCAGAGGTTCTTTTGATCTGCTCCTTACATTCAGCTCAGATGCCTACACTGGACAGTGCCCAGGTTATTGGTAGATTCTGGGACATTCCTACGTTAGCATAATCAAAAAGAAAACTGAACAAAACCAATAAGAGGTTAAGGCACCAAGTCAAAGTAGAGAGGCATCTCTGGGCCTCTGAACTTGACTTGAAACATTCCGTATGAAGGCAGGAGCTGGGAGGAGGAAAAAAAAATGAAAATTGTGTCTTGATTATTTTTTTTTCTGATTACAAAAATATGTTCAATGTAGAAAACCAGAAAAATACAGAAAAGTACAAAAAGTGATTGGAAAAACAAAAGAAGCAACACTTGTGTTCCCGCCACCCAGATATAATCAATATGAACATATTTGTTTACATTTACAATGCATGCATATTCTTTTTAAATCAAATTATAAACATAGTATATACATTCTTTTAGAAATTTTTTCTCATTTAACAATGTATCATAATTTCCCCAAGTCATTAAATATTCTTACATACAATATGATTTGTTAAAGCTGTTCATGATTTTATGCTGTGGATTTTGTGCCATGGAATTGCCCAGTTTTATGTGGGAGAGTATTTAGGTTGTTTCCAAGCATAGAATTTTAATTGTGGCAAGGTTGTCTGCACCACCTGTGTTTTTGGACAATCTAACCTTCTTCCCTTACCAGCAAGTAAGGATCCCTTCGAAGTTCTAGACCAAGAGAACCCTGCATTGGCAGAAGTAACTCCTCACAAGCATTCAGCTATCCTTGTGTCCTTCAGAGAAAGCCTGGCATTAGGCTTACTCTGAGCATCAGAGTCGGAGAAGGCAATGGCACCCCACGCCAGTACTCTTGCCTGGAAAATCCCACGGACGGAAGAGTCTGGTAGGCTGCAGTCCATGGGGTTGTGAAGAGTCGGACATGACTGAGCGACTTCATTTTCACTTTTCACTTTCATGCACTGGAAAAGGAAATGGCAACCCACTCCAGTGTTCTTGCCTGGAGAATCCCAGGGACGGGGGAGCCTGGTGGGCTGCCGTCTATGGGGTCGCACAGAGTCGGACACGACTAAAGCGACTCAGCAGCAGCAGCAGCAGCAGCAGCAGCAGCAGCAGAGTAAGGATACTTACTCTTATGGCCAGGCCATTCTTGAGCAGATGGAGGGAAAATATTTGTCATTCTAAATCAGGGAGTCCACCCAATTCATTCAATGCAATCATCCTTAAAAATGTATTTTTGTGCTAGTCCTGAGCTAGATATTATAGAAGAAAAGATATGGTTTCCATGTCACATAAACCTGCACTCTGTGTGTGTCGACAAACATAGAAGTGTGAAAGAGTCAGATAGATTATGTGTGAATGACTACGTGCTAACTCTGTGGTTCGAATCACAAGTGCTTTGGGAGGTGAGAAAACTGCAAGCACAAGGTAGACTTGAGTGGTCTGGGAAGACTCCATGGAGAAGGTGGAGCTTGGAGGCAGGGTGGACTAGGAGCATTCCATGTGGAGGGACACAGAGGCCAGAAACACAGGAGGCAAGAAGGAGGTGCGTGTGGCTGCAGTCTGCGATTGAGGGGGAAGTGGTCCATCTGATTGGATAAGTCATAAATGGGGCACATGCAGAGAGGGTCAAAAAGATGTTTGGCTCTAATTCTGTAGCTGTTTCCCCTTGTACCAGAGGTGTCACATCAAGAGAGGAAATGTCTAGTCAAATTCAAGCTGAGTTGTTTTTGTTTTTTGGTGTGTGTGGGGTAGCAGGGTGGGGCCAGGGGGATGGTTTATACATAGAACTTCTCGAAGCCTTTAATATTGTTTATGTATGTGGCAAGGTCAAGAGAGGAGGGAATCTGACTTCCCAAGAGTCTTTGACCACAGAATCTTGTTACCATGGACCATCTCCTTGGGTGTTCCAGGAGACGCAATTAGGGGCTAGTGAGGACTTCGCTGGTGATGCAATGGATAAGAATTTGCCTGCCAATGCAAGGGACACCAGTTTGATTCCTGGGCCGGGAAGATCCCACATACCACAGGGCAGCTAAGCCCATGCACCACAACTACTGAGCCTGCGCTCCACAAAGAGAACACCACTCTGCTGCACAACCAGAGAGTAGCCGTCACTCGCCACAACTGGAGAAAGCCAGTGCACAGTGACAAATTTTCAAACTGGAGAGTAACACGTGAGGGAAAACAAAGTTTTGGAAGGTTGATCTCATAGCAGAATGTAAGGTGAACGCGAGAGAAAACAGCCTGTATTCAGGCAATACAATTAGATGATTGAATAAAGACTCCAGATAAGTGGGCAGGGTTGGAGCACACTGGAGCCGAGAATGAAGAACAAAGCATTGATTGAATGCAGAGTCTGCTATTGGGCTCTGGGGAGATTCAAAAGTGTCAGAGTTCCTAGGTCTTTTAGGAGTTTGAATCCATTCATTAGGATTTTCATTGCAATGCACAGAAATCAACTTGAAGCAGCTTAATCAAAAAAGAGTGTTTTTAAGGAAACAGGGATACTTCTTGAGGAGCTGAAGCCATGTACTGGAAAGTTGGCAAAAAGTCCCCTGTCCATCTGGTCTCAGCTACCCTGTGTCTGCTTCATCGTCCTCATATTATTTCTCTCTCCTCTTCTGTCCTCTAATAACCCCTCCCCTCTCCCCTTTTCCCTTCTCCGCCCCTCACCCTTCTCCCCTCTCCCCACTCTCATTTGTGGAAGAAAATGGCTTCTCTACAGCTCCTGAGTTTGCATGTTACACTGTTTGCATGACAGAGTTCCAGCTGTATCAGAGGCTGAATCTCCATCTCTTCTTCCCAGTTTCAGATTTCCAATGGGAAGAATCTCGTCGACCAGCTTGGAACACATCCTACTCTAACTAGGGGGACAGGTTTTAAAATCGAAACATGGCTTCAGGAGACTTACCCTGTGAGTAGTGTGGGGGACCACTGCCAGGAACAGGTGTCGGCTGTTGAGTGATGCTGGGCTTTCCTGGTGGCACGGTGGTAGAGAACCCACCTGCCAATGCAGGAGACTTGAGCTCAGTCCCTGGGTGGGGAAGATCCCCTGGAGAAGGAAATGGCACCCCACTGCAGTATTCTTGCCTGGGAAATCCCATGGACAGAGGAGCCTGATGGGCTACAGTCCAAGGGTTGGCAAAGAGTCGGACACGACTTAGTGACTAAATAACAACAACACAGAGTGATGCTATGACCTTTCATTGAAAGCATGCTTTTGTAAGAGTTGAGCATGAGCACACTATTGTTGAATGAATGGATAACTAGGAAGCTTTAAGGCAACTTCATTAGAGTCCGTATTCTTGTCCCTTTGCCAAACTCCTTCAGTCTCCCAGTTCTATAAAAACCTGCAGATGAAGGAAGCAGGATACACAATGGTTATTAGCACACGCCTGGGTTAAATTGTCTTATTTTGGATCCTGTCCTTGAAGACTTGAGCAAGTGATGGAACCTACCTGAGCTTCAGGTTTCTCACCTCTAGAATGGGGATCATGAGGATTAAATAAGATAATATGAGTAAAGTGCTCAGCACAATGCACCTAATTATGTTGAAAAAGTGAAAGTGCAGTCGTTCATTTGTGTCCAACTCTTTTCCAACTCATGGACTGTAGCCATGTGTCTCCTGCATTGTAGGCGGTTTCTTTACTGCTAAACCATTGGGGAAGCCCTGCAGATTGGGTCAAAGGAAAAAGCAGCAGAAAGTGGAGTGGGTTCAGATACCAAACTCAAATACCAGGCTTCTCTGTCTATGGGATTCTGCAAGCAAGAATACTGGAGTGGGTTGCCATTCCCTTCTCCAGGAGATCTTCCCAACCCAGGGATTGAACCCAGGTCTCCCACATTACAGGCAGATTCTTTACCATCTGAACCACCAGGGAAGTCCAGTTATGTTAAGAACGTAAATTTTAAACAAAAATTAACTGATGGAGGGGGCTTCCTGGTGGTCCAGTGGCTAAGACTCTGTGTTCCTAATGCAGGGGGCTTGGGGTCAATCCCTGGTCTGGGAACTAGATCCCACATGCCACAACAAAGACCCATTGCAGCCAAATAAATAAATAAAATAATTTTTAAAAAGAATTAGAAAAAGAAAGAAAATTAACTGATGGAGCTGAAGTTGACAGGAGCGGATCCAAATGTCTTTGATAAATGGGGCAAAAGAAGATGAATTGTCAGATGGGCAAGTGGTCAGCTTGGTTCTCCAGATATCCCTATGAACGTGGCCTTTGGAATAAGAGGTTTGGGGAGAAAAATAAGCCACGAAGATCTTGTGGCGCCAACAGGGACTTTAGAGATCACAGGTCATGTGTGCCAGTCGCACTCCCTTTTGTTCCTAGAGATTTAATATCTACCAGCCTATTAAATGGTCATGATTTGGAGGAGAGAAGACAAGAAGAGGAATTACTTTCAGCTGGCCCCGGTCTTTAAATAACCCGGGGTACAGCATCTTTCAAACACAAAGGAGACCATGTGTAAAACATTAGTTAAATTCAGATATAAATCTAGTCTTTGACCAGTCCAAAGCTAATCAATATGCTTTTCTACTCTCTTTGAACTTTGAGTTTTCTGGCAACAACGAAAACCCCAAACCCCATCCAAAACCATCGTCCAGACAGCCCAACTCCTATGCTCCCCTCTCTCATGTCACATATTGTTGACAGAACTCCTCTCATTACCACATGCATTCCAGTGGTGATTCAAATTCTTCTGCAGAAATGGACTTGAAAGACAGAAAATTGCTGTTGTAATCACTTAATAAGGAACCCTGGACAAGGAATACAGGGCTAAGAATATAGATTTACTCTTAGCTTTTATGGATGCATTTCCTTCAATTATTTTCATTGAAAATCACGATGAACTAATTTAAATAGCAAGGTAAACTGAGATGGAAAATGACCCTTAATAAGAAGTTTGATGGAAAATATAGATTGGCCTGGTCTTCAGCACATCAAGGATTCTCTTGGTTTCAATTGCAAATTCGGAGAGATTTGAAATGTGTTTGTTTGAATGTGTCAGTCTTAGGCAGAACTAAACTACGCTGTCCCTTTCCAAAAATCAAGAATCTGCCCTGGAAAAAAATCATGCAGTATGATGTACAAAGCAGAGGGGGAGGAAAGAAAGTAGTGGGTGAAAAAGACCCACCCAAGGACTGCAGCCAGCTTCCCCAGGAAGATTCATGACCACGCTTCAATCCTGTCCTGTGATTCTTTCCAAGGGATTTTACTATAAATCACTAAAAGCAACCGCTGCTGTTACCAGAGCTATCTTTGCCTCAAAAAGAAGAAAATTCAGGACATGCAATATAATCCTCTCACTATCTAAGAGAGAAACCAGCCCATTTGTCATAAGATCTGAAAACACCAGCTATGTAGTATATTAAACATTAGCATTTCATCTTTCATAAAAGGAGGGGGGGCACATAGGACGACGTGATTGGATGCAACCATGATAAAGTGACTTGAATTGGATTGACTAACTATAACCTACAAAAACCATTCTATTACAAATCCTGTTCAGTAAAAGGTAAGAAAATTCTATCAACATTTTTTTAAACCACTCTGAGCTATTCACAACAAATAGATCCTTACTCTTAGCGGATGTATAAGCGTTTATGTAATGCAGGAGTTTCATAACTTGGAGAGTGTCATCAAAGTCAGAGCTGATACAGTGTTCCTGCCTTTGACTTGAATGCCTTCTTCTTCCCTATATAGGGTGATTATTGCTTCACAGTGTCCCCGGTATGAAAGGACTTTGAAAGGTCATTTGCCTTGCAACCCAACTAGCAGCATTAGCATTACCAAGGAGAGGCTGGTTAGAAAGGCAGTCTTGGGGTCCACCCCAGTCTTACTGGCTCAGCTTCTGCATTTTGACAGGATCCCCAGGTGATTCATAGGCACACTGAAGGTGAAACTCTGCCACCCTAAGTCATCCTACTGCCTCTGAGCAAAACGTGCACGATGGGATGGGTAGGCTGGTCTCCTTCAGCCAATTTCAGGTCCTTTATAGTTTATCCTGTGTGAGTCATTGAGAGGAAACAGGAAGCACACTCATTTAAGGAGGTCTCGCTTAGCCTAACAAAGCTAGCAACTTCTTCAATACATTCAAGTTCCTGTTCTTGGAAGAACTGCTGCTCTGGGTCCTGTTGCTCGGTCATGTTGACTCCTTGCGACCCTTTGGACTGTAGCCCACCAGGCTCCTCTGTCCATGGGATTTTTCAGGCAAGAATACTGGAGTGGGTTGCCATATCATTTTCCAAGGATCTTCCTGACTCAGAGATAGAACCTGAGTCTCCTGTGTCTCCTGCATTGCAGGCGATTTCTTTACTGCTGAACCATTTGGGAAGCCCTGCAGGTTGGGTCAAAGGAAAGAGAAGCAGAAAGTGGAGTAGGTTCAAATAGCAAACTCTAATAAAGTAAGGGTAGCACAGAAGCTGAGACTGTGAGGGATGGGGAAAACAGTTTCACCAAATTACCAGTTCCAAAATTGTCTCTGCACTGTGGATGATTTATAGCCCTGGAAGCTTAAAGGCTTGAGTCTCTTGCTGTATTTTATTTCAGATTAGGAATTTTTATCTAATACTTCCCTGCAGTTTAAAATGAAGGCCCTGTAACTACAAAAATGAATTTATCTGGTGGGCTGTGTTCATTTTGTAGTTATCCTGTAGGTTTCAGATTTGTTACAGGACTGGAATCTGGACAATAGAAAAACTCTCTGTGGGTTAATGGCAGCCAACTTCCAAGCCAAAACTGAAGGACATAGGATAATTATGTATATGTTTCAGTGTCCTCAAATTTAGCTGCACATTAGAGTTCCCTAGATAAAAGGTTTTTACACAGCTTTCTTGAGATATAACTGACATATAATAAGCTGCATATATTTTAGGTGTACAGTAGGAAGAATTTTGATATATGTTATACATCTGTGAAACTATCACCATGATCAAGCTAATCACCCCTAAAGTTTTCTTATGCCCCTTGGCAACCCCTCCACCCATTCTGCAACAACTAATTTGCTTTCTGCCACCATAGGTTAGTTTTCATTTTCTAGAATTTTAATTTAATGGACCCATACCCTTTTTTTTTTTTTTTTTGAGGGGGGAGACCTGATTTCTCTTACTCAACATAATTATTCTGAGATTCATCTACATTGTTGCCTGTATTACTAGTTTGTCCTTTTTACTGCTGAGTAATATTCCATTGTATGAATATACCACAATTTATCTTAACCATTTACCAGCAAAGGACATTTGGGTTGTTTCCAGTTTTAAACAACTATGAATAGCATTGCTATAAACCTTCATGAACAAGTATGAGCATATGAGTTTTCATTTCTCTAGGTAAATACCTAAAAGTGGGTATGGTAAGTATACGTTTAACTTTAAAAGAAACTGCCACATTGTTACCCAAAGTGACTGTACAATACCATTTTGCTTGCTTACCAGAAATGTATGAGTTCCAGTTGCTCCACATCCACTCTAGGAATTGGATTGGTATTGTCAGTGTTTCTAATTTTAGCTGTTTTATTAGATGTGTAATAATATCTCCATTGTGGTATTAGTTTACATGTTCCTAGTGACTGCTGACGCTGAGGATCTTCTCATGTGTATATCTGCCATCCTTATATCTTTTTTGGTGAGAATCTTTGAAGTCTTTTGCTTATTTTTTAATTGGGTTTTGTTTTCTTAATTGTTGAGTTTTAAGAGTTCTTTATGTATTCTGAATATAAGTCCTTTGTCAGATATATGATTGACAAATACTGTCTCTCAATCTTTTTATTCCCTAACAATGTCTTTCAAAGGGCAGAAGTTCTTAATTTTGATAAGGTTTAATTTATAATTTTTTAATGGGTTGTGCTTTCGGTGGTATAACTGACCAAATCTCACAAAGATTTTCTTCTATGTTATTTTTCTAGACGTTTTATAATTTTAGGTTTTATATTTAGATCTATAATCCATTTTGAGTTAGTTTTTATATATGATGCAAGATATGGAATGATGTTTACTTTTTGCATAGGGATATTCACTATTTTCGGAGAAGGCAATGGCACCCCACTCCAGTACTCTTGCCTGGAAAATCCCATGGACGGAGGAGCCTAGTAGGCTGCAGTCCATGGGGTTGCGAAGAGTCGGACACAACTGAGCGACTTCACTTTCACTTTTCACTTTGATGTATTGGAGAAGGAAATGGCAACCCACTCCAGTGTTCTTGCCTGGTGAATCCCAGGGATGGGGAGCCTGGTGGGCTGCTGTCTAGGGTCGCACAGAGTCTGACACGACTGAAGTGACCTAGCAGCAGCATTCACTATTTGTTGAAATGACTGACCTTTCTCTATTGAATTGCCTTTGTACCTTTGTGCAAAAGCCAATTGACCTTATATTTGTGGGTCTTTTCTAAAGTCTCCATTCTGTTCCCTTGATCTATCTTTATACTAATATCACGTTGCCTTGATTACTATAGCTTTATTATTAGTCTTGAAATCCAACTTTATTCTTTCTCTAAATAAGAATTTTAGAATTAACTTAAATTTTACAATATTTGTCAACTTCTGGGTTTAAAAAAGTCTAATGGGATTTTGATTGGGATTTGATTTTATAGATTTGGGGAGAACTGACAGCTTAACAATTTTAAATATCCCAATACAAGAACACGGAATATCTCTCATATATGTGGTCATTTTTTAAATCTCTTTTTAGCAATATTTTTTCAGTGTACAGGTCTCATACTGCATTTTTGAGATTTAATTTTAAGTAGTTGATACTGTTATGCCCTTGTAAATGTTTATATAAGTTCAGTTTCCAACTTTTTGTTGTAACTATTTAGAAATACAGTTGGTTTTTTAAAATATTGATCTTATGTCCTGCAGCCTCACTAGACTCATTTATTAGTTTTGTAGCTTTCTTAGGTTCCATAGAATTTTCCACATAGATATTTATGTTTTCAAAAGTAAAGACAGCTTTACTTCTTGTCCAGAGTGGCTTCCTTTTATATGTTTTTTCTTGCCTTATTGTACTTGCTAGAAGCAGTAAATTGCTAAATAGAATTAGTGATAGTGGACAACCTTGCTTTGTACTTGGTCTTAGAGGAAAGAGAGCCAGTCTTTTCCATTAAGTATGATGTTATCATTAGGTTTTTCATAAATGCCCTTTCTGAGATGCTCCCTACTTTGCTGAGAGTTGCTTTTTAAAAAATCAGAAATGGATCTTGAATTTTGTCAAATCTGCATCTATTGAGCTATTCTTCTGGTTTTTCTTTTAAGCCTGTTAATATGGTGAATTACATTGATTTTCAAATATCAAACTAACCTTGAAATCTTGAGGTAAATCCATTTGTTTACTATTTATTATCATATATATAGTTAGATTCCATTTGCCAAAACTTACTTAAGAGTTTTTACATCTATACTCATTAGAGATATCAGTCTCTGCTTTTCTTTTATTGTAATCTTTTTGTCTAGTTTTGGTATCAGAGTAATCCTGTTCTTATAGAATGAGTTGGGATATGTTCCATCCCCATCCCCTTCAAGTTACTTGAAGTGTTTGTATATAGAATGAATATGATTTCTTCCTTAAATGTTGGATAGAATTCATCTTGGACTGAAATTGTCTTTGTGGGAAGATTTTTAACCACTAATTCAATTTATTTAACAGATGTAGAACTATACTGGTTATCTGTTTTTTTGTTTGAATAATAAATTCTATCAAAAAATTTTTATATTTCCTCTAAGTTGGTCATATTTATTGACACAAAGCTATTCTTGATATTATCTTATAGTAATTTTAATATCTGTAGAATCCATAGTGATATCACCTCTCTCAATCCTGATATTAGTAATTTGTGTCTTCTTTCTCTTTTTTTCCTGATCAGTCTGGCTAGAGGTCTATCAATTTTACTAATCTTCTCAAAGAACCAGCTTTTAATTTCATATATATTTTCTCCGTTGCTTTTGTTTTCCGTTTCACTAATATCTTCTCTAATCTTGATAATTTACATTTTTCTGCTTAGTTGAGGTTTAATTTGCTCTTTTTCTAGTTGCTTATGATGGTATCTAAAGTCATTGGTTTAAGGCCTTTCTTCTGTACTATGTTTAGTGGTATAACTTGCCTATAAATATGTTTTGGCTAAACTTCAAAAATTTTGATATACTGTGTTTTCATTTAGTTTCAGATTACTTCTTAATTGCCCTTTTGATTTCTTCTTTGACCTGTAGGTTATTTAGAAGTGTGCAAATTCGTTCCCAAACAATTGGCTACTTCCTAGATATCTTTCTGTGATTAACATTTAGCTTAATTCCTCTGTAATCAAAAAACATATTCTTCTGATTTGGATATTTTAAAATTTCATAAGACTGATTTTGTAGCTATCTTTTATGGTCTATCTTGGAAATTTTTCTGTGTGCTCTTGAAAAGAATAAGTACACTGTTAAGTGGAATGTTCTTAGAAATGTTAAGTTAAATTAGCCCTCTCTAGTCATTGCTCAAGTCCTCTATATCCTTACAGATTTTCTATCCTACATGTTCCATCAATTAGTAAGAGAAAGGTTTTGAAATCTTCAACTATAATTACAGATTTGTTTTTTTCTCTTCTACCGTTCTAAATATCCCACCACCAAAGCCACACATGATAAAAATCAATTCAGAATCTCTGGGGGCATGACTCAGGCATCAGTATGTTTTTAACTCCCCGGAGTGATTTGGGCTTCCCTGGTGGCTCAAATGGTAAAGCGTCTGCCTGCAATGCAGGAGACCTGGGTTTGATCCCTGGGTTGGGAAGATGCCCTCGAGAAGGAAATGACAACCTACTCCAGTACTCTTGCCTGGAAAATTCCATGGATGGAGGAGGCTGGTAGACTACAGTCCATGGGGTCGCAAAGAGTCCGACATGACTGAGCGACTTCACTGGTAGAGTGATTCTAGTGTGCAGCCAGGTTTGAGAAACGTAGCCTCATGCAGTCCACAATGTGGATTCAACAGATTCTCAAATGCATTATCTTATTTAATCCTCATACCTGCCTTTGAGTTAGGCATTATTCATTCCTATTTTACCTAAAATGAAATTGAGTCCTAGACATTTGTCCAAGATCACACAGTTGACCAGAAAGCCTAGCTGGGATTTGAACCCAAGTAACCTAATTCATAGTTCATTCCTTTGAGGTACTTACATTTTGTCCTGTGAGGTATGTTTATTGACTAAAATTCTATCTGTATTTCTATTCTGTCCCCCTAACACACTCTTTTGGGTTGTGGGCAGAAGCTGTGTCTAACCCAAAACTTATAATTTTCACTGGACCTACCACAGTGTCTGTCCCCTGGAGACGATTCTAAGGTTTTTCTTTTTCCTCTTGAGAGATCTAAGTATCTGGGTTCATCTCACCACATAGTCATCCATCTGCCGTTTTCATAGTCCATCCACAATCTAAGGTTTAAGTCAAGCTGTAATTAACACTGGAACACAAACTCTTCTCCAGAAGCCTTCTCGGGCTGCACGCTGTCAGCCTGCTTCACTCCACTAAGGCACAACATTGGCAGCCTGGGCCTAGAATTTGCCCCGAGCTACGCATACAAGTTTGGGGCAAGATTAGGAGAGAAGAGCAGCCGGGGATGGATGCATTTCCTGTTTTGTTTGAGTGCTTCCAACAGGAGAAGTAATGATGAAAGAAGCCCTGCCCATGCCAACCCCTCATTTGTGCTTGGCCGTCAGGGGTTTCTGGCTGGTCTTTTTCGATTTGTCGTTATTTTTCTCCAGAGGTTCTGGGTTTGCCTGCATGTGCCTGCTGCTATGTGGATGCTATGATTAATTCAGTTGGTCAAGGATTAATACTTAAAGATCAGGAATGATTTGAATCATTCCTCCAGAGGAGTTGCTCAACTGCCTCCAGGGAAAGGGATCAGCCCCCCAAAATGGACCATTAATGTTTTTGAGATAGTGTGCCTTTCAAAGAGACAGATACATCATAATTTGTTTCACCATTCCTCTGCTACTGTCCAGTGTTCATTGTTTCCAGTTTTCACAGTTATCAGTGATTCTCCCATAAATATCTATATTCATATAAAGATTTCCTCCCTCCTTCTTTTGAATTATTTTCTTTGTAGAAATTTCCAGGAGTGCTGTTACTATACAGAAGGATTTGAATGATTTTAAGGGATTATGAGCTCTTAAAAAGGCAATACCACAGAGTTCATAGCCCATGTCACATCTTGATTAGTTGAATTAATTATGACATGGAAGAGCCAAGTTATTTCCTAAAGCATCATTCACTGTCCAGTCTTATCCCACAGAGTGGTGTGAGCAATACTAGATAAAGGCACCTCCATCACCTCATTCTTTATTCCACCAAAACTCACTTTAAAAAAAAAATCCTATGTAAGACCAGAAACTATAAAACTCCTAGAGGAGAATATAGGCAAAACACTCTCCGACATAAATCACAGCAGGATCCTCTATGATCCACCTCCCAGAATACTGGAAATAAAAGCAAAAATAAACAAATGGGATCTAATTAAAATTAAAAGCTTCTGCACAACAAAGGAAAATATAAGCAAAGTGATAAGACAGCCTTCTGAATGGGAGAAAATAATAGCAAATGAAGCAACTGACAAACAACTAATCTCAAAAATATACAAGCAACTTATGCAGCTCAATTCCAGAAAAATAAACGACCCAATCAAAAAATGGGCCAAAGAACTAAATAGACATTTCTCCAAAGAAGACATACGGATGGCTAACAAACACATGAAAAGATGCTCAGCATCACTCATTATTAGAGAAATGCAAATCAAAACCACAATGAGGTACCACTTCACACCAGTCAGAATGTCTGCGATCCAAAATCTGCAAGCAATAAATGCTGGAGAGGGTGTGGAGAAAAGGGAACCCTCCTACACTGTTGGTGGGAATGCAAACTAGTACAGCCACTTTGGAGAACAGTGTGGAGATTCCTTAAAAAATTGCAAATAGAACTGCCTTATGACCCAGCAATCCCACTGCTGGGCATACACACCAAGGAAACCAGAATTGAAAGAGACACATGTACCCCAGTGTTCATCGCAGCACTGTTTATAATAGCCAGGACATGGAAACAACCTAGATGTCCATCAGCAGATGAATGGATAAGAAAGCTGTGGTACATATACACAATGGAGTATTACTCAGCCGTTAAAAAGAATACATTTGAATCAGTTCTGATGAGATGGATGAAACTGGAGCCGATTATACAGAGTGAAGTAAGCCAGAAAGAAAAACACCAATACAGTATACTAACACATATATATGGAATTTAGAAAGATGGCCATGACGACGCTGTATGCAAGACAGCAAAAAAGACACAGATGTGTATAACGGACTTTTGGACTCAGAGGGAGAGGGAGAGTGTGGGATGATTTGGGAGAATGGCATTGTAACATGTATACTATCATGTAAGAATCGAATCGCCAGTCTATGTCCGACGCAGGATACAGCATGCTTGGGGCTGGTGCACGGTGATGACCCAGAGAGATGTTATGGGGAGGGAGGTGGGAGGGGAGTTCATGTTTGGGAATGCATGTACACCCGTGGTGGATTCATGTCAATGTATGGCAAAAACCAATACAGTATTGTAAGGTAAAATAAAGTAAAAATAAAAATTTTTTTAAAATAGCAAAAAAAAAAAAATCCTTACACATTTTAAACAACGAGCTTTTGGAATAAATTTAAGAAACTCCAGAACAAAACCATGGGACAAATCAGTGATGCACCTCCTGAGATAAATCCTGTCTTAGAAATGAAATGAGAGCATGCAGTGTGCGTGCAGGGGGGACAGGAGGGCAAGGGTACAGGTCAGTTATGATTGGAACGTTGATGTCACACTTGTCCTCTGCAGACTGGTTTCTGGGAGCTGGGTGCAGACAGCCTGAGTTGAAAGCCAAACACAGACAGCAGCTGTTGAGGATGTAAAGCCTCCGGCCAGAGTGGACAGGGAGATGGGTGTGGTCACCCATAGCCCGATTTCCACCCCACCCTGTGAGCCCAGTCACGGAGGCCGAGAAGAACGAGCTCCCGTGTCGCATTCCAGTGCTCCTTTCTGGGCTTGGTGGGAATAACGCAAGAGACTGGTTGCCAGGCCCGATTGCCCTGCACACACCCCCTCAACTGGGTTCCCCTGGCAGTCACCGAGACCCCGGAGAACACCGCGACCAGCCGCGCCAGCCCTGGACGGCTGCACCGCTCTGGCCATAGCCCCAGGTATAAAGTACAAGGAAACCCTACAACCGTCCTCGAGGGACTTCGGGGAAAGTGCAGGGAGCGTGCGGATCTTTCCTGCATTGCACAAGGAAGCGCTGATCCACCGGATCGCCACCGGCCCCTCTGCAATTTCTCAGAACCTCTGACAAGAGCCCTCAGGCTGCATCACTGAGCAAGGAATCTTCATTATTCATTTCAACATCACTCTTCTTGGAAACCCTGACTGCTCCACTCTCCAGAAATAATCCATCAAACTTTTCCCTTTGTTGAAGTCACACTGTGAAAACTCCCATAATCAAATTCCCCATGTTCGGATCTCTGCTGATGTTATTATGTAACAGTGGAGTCCAGAGCAAAAAGAGTGGGGCAGACTGACATCTCTTTTTTTTTTTTTTTCCCTCAGTCTTTTAACTTTTTGTCATGAAGTGTTTTAAACATACACAAAGGGACAGAATGGCATAGTGAACCCCACGTCCCTACCACCCAGTTGGAACAATCTCTACAGGCGCTGATCTTGTTTCAAGGAGCATTTCTGAATTAGTTACAATATAGCTTGTTTTGGTTTTTTGGCCTCCAGGCATGTTGTATCTTAGCTCCCTGAGCAGGGATTAAACCTGCACTTCCTTGCATTGGAGGGCAAAGTCTTAACCATTGGACCTCCAGGGAAGTCCCTAACTGGAATTTTTAAAAGCAAGTCCCAGACACAATGTCATTTCACTTGTAAATACTCCAGTGTGCCTCTGTATCTAAAAAGAACTTTCTTTTTTGGTGTAACTCTATAGGCACTGGTATTTATTTAGCAACTATTGGTATTTGTTTGGGATTGATATTTAGGTTAAGCATAGCATCACTGACTCAATGGACATAAATTTGATCAAACTCCAGGAGACAGTGAAGGACAGGGAAGCCTGGCGTACCGCAGTCCATGGGGTTGCAAACAATTGAACACGACTTATCGACTGACCAACACATGACAATAAGACCCTTTACACAATTTAGTTAATGAAATCTCAGCCCAGCAGAGAAACACCTTAGAAATTCGTAACCTCCGCAGTGGAAAGAAATGCTCTGGCCTTGAGAACTTTGCTGTTTGCATTTTACTTATGAAGAAAAACTGCTCAGCCAACTCAGGGTAAGCTGTGGAGAGGCTGCAGTCCAAGAGACGGCAGAGCTTGGAACAAGAGGCGACGAGTCAGAGCCTGACTTGCTCCATCCCCCCTGGATATTCAGGTTATTAAAGGGACAAAGCTTCCTCGTATGAAAAATTCCTTTTAAAAACAAAACCAAAAAAACTTACTTATACCTTTAAATTACATTGTCAAGATAGAAACACCCAGACTTCTTAAAAAGGTAGTGCCTTAAAAAAAAAACACAAAAAAACTATGCATAAAAAGATTCCTATTTCTACTCTCCCCAGGTGTGTGTGCAGAGAGAGCACTGGAGGAGTGTTGCTTCAAGCCTAAGCAATCTCAGTGTAAGTTTGCTCTGTGTCCTTCCTTGCAATCTCTGCACCTCATCTATGAACCCGCACTCAGGAGATGGAAGCAGAGGAGCAGCACTGCATTGACTTGCCCGAAGAAATGTTCGACTGCACAAGCATAGCCTTGGGGTGAGTCTCTGCCTCAAGGACAGGCTGATAAACCCACTCTCAGTCACACAGGCTTCGGGCCTTCCAACTCCAGCCTCCTAGACTCAAAACCCCAGGTAAGCCCTGGAGACAGTCACAGCATACTGCTGATTCTCCCTTATGCTTGCCATTACTTCATGCAAGAGTGCCCAGTGTGGATGGATGCCCTCCTCAGGCCCAGTCCACCAGGGCTGGAGATTGGAATGTGTTACACAAAGGAGCTGCCACCCACTGTTGTGGGTGAGGACTCTGTATGAGGAAGGAGATATTGTCACCCTGGATGGCAGTGTGCATACGCTCACTGAAAACTGGACTACTTTATTTATTTAATGTTTGGCTGCGCTGGGCTTCACTGCTGCGCTCTGGGCTTCACTGCTGCGTGCTGGCTTTCTGTAGCTGCAGTGAGGCAGGGCTCCTCTTTGTTGTCGTGCATGGGTTTCTCATTGCGATGGCTTCTATTGTTGTGGAACACAGGCTCCAGGGGCTTCCCTGGCTCACTGGTAAAAAATCTGCCTGCAATGAAGGAGATGTGGGTTTGATCCCTGGGTCAGGAAGATCCCCTGGATGAGGAAATGGTAACCCACTCCAGCATTCTTGCCTGGAGAATCCCATGGACTGAAGAGCCTGGCGGGCTCCAATCCATGGGGTCACAAAAGAGTCAGACGCGACTTAGCCACTAACCGACCACGGGCTCTAGAGCATGGGCTTCAGTAGCTGTGGTGCACAGGCAGCCTGTGGAATCTTCCTGGGCCAGGGAAGGCAAACTCTTAACCACTGGACCGCCCGGGAAGTGCCCGAGCTACGTCCACAGGCTTCGACAGGTGTCCCTCCCTCTGGGCCCACCCGTCCGATGTCTGTGTGACTTGCCCTCTTGCCGCTCTCACTTCTTTTGTATCTCTGCACAAGCACCCCATTATCAGGGAGGCCTTCTCCCCCGACCCCAGCACACACCCAGCCCTTTCTTCTCCTTGCTTTGTCTCTACCACTGTCACAACCTGATACATAGTTATAATTTGTTGTCTGTTTTGGTTGCTCCCCTATGCCTTGAACCTAGATCAGTGCCTAGAACATCCAGCAAGGGTCCATCACATTTGTCCAGGGTGAATGACCTCCTTAAGAACAAGGCCAGGCCCCCTTTTCATACCTGACTGATCAGAGCAGGCAGTGGAAACAGATGCCCTTTGCCGAGCAGGGGCTCTGTAGGAAATCCATGGGGAAATACAAAGGAGCTTTCCAGATCCAACACTCACCCTGAAAACCTAGCTGTTCTAGTAGGAATGCCAATTTCTTAAATCTGTATCTTCCGTGACCATGTTTTGAGCGTGGGACCACCAGCTTGTCCTGTGTTCTTACCCTTCAGGGTGTACGTGGAGTTTCCCAGTGCCCCGACTAACACACTTTCAGGCACTTACACTTTCATAATATATCCCTCTCAGAGCTATACCACTGAAAGGTGTTCCTTCAACAACAGAAAGATTTATTACTTTCTTCCCCCACAGAAAAACCACAAAAATATTTTCTTCTTGACTACAGCAGTGAGTTCCAAGTTTCATTAAAGAACTGGCCAGATGCTTCCTCCTAGCTTGTGTGGGAAGAAGTTAAGATAAAGGGCACTTGGAACTCTACCTCTGAACACCTGCCTCATACCTTATTTCCTCATGACAGGTCTTCTTCCTGTTTTCCTGGGGTCGGAGATATAGAGCTGTATATGATTGGCTTCTCCCAGCAGCTGGGGCTCTGGAACCGCCCCCCCCCCACTCCACGCCCTCTCCTTCTGGGTATTAATAATAGATGGCTTTTATTGAGCTGTGCACCTGCCATAAACCAGACATGGCACTTCACAAATTGTTTCAAATTCTTAATCTCCAAACTGGAAAAGAGCTGTAACCTGAGTGTCTGCTGCTTGGACAGCCCTTCTCTCTGTAACAGCAGAGCCTGTCTTTCTGTCTCTGTCTCTGAGAACCACTCTCCACCAGTAGATTTGTAGAGAAGAATAGGAATCATCTCCAAAGCCAGTCCAGGCTGTGGCCAGCTCCACCGCTTTCTCCTGTCCCCAGCTCCACCCTCAGCCAGGTCTCTGCTTGCCAGAGTGTGGGGCCTGGCCTGTGTCCTGTGGCTGCCATCTTCCCCGGGCATGACACTCATGGTGGCCTCGGGGGTGACATTGACAGAATAACGGCCCCCAGAACGTCCACATTCTGGAACCTGTGAATATGTTACCTTACATGGTAATAGGACTTTGCAGATGCAATTAAGTTAAGGACCTTGAGTTGGGGAGATTGTCCTGAAATATCCGGGTGAACACAATGTAATCACAAGGGTCCTTATAAGGGAAAGAGAGTAAAAGTCAGAGAGGGAGATATGACGATGGGAGCAGAGGTCAGAGGGATATGAGGAAGAGGCCAAGGAATGCAGGCTGTCTTTAGAAGCTGAAAAGGGCAAGAAAACAGATTCTCGCTTGGTGGATTCAGAAGGAATGCAGCCCAGTAGACATCTTGATTTTAGGTCTTCTAACGTGCAGACAGTAAGATAGTACATTTGTGGTGTTGGTGACAGTTCGTTGTACCAGTCACAGAATACTAATACAAGGGACAGTGCAGGGAAGTCACATTCGCTGCTGTGGTCTTCTCTCTTAATTCTGCACAGCTAACATGAATGTGTAAGCCGCTTCATTAGAAATTTGGGGATATGTATGGGGAAAAATGAAAATTAAATATAATTGTTCCCAGAGCCCCAAGTGAAGAAGGAAAAGCCCTTAGCAGTGTGTCTTCATAGGCCTGGTCCATTTCCTAACCTTGCTGACCAGTCCCAAGGCCAAACCTATTTCTTCTTTTCCTCTGTGAGCCCACTGCTCTCCATGGTGCCATTCATTCATTCAACAAGTGTTTACTAATTGCCTGTGGTGTCCATTCTAGGTGCTGGGAGTAGAGCACACAAAAGACAAAGGATACAAGCTATCACTATATTTACCATTTACTACAACACCCCCCGCAAGCCCCATGATATCCCCACTCAACAAAATCCTTCCAACCCTTACCCTCTACTGCAAATAGGATCATCTACAGGGTAAGGATAATCCACAGCCAAACATTTTTCAAAGTCTAAGTTACTCAGAAATCATACCATGTTGTTAGATGACTCCCAGGATAATCTGAGAGGTTTCGTTTCTCCAGTTCTTGTTCTCTTTAGGGTCCCTCTGCCAGAGTGTAATCAAGATAGCCCTCCTCCTTCTTCCTGTGGTCTTCTGATCACCAGTGATTAATTCTTAGATATCACACACACACACACACACACACACACATACACCAAAGAAAAACCATCCGTGTTAGTCCAAATCCATACTAAGGAAGTGAGGGGAGAATCATCCTACATGAATTTCGTTCTTCCAACATATTCTGCCCAACTGAATGGGGACATGCCTCACTTTTGTTATGCAAAGCAGCTCCAATTGCTTCTTTCTCGGTTCCTACCTGTAGACGATGCCCAGGACTTGCCCTAGCAATGCTGCCTATTACGGTGCCCTTCCAAACAGAAAGACCTCTAGTCATTACATCACCCCTTTCTACCCAGAAGCTTGGTAGATGTGCTTTTTAGATTCATTGAGCCACATCACATTCCTATCCAGGGCTGCTTCGACTAATAGACTCCATGGGGACATGAATCTGCACCCTCTTTCCCCAATCCCTACCAAGCGATCCAGAGTTATGGGACTTTTCTAGCTATAGGAAGGAACTCCCAAGGGAAAATACCTCCTTTTCATCACTTGTAAATGATTCTTTCCTCCTTCTTCTCCTCCTCTCCTATGGTCTTTTCCTAACAAAGGATGAACGGGCACCATCCAGCAGATACTTTAAAAAAAAAAATTGTATTGGAGTATAGTTGATTTACAATGTTGACAGGTGTACATCAAAGTAATTCAGTTATACATATACATACATCTACTCTTTCTCAGATTCTTTTCCCAGATTCTTATCCCAATTACAGAATATTGAGTAGAGTTCCCATCCTATATCATAGGTCCTTGTTGATTATTTTATATAGAGTAGTGTGTATATCCTCGGAGAAGGCAATGGCACCCCACTCCAGTACTCTTGCCTGGAAAATCCCATGGACGGAGGAGCCTGGTGGGCTGTAGTCCATGGGGTCGCTAAGAGTCGGACACGACTGAGCGACTTCACTTTCACTTTTCACTTTCATGCACTGGAGAGGGAAATGGCAACCCACTCCAGTGTTCTTGCCTGGAGAATCCCAGAGACGGGGGAGCCTCATGGCCTGCCATCTATGGGGTCGCACAGAGTCGGACACGAGTGAAGCGACTTAGCAGCAGCAGCAGTAGCAGTGTGTATGTGCTAATCCCAAACTCTTACCCCACCGCCCCACATCCTGGCCTTTCCCCTTTGATAACCATAAGTTTGTTTTCAAAGTCTGAGCCTGTTTCTGTTTTATACATAAGTTCATTTGTATCCTTTTTTTTTAAGATCTCACAGATAAGTGATATCACATGATATTTGTCTTTCTCAAGCAAATACTTTTGATTAAAGCAAATATTAGCTCTCTGGGCACTGAGAAATTTCAGAAGGAAAAAATGTGAGCAATAGAATCTGATGAAGCTTACTACCATTAGCTACACCGTGCTGGTTGAAGCGTGATTACTGTAATAGAAATAAAAATGCATTGATTATGCATTTACTGGGTGCCAGGGCTTTACTAAATGTTTTTCTTGCCTTTAGCTCATTTAGTCCTCCTCAATGAAGTTAGGATGATTTTTATCCACATTTCACAGATGAGGAATTTGAGGCTGTGAAGGGTTAAGAAAATTGCTCCAAGATTACACTGGGAGTTGGTGGCAGAGTGGGGGTTCAACCAGGTTCACCTAATGGTCAGACCTTAACCTCTGCTGTATTGTGCTTTAGTGACTGGAATCCTCTCCAGGCTGGTACCTCCTATCTCCAGTTCCATTCTTAACTGAAAATGATAAAGGCAGCAAAGAAGGAAAAGACAGGTTTCCTGAGCAAATTTGAGCACCCCTGAGAATTATAGATAGGTGAGAAGAAACCTGAAGCCAGGAATACGAAATTTTAAATTACAACTATTTGAGCAATAATAAGTTTGGAAATTCGTGGTTTAGAGTCAAGCATGGTGTAGGGACCGGTGGCAACATTTATTTTGAAAAGTGTCAAGGACTGCCACCTCCATTTAGATGCTTTTAATAAACGACAGTCTAAAATACTCTAAAGAGAATCCCAGCAGAGACTACAAGCCAAGAGTCTTTGGCTTACAAAATCATGGGGGCTGCTACTTCCTAAGTTACCATGCACAGAAGCAAAACTTGGCAGAATCAGAGACAAAGGATTTTGATCTTGTTCCCACCATTGCAAAACAAACCGCTGGGTTACCTCTGTTGCTGCTCCTGAGTACCAAATCCTGCGAGGCACTGTTTGAAAGAGAATCCCATTTAGGTCTTTGCCCAGGGAAGTCAGCCCCTCTAGAGGTAGTCCCCCAAAGACCTAAGTTCAGGGTCTTTTCTACTCCTTTTTGTTTTCTGCAGAGTTCTGTTTCTTAAGGAAATTTTCTGCATGTAATCAAGCTGCTACTCTGACACCATTTTCATTGAGTAACTCATGGTGATGTCACACCAGCCAGGCACTAGGGGAAGCCCTGCTTTTATGGGTTGGCTCTTAATTTAGGAATTTTTATTTTCTGACTTCCCTTCCCCCCCACCTTTTTTTTTTTTTTTTTTTTTTTTGCTGGACTCCACTGCATTTGAGCAAGATGCCTGAGTGGTGAAGTGTTGCCTGCTTTTGAGAAAAGGAATTCCTGCTCGTTGAGAGGCAAATGGTTGAGTGAAAGCAAGATGTGAGTCCTGTAATAGTACATCTTAATTGGAGAGTTGGCAAGAGAGGAAGCATATGTAGGCTTGGTGTGGGCTCCATTGCTCCTAATGGGGTTTGTGGAACTGAGCTGAAGAGATAGGCCACGGACAATAAGACTCACAATCCCCCCCTGCTGCCACTGTCCTATGTACCTAGGGAGCCAATTGCCTCTTCCCTGGCACCTGGGCAACCACATCTAACCCACATCCCAGCTTCCTCCCTTGCCTCTCGGCTGCTCTGTGCAAGCTTGGCAAACCTCGCCTGTAAAAGCCTAATCCAAACAGCATGTCCGCTGAGCTCAGGGGGGTGACTCATGTGCAGTGATGCGTGAGGCCAGCAAGTGGAGATTAGGATCTGGCCCGCCCGCCAGCCTACCCTGCACTTCCTTTGATCAGCTCTGATGGTTTTTAATTCTGCAGAAGCAGCTTCCTGCCAGGGACAAGTACCTCTTGGTGGAGGCTGGAGCTGTGTCGATGCTGACCTACTTGTCAGAGTCAAGGCCTGCATGTGCTGATGGCACGTGGACCGACACTCTGGGCTCACAGCCCACGCAGAGCCAAGAGGGGAGCCTCTTTCGCTGCGGTGCCCGTGGTAACATCAGAAGCTTGCTTCGAAGCCAACACCAGCAAGGCCATGCGTGTGAGCAGCCCGGTTTCTGAACCTGATCCTGGCATTGGTTAGACTCACTGGGTAATAGAGAAAAATGGGACTCTCTCTAGGGGACTTTTTTTTGGTAAGCTGGAGCATCTCTAAGGACAGTGTTTGGCACAAAATGAAACACTCTCTGGGCTCTTCAGAAGTGCTTTTTCACATCTGTTTTGCTCAAAATGGAACACATTCGAAGTATATTACTTTCTTGAACTTTTCTCCCCCTGCCTGAGTAGAATGTGTTTGCCTCTTGCTTCTTCCAAATCCCCGCAATGACCAACACCAAACAGAGCCCCTGAGACCAGGTCTTATTCTCTCTGTTTCTCTCTCATCCTTTATCATGCTCTCTCCTTTCTCTCACTTTTCTCAGGAAGTGAAGGAGTGATTCTCAACCTCAGTTGCAAGTCAGGGAGACCCTGGGGTCAGGCTCGGGCTTTAAAAAATCCCCAGTCCCAGGCTCCACCCTAGCATAATTCACTCAGTCTCTGAGGGTAGGTCTAGACATCAATAGTGCGTGCCTGTGTGTGTGCTCATCACTCAATGGTGTCTGACTCTTTACGACACTATGGACTGTAGCCTGCCAGGCTCCTTTGTCCATGAGATTCTCCAGACCAGCATACTGGAGTGGGTTGCCATGTCCTCCTCCCAGGGGTCTTCCAGACCCAGGGATCAAACCCAAATCTCATATCTCCTGCACTGGCAGGTGGGTTCTTTACCATTAGCACCACCTGGGAAGTCCTCAACAGTGTATGAAGCTCCCCACTGTGCAGGCAAAATTGAGACTCATTGAAATTTAGGATCACGTGGCATAAGCTGTCAGCCCTAGAAATGCTTCCTGTTTCCCTGTCTGTCCTTCCCACCACCATTCAATCTGAGAGCCTTCTAGAGACTGGTGTACATTGATACTTTAACCAGGTTAAGGTCAGATGTTACCCAGATAGGGTAATTAGACTACCTATAAAAATAATTTGTTCCTCTGATTTAAAGTATTTACCCTCCCCTTGTGACTTAGCAGAGACTGAACATGAGGAACTGAAATACAGAATAGATGGATCTCGCAGGGAAGAAGTAGAGGATAGTTCAGTACACAGCACAGGGACCAACCCAAAGGGAATTTCTGGGAGACAGGTTTGTATATGGTGGTAATGGGCTGTGGGTAGGGCTTTCAGATCAAATAAGGACCCTAGCTAAATTTGAATTTTCCAATAAACAACAAGTAGTGCAATATTTGGAACATACTTATACTAAAAAAACTATTCATTATTTATTTGAAATTCAAATTTAATTGGGTGTTCTACAGTTTGTTTGCTAAATCTGGAAATCCTAGTTGTAGATGGCAGAACTGTGAGAATCTTGGGTATTTGAGGTAGTGGTAGGTCTCACCTGTGTGCATCACTGTCCTCCAGGGTGTGTTGAGGAGAACAGGTAGAATTTGGGGCTGTCCCAATGACTAGGGATTGTTATGAGCATCTAGTGGGTGTGGACCAGGATGTCAAGTATACTGCGGTATGTAGAATAGTTCCAATGAAGAATTATCCCATCTAAAATGCCAATATAATGCCCTGACCTGTCCCACCCAGTTCACCATTTTACTGAGGACTCCCACCTGATTGCCTTCACATAACTGCTCCCTAGAAAGTAATGCACTGGCCTCTCAGAGTAAGTTCAGAAACTATCCCCAGAAAAGAGCCAGTTGCATAAATTCCAAGGTACATGCTTCATGTAGTCCAGCCGAACTATATAAATGATCCAATGAAATGAACCCTTGAATTTAACCCAAGCCTTCAAAGTTTACAATAAGTACTGCTGGCTTCGGGAAGCCTTCCTTGACTGCTCCAGTCTTCACTGATAAGTTTCCTCAATCCCTAGAATCTTTGTTCTTCTCATTTAATGCTTGAACATATTCTAATAGTGGCATGTGTCTAGCCCGTGAGTCTCCCTAACCACCCGGGTGATATTGAGGAAGTGAGACCAAGTTCTAGGTGACCTTGGTCATGTTACTAATTTGATGGTTAGTTTTGTTGTTTGTGGCACTTTTCAGGTTTTTTAAAAACTCTGGTGTAGCTGCAATTAAATGTACAGCTAGGTGAAGCAATTAAAGTAAAGATGAAAGGGGGGTTGAGAAACCACATAGAGGAAGGGGAAGATCAGGAGCCTGAGATAAGATAATTTTGTAAATGGGTATTAAACTTAAGTTCAGGCTCCCTGACAGTCAAAGGAAAAAGGGAAACACAACTGGTTACTGTCTGGAAAAAAAGAAAGCAATATTAGCTCATGAGGAAGCATAATCTTTTTCTTGTGAATTCTAAGTGAAATTTATCATATAGATCCTAAAAGACAAGACATTGAGAAACAAAATGGAAAATGTCTTCCGCTGTGTTTTTGGAAGATATAAAAAAGCAAATGTGGGTGGGCTTTTTTGTTTCTTTTGTTTTTTGTTTTTCTATTTCTTCTGTTTACTTTCTAAGAAATTTGGGACTGTAGTATTCAACTTTGACTCAGTGAAGGCACTCTTGTAAGGTGTTAAAAATATTATTTTCTTTTTTTGGTTTGTTTTGTTTTGTTTCATTTCTAGTGATCTGATTAATCGGGGAACTCAGTTTTCACCACCCGGAGCTTTCCCACGGACAAAAGAGCCTAGCGAGCTACAGCCCTTGGGGTTGAAGAGTCAGACACGACGGAGTGACTAAGCAACAGCTTTCATGAAGCCTTCATGTGTGGCTCTCCCAGGAGCTCTGACAGCCTTCAGGAACAGGTAGCGATGCTGTAAGCATCTAGGGTTGCGGTGAGAGGTAGCGGAAGGATAGCTGGAAACAGCCACATTCTACCTCGCACCCCACCTCCCCGCCATCCTCTCCGCACCCCACCTCCCCGCCAAGTTAGAAGCAGATAGTTGGAATTATCCAGCTATCTTTCCAGCCACATCCTCAGGAAAGGGATAAAGGAAAACAGAGTGTCACCAAGGGCCCACCCCAGGGCAGGATCCTGAGAGTGGCTTGAGGGACTGCCTAATCCCATGTATCATGCTTCAGTAAAGTGCTACACTTTGGGGTTATTTTGCCTCTCTTCTAAAGTCAGGGAACAAATAATCAGATGACTCAAAAAAAAAAAAAAGAGTTTCCTTTTTTGGTTTTATTTGGGGCTTTTTTGGTCTTGTTTTTAGACCAACTTACTAATGGGTGGGGGACTAAAACAAACGGAAAATAAGCCACAGATGAACCCCCCACCCTGGGCTGGGCAACATCAGTAAGAGAAAACTGTGGCCTGGGACTTTGAAGGGTGGCTGGTGAGCACACGTGTCCCTAGCCACCCACCCCCATCTCGGAGGCCAGCCCTTCTGCCTGGTGGCTAGCAATGACAAAAACCAAGATGAATCACCAATATGTCAGGATCCATAAATTGTGAAAAGTCTAAGCAGCAGGTCTGGGATGAGAGATCAAGGCCAAAGGTAAATATTTCTGAAATAGGCTTTTGTTTTCCGATGGCAGCTTGGATTTCCTTCCTGTTGGTGAGAAAAGGATGGCGGGGCTAGGTGGGGCTGATCCAGCTGCAGAGGGAAAGGCTGCTAGAGCGGGAGGGGACTGCTTTTCTCACTCCCAGGGAGCCTCCCCAGGGCTCCCCCGCTTCTCCTTGCTGAGGCTGGAGGGAGGGGCACCCAGGGAGAAGTCTCTACCTCCTTCCCTAAGAGAAGGAGGTGGTTCTGCCGGTTCTTCCCTGGTTGTGCTGACCTTACTGGCCTAGGGGGCTTGCTTCTGGGTCAGAGGATACCAGCCTCAGTGCTGAAATGTGTCTCCTGGACTCACTTCTAATCCTCTGGCAGGTCAGTGTTGACTCATGCTCTCCCTTCACAAGGGATTAGACGAAGGGGGCTTAGGGTCGTTTTTGGCTAGTGAGCATCTGAACCCCCTTCCCACGTTTGGGACGCTATCACTTCATGAATTTCAGTGCCCTATAAAAGACTGTTCTAGTCTTCTAGAAGTCTCTGGAAAAGTCTAGTCCCCTTTGCAGCTAGGACATGGACATACAACCAAGACTTGGCCAATCAGGTGCTCTTGCTCAGGAAGGAATCAGAAGTTATTGGCACCAACAAAGTGGGACATTGGAGAATCCTTTCCAGGGGAGGCTGCAGGGCAACAAAAATATCCAGGCTCCCACTGCCCACGGTGGTATCAAGTGTCGAGGGCTGAAGACACTGATGGTGGAAGCGGTGCAGCCCTCGGCAGCGGCGGCAGGGGTGCCCTCATCTCACTCTTTCTAGGCTGTGATTGTACCTGTGGCCTCAGATATGATCCTGAGTTCTCGGTTCTTATGTTTTCTGATCCTCTTTTTCAGTCTTCTCAGTGATTATTCGATAGCTTTTTTGAGAAATTCCTTCTCTTAAATCGGTCAGAGTTAGTTTCTGTTGCTTGCAGCTGAAAACCCTGATTCTGCCCAGCTACAGCTGGTTTCAGTCAATCATTTGCAGATGCTCCTTTTTTTTTCTCTTCCCTGCTTGCATTCTTCAAGCCTCTGTCCTCCTGGCAGTTCCACAAGTAATCCAGAAAAGGAGGAACGAGCATGCAGAGAATTTGACCACAGCTGGGAAGTGAGCCAAGAGAACTCTGAAGAACTTGAGTATTAGCTCCTTCACTTTGTGAGGTGGGGTGGATGTGGGATTAATGAGACAGAAGGCTGTGGGCTGTTCATCTTATGTTGTTTTTCTCATCTCTAATTTGATTCTACAGTGATTCCCTATGGCACTTACAGAGCCCGTGAGGGCATGGACTGAGTCGCCTTGTTTTCCCCAGTATCCAGGCCATACAGGATGCTCAGTAAATAGTAGTAAAACATGACAAAGAAAGTTTGAGAAGGAAATCAGGAGAAAGAAGGTACATATATCCTTAGTGTCTCTGTAGAAAAAGAACTGTCTCAACTACGTGGGCTGGTGAGTCGAGCCAACACTGCCGGCATTTGGTGGTGTTGATTGAAAAGCAAGAACCTGGAGCTTTAGCCATCAGACTGTCAAAGACCGACACATACTCCCAGGCAGGCAGAGCCTAACCTGGGTCTAGTCCAGGGAGAATGTCAGTCCATTCTTTCTTGGAAGAGAACCCCAAGAGTGCCTGCAAGTTCAACTGAGATGGCTCTCCAGAAAGCGTTTTGAATCAATTTCAAATGCATTGACAGTACTTGGTTGAAACCCCAGACAAAGGTTGAGCGTGGGTGGAGTTAGTTTGAATCTAGAGACCAAGAGCAGGTTACCTTAACCGTTAAAGAACCTCAGTGCATCTATTGTATGGGTTTCCCAGGTGGTACAGTGGTACAGAATCTACCTGCTCATGCAGGAGACTCAGGTTACATCCCTGGGTTGGGAAGGATCCCTGGAGAAGGAATGGCAACCCACTCCAGTATCCTTGCCTGGAAAATTCCATAGGGTTGCAAAGAGTTGGACACGAGTGAGCATACACACACGCACACAGCATCTTGTTTTGAGGAACATTTATTCAGATTTGAGTCCACAAGGAAGTGTTTGCTACAAACTGACTCTGGTTCTAATTTTTGTTTGTGGGATTAACCAAGGAAACATTTACCTTAGGCAGCTCTCTTAACTAACCTAAGTCTTCATTTCCTGATTTTAAAATCTCTGGTTATAGAGAGTTTGGGCTATCTTGCTCACTAATTTCCTAGCTAAAATTTGATGTTTCTGTTAATTTTCTTAAGGACAAGAATCATGTGTTCTTTTTCAAATACCCTTGCATCCAAGTACAAAGCTGGACCCAGGAGGCACAGACAGCCCATGGTGTGGCCATGTTCTGAAAAGACTAGACTAGACCCCTCTAAGACCTTTCTCAAGCCGGGACCTAAGGCTAGCAATGAGAACGTTAGAAGGGGGAAAACACTGTAACTAGGATCTGTAACCAGTTTGTGGTGCTTAGTTCGGCTAATGAAGCTGAATTTCCAAGATATGTACTTCTAGCCTATGCTTGTCCCTTGGACTGCAAGGAGATCCAACCAGACCATCCTACAGGAAATCAGTCCTAAATATTCACTGGAAAGACTGATGCTGAAGTTGAAATGCCAGTATTTTGGCCACCGGATGCAAAGAACTGATTCATTTGAAAAGACTCTGATACTGGGAAAGATTGAGGGTGGGAGGAGAAGGGGACAACAGAGGATGAGG
This sequence comes from Capra hircus, assembly GCF_001704415.2. Lineage (NCBI taxonomy): Eukaryota > Metazoa > Chordata > Mammalia > Artiodactyla > Bovidae > Capra > Capra hircus. Next base: position 24,442,177 of record NC_030818.1, read on the forward strand.
TGGTTGTATGGCATCACCGACTCGATGGACATGAGTTTGAGTAGGCTCCAGAAGTTGGTGATAGACTGAGAGACCTGGTGTGCTGCAGTCCGTGGGGTCGCAAAGAGTTGAACACGACTGAGAGACTGAACTGAGCCTATGCTTATCTTTAAATTCACACTGAACAGTAGAAGATAGTTAAAGCTGCTCATACGTCCAATACTGTCTGGGGCTAGTGAAGGAGAGAATTGTGAAACATCGTGTGTGTGTGTGTGTGTGTGTGTGTGTGTGTGTGTGTTAGTCGCTCAGTCGTGTCTGACTCTTCGCGACCCCATGGACTGTAGCCTGCCAGGCTCCTCCATCCATGGGCTTTTCCAGGCAAGAATATTGGAGTGGCTTGCCGTTTCCTTCTCCAAGGATCTTCCCGGCCCAGAGATTGAACCCAGGTCTCCTGCATTGCAAACACTTTGCTGTCTGAGCCGTCATACACATGCACGTATATTTTAAACCTGTGCTGTGCATCTTGGTTTCAGCCCGTGAAATTCTGTGTTGCCTGTTTTTGCTCCGAGAAGGTGTGCTGCGCGTCTTTCCGTCCTGGGCTTAGAATGATAAACAGATTAGAAGGTCATGAGTGACAGCGGCCAGGATGGTCCTCTTACTTCCTCCGCTTCCTCTCTGGGGAGAGGCCGGAGGACTCCGGAGAAAACAGAGATGGGAAGGAAAACAAGTCCATCCCAGCGTGGGGAGCAGGGAGGGGAGAGAATGGTGACAGGCTGTGGGAGCTGCCAGCAAACGTCTGATTTCCTGCATTGCTCGGAGGAGAGGAGGCAAGTCTTCCCAAATCCGGGCGCCCCAACACGATTGCGAAAGCCACACCCATCGGCCCACAGACAGCCAACACTGCTGCTGAACCAGTGAGACACCTTGGGAAACCGCCCGAGTTTCTGGAGACATCTCTGTAAAAGCTGCCTTTCGCCCTGCTGGATGCTAGAATCCCAGCACTGGGCGACCCAGAGCCGCCTTTTGTTCACGGCAAAGTTAATTTCAGAAATATTGTTCTCGGAGGGATGCGGTCCTCGGGCCAAGAGTCAATGCCTTCTCCCACCGGCGGCCGCGGGGCCGGCTGAGCACGCGCGCAGAGGCGCTCTTTGAGCTTTGAAGTCAACAGAGGTAGGCAGGGCAGGCCACGGTGGAAAACTGTGAAGTCAGCAGAGTTATCGCGGGCACTCCTCCCTTCCCCCTTGCTTCCCCTTTCTCCACCCATTTCCCCCCTCTCGGCTTGCAGCTTCTCATTTCCCAGGGGATCGCGCAACGGAAGAAAAGCCGTCCGGAGATACGAGGGGCCAGCCCACGGCTCCAGCTATCGAAGTATGCTCCCCCCAGCCCCCACCAAGTCTAAAACAAACACAGGAATGCATGCCATACATTTCCAAAGACTAGAGAGCGCAAGCAGAAATCCTGGCCTTTGTGCCTTCTCCCTTAAACCCCACGAGTTTGGGGCCTCAAGTTTGAAGCCGGCTTCCTGCCTCCCCGGGGGTTTTTGAAAGATTCAAAAGTGCCTCAGACCAAGACAGCTGCTTGGTTGATGGCTCACATTGAAACCACAAATTATAAAATGATAAATCGCTGCTCAAAGCTCTTCCAGGAAAGACTATGTTGTCAAGATTAAGTTACAACCTCATGGACCTATGAGTGAGCCGAGCTGCTGACTAACTCTCACACTTCTTTTCCTGCCGAAGATGTTTTTGCTTCGTGAACTTTCACTGTTTCTGAATACTTGAAACAAATGACTGAAGGCAGGAAAAACATCGGGGACTTCTTAACCCATGGAGCTTATTACAGACTTTATTATGTAACGGCTGCTTTCGTTTTGTGAGACCCAAAGGAAGTTGAAGAAATCTCTTTCTTCTTGAGCACTTAACTGCCAGCGATCTGTGAGAAATGGCTTCATGTGGGCAGCTCCACTCACTTGAAACTCTAGTTGGAACGTGTAGTGTGTGCTAAATCAAAGCTGGTTTTAAGGAATTTGGGTCTTAAAGTATCTGTTCAGTGATTTGGGCAGGATTGCAACATGAATTACTGTATTTGGTTCCCGTGAAATGAATTCTTTGGACTGGTCTAGTGATCAAGTGTGACAAATAATTAGGCCACATGCATACTCTCATGTAATGATGCTCCTCTCTGCCAGGGTTTTGGCAGGCAGAAGGAGGCAAGATGAAATGCTTGTTTGACGCCTGTATATTGCCTTGCTGAGGGGTCTGGCACAATGACCTCATTGAGATCACCTGGGGCTGCAAGAAGAAACTCAATCATCCATCCATTCATTATAGTCTCCAAGCACAGGGCCTTGGTTACACAACTCTGATCCGGTTTCTCCAAGGCCACTCAAGTCTTGAGGACCATCAGACTGTGAGTCATAATCACTTTAGCATTGACTCCTAAGTTCCCTCTTGTTGATTTTACACCTCAAGCCCTTCAGTTTCTCTCTTTCTTGGAGGCCTTGGGTTCTGTGTGACAGTTTTTGTTTTCTGATATCATCTTGTGTTATCACCCATGCCAGCCACTGCAGGGCTGGCCACGGCTACTCTTGTCTCTGCTTTTCTTGAGGTCAGGCCTGCTGTCGTTACTGCTGCTTTTTCTGGGCTACTTCAAGTTGTGGAGAGAGTTCTTTTCCTGTGATTATAACTCTTTCTTCCAATTTTGACTGGCCCGGCGTCTCTGTGATTATAGCTCATTAGGACTCCTGAGGCTAGGAGGCACTATTTTTTTATGCTACCTTGTTTTTTTTTTTTTTTTAATAACATGTATTATAACTTACTTTTTGCAGGGAAGTATAAATATGAAAACAATAGTAGTCAATCCCACAGTCCAGTAATGCTTCATAGTATTTTTTTAAAAATAAAAGTAATAAACCCAAGGGAAAAAATTAAAGCAATAAAAATGGTAGAGAAAAATAAAAGCTCCTCTTCTGCCCCTTAATCCCGCCCCCAAATATAACTACCATTACTAATTTTTATGTATCTTTGTTACTGCACATGTATGTATGTCCTTTAACAAAATTTTATATAAAAATAATCTTTCTGTACTCATCATCATTCTACATTTTGCTTTTTTCACCTAAAATGCTATCTAAGAGATTTTTCCATCTGTGCATTGCAGGGATACTCCCTATTTTTAATGTCTGCATAGTCTTTATTAGAGAATGTGCCTTCCAAATGAAATGCATTCAAATAAAATAATTCCAGGTCATTTCTGTCCTTTACTTCCTCCACTCCCTGAATCCAAAGTGACTTATCTGACTTACAAGTTTGGAAGAATAACCTAGGCATGTTAGTTTCAACCCTGGCCTTCCTGAGACTCTCATTTTTCACAGTGGTGAAAAAACTAGTACCTTCCTTGTATAGAGATTAGATGAGTTAATATATGTAAAGCTCTGATGCATAGAAATTATTCAGTAAGTGCCAGTTCTCATAATTAATTTTGCATATGCTGTACTGGGACTTGCTCTCTCCCTTAACAGTATATCTTAGGGATTATTCCACAGCAGTACATATGCATGCATGCTTAGTCGCTCAGTCGTGTCCAGCTCTTTGTGACCTCATGGACTGTAGCCCGCCAGGCTCCTGTATCCATGGGATTTTTTCAGGTAAGAATGCTGGAGTGGGTTGCCATTACCTCCTCCAGGAGATCGTCCCGACCCAGGAACTGAACCCTCATCTCCTGTGTCTCCTACATTGACAGGCAGATTCTTTACCTGCTGAGCCATTGAGGAAACCCACTTATAGACATACTTCATTTTAAAAGTGGCTAGTATGGTGTTTCATAGTATAACCTCACTGTAGTTTATTTAGATGTGCTCCAATTTGTGTTGTTTCTAACATTCAACCCTTTCTCATCTGAGGATACTGATTCTGGAGTCGGTCATTGTAAGGTTCACCTGCCATAAGTATATTTCCCTTTATTTAACATATATATCATTTACTACCTGTCATACAATGTCCTAATCACCTTTAAAACTTCATTATTAACTCATTAATACTCATAATGATGCTTTTGAAATAGCAATTTAATCTCCATATTACACATTGGGAAACTGAGGCACAGGGAGGTTAAGTAACTTACCGGAGATCACATGGCTGGGAAAAGGAGGACTGAAAAAGCCAGGCCAGGCAGTCTGGCTCCCAAATTCACGCATTTGACCTCCCTGTCCACATTCTTCACCTCCCTTTATTCTAAACCCTGTGGCATCACTTCAATAAGACCTTGAGACTCATCTTGTCATATTTCACACCTCTATTGTGGATGGGAATTCAGCCTTTTTGGAATATATTAGGGACGTATGCTGCTGCTGCTGCTAAGTCGCTTCAGTCGTGTCCGACTCTGTGCGACCCCATAGACAGCAGCCCACCAGGCTCCCCCGTCCCTGGGATTCTCCAGGTAAGAACACGTATAGATGATTTAAAAGAGAACGTGATCGGGACTTTGCTGGTGGTCCAGTGATTAGGACTGTGCTCGCCAACGCAGGGGGCACGAGTTCAATCTCTGGTCAGGGAACTAAGATCCCACATACTATGTGGTGGGGCCAAAGGAAAAAAAATAAGACAAAACATGTTTGCCGAATCAGTCTGACTCAAATTACCAAGAGCCAGCTTTTCTAAGGACTGTCCCAACTATAGCCAGCCAACATGGAGAAAGCTTTTCAAGTGATGATACTAGCAATTGCCTTCAGAGGTCCCAGGTCTGGGCTCACAACTCTGCCACAGTGGCCTGCTGCACAAACTCACAATGCAGGTCAGCAGACAGCCTTAAAATAAACAAACATGTTTGTGCTGTGCCCAGTTATGAAAAAGTGCATATCCAATTTGGTAGTGCAAAACTCATGCAAATAATCTTTGCTTTTTCCGATTCCTGCTGTGTATGAGTCTTGGACTTGGCCAACTCAAATTCCTAAAATACTAAGGTTCAGAAAGTCTGGTCAAAGTTTGCTAGTTAAATATGAAACCCTGCCTCCTCTATCCATCATCACTGCCCCCATCCCTACCCTCAGGCCACTTTAGCTTTCAGACATGTGTACACTAAATGCTTTTTTCCTTTAAAGATATGGGTGAGATATTTCTTTTGGAGTGTATCCAGATAATCTGGCAAATCCACACTTGATGTTAGCCACAGGGAAGAATATAAAAAAAAAGAGGAACAAAAAATAAAATTAGGGCAGACTATGGACTCAACCCTCTTTAGAAATCAGAAAAATGGAAGACTTTACCAAACTGAAGGGTTTAATTTTTTTTTTTTGCTTTGTTAATGAAAAAAATATGTACACATACATAATTTAATATTCTGGAAAATTCTTAATGATTAGCATTTACATTTTCATTTCAAAAGTTATTGCTTATTTTAACATACTAAAACCTGTACTTTTTCCTTTTATACATAAACTTCTATCTCTGGGTTCTGTCTTTTAGAAAGAAAGTTACTTAAGGCCAGTTTTTTACCCATCCTGAAGCTTAAATTTTGGCTCAAGGAGCTTCCTGTCCTATTCCAGCTGTGACATGTTGAAAATAAACCTGGCAATCGGAGACAATTTGTTATACTTTCTGAGCTTTTGCTGTGGCTGTAGCCCCTTTTGTCTTAGGAAATAGGGTGGGAGATAGAGAGAGAAGTGAGGGAGAGGGAAGGAGAAGGGGGGGAGATATGATGGGAACAGGAAATAGGGTCTTCCGGTTTTCCCAGGCCTTCTTTCTACTCCTTTCACCTTTGCATTCTCCAAGGGGATGAGCTGCCTCTGCACGTACAGGCGCACCTCACTTTATTGTGCTTCACTTTTTTGTGTGCTTTGCAAATATTGTGCTTTTTACAAATGGAAGGTTTTTGGCCATCCTACATCAAGGAAGTCTATCAGCACCATTTTTCCAGTAACATTTGCTCATTTCATAACTCTGTGTCATACTTTGGTAACTCTAGCAATGAACGTGAAAAAAGAAAGAGTCACTCACTTGTGTCTGACTCTTTGTGACCCCATGGCCTGTAGCTCAGTAGGCGTCTATGTCCATGGAATTTTCCAGGCAAGAATACTGGAGTGGGTAGCCATGTCCTCCTCCAGGGGATCTTTGTGACTCGGGGATCTTTGTGACTCAGGGATCAAACCCAGGTCTCCCGTTTTGCAAGCATATTCTTTGCTGTCTGAGCCACTAGAGAAGCCCTTTTTCAATATTGTACTTGCTGCAGTGACATGATCAGTAATATTTCATGTTAGTACTACTGCTCGCTGAAGGCTCAGATGACAGCCTTTTTTAGCAATAAAGTGTATTTAAATTGGTCTTTTTCTATGGCTCAGTGGGTGAGGAATCCGCCTGCATAGAAGATATAGGAGACATGGGTTCCATTCCTTGGTCAGGAAGATCCCCTGGAGAAGGAAATGACAACTCACTCCAGAATTCTTGCCTGGAAAATCCCATGGACAAAGGAGCCTGGCAGGTTACAGTCCATGGGGTCACAAAGTGTTGGACATGACTGAGTGACTGAGTACACATTCACATATTTAAATTAAGGTATGTTGTTTTTTTAGACATAATGCCATTGCACACTTGATGGGCTACAGAATAGCCTAAGCATAAATTGTATATGCACTGGGAAACCAAAAAATCCATGTGACTTCCTTTACTGCAGTCTTCACTTTATTGCTGTGGTCTGGAACCAAACCCACAGTATCTCCGAGGTCTGCCTGTATGTCTAATCCAACTCTTCTCACAGGGAGGTAGTTGAGCAAGAAGGGATTGTGTTGAGATGGGAGCAAGGACTTGTCTTACCCTTAATTATAATGTACAGTGCCGGAGATTGAACACAGGAAACTAGATTCTGGCAGAATTGCTAAGAACAAAGACAGAAGTTGATTTAAAAAGAAGTGATCCATTTTTCATTAAAAATACCAACCACACACTCATGGAATTAATCACCATATCCTCCCACCCCAGTATCATCTACTGGAAACTGCTCTAAACCCTTGTCCTACTGAAGAAGTAGGTCCAAAAGCCATGTTTCGTAGCTTGCTATCCAGCTATCCATTCTAATGGCTGATTGGAGAAGAGGTGAATCCCTGATTCAAGGGCAGTTAATCCGTAAATTCACTAGATTCCCATGACCTGTGGCCAGATATGAAAAGGAAAAGAGATCTTGGGCTAATCAGAGTCATTCTCAGAGGAGTGGCATGAAAGAAAGGTTTGCTTCTTTCACAGAAGTTATTAGCAGTGCAGAAAGGAGGAAGGGTGAACTGTATTTATAATGATGAAATCCCACAAACACCGGTGGATTTAGTGAGGTCTGTCAGGCCACCTCAAATTGAGAACTAGCTTTTAGCACTAGTTTCTCTGAGGCCAGCCCGTTACGGTTTCTGTTCTTGCGTTTCTGAAAGCTTCCATTATCTTATCTTGTATTTTTCTTAAAGTTCTTATACTCAAGCTAGCTGGAATGAGTGCCTGGTGGTTGTAGCCAAGAAAAAGCCAAACTAAAGCATTATTAAATAGGCAGGCAAAAATAGAGCCAAAATAAAGAGGACTGAGAAGTCAGGGAAGTCAAAGCCAAAAGCAATGGGGGTAGGTGACTTTGTTACGGTTCTTGAGGTTGCCAATAATGTTGCTGAAACTAGTTCAAATTGATTAAAGAAGAAAAAAGAAAAGGAATTCACATATTTATGTGAAGGATGCTCAAGTAGAGCAAGGGCAGCCAGGACTCTTAAGAACTAGTGACAATTCCTCAAAATGTTAATCACAGTGTTATTACCATATGACCCAGTGATTCGACTCCTATGAACACTTAAGTGCACACTAGAACTTGTGCACCAGTGTTCACAGCAGCATTATTCAGAATAGACGAAGAGCGGAAACAACTCCAATGTCCACCAGCTGATGAATGATAAAGCAATTAGCGTACCCCTATAATGGAATATTATTTTATTATAGAAATGAAATGCTGATACATACTACAACATGAAAGAACCTTGAATAAGTGAAAGAAACTAGACACAAAAGGTCACTTATTATGTGGTCCCAGTTGGCTACTGGGGGCTGGGCAGAGTGGGGAATGGAAAATGATTGCTAATGGGCCTGGGGTTTCTTCTGGGGGAGATAAAAATGGTCTGGAATTAGATAGTGATAGTTGCTGCACAATTCTGAATATAATTTAAAAAAACCAACTTAATTGCATACTTCACTTTTTGAAATATTTATTTTTATTTATTTGGTTACACCAGGTCTTAGTTGAGGCACACAGGATCTTCGATCTCCGTTGTGGAGTATGGGATCTTTGGTTGCAGCATGTGGGACCTAGTTCCCTGACCAGGGATAGAACCCAGGTCCCCAGCATTGGGAGCTCAGAGTCTTAGCCTCTGGACCACCAGGGAAGTCCCTCACTTGTATACTTTTAAAAGATTGAATTTTCTCAACATGTGAATTATATCTAAAGCTATTATTACAAAAATTATATACATATGAAAACAGAACAAAGCCAAACAAAACAACAATATTGTGTCTCAAAGTGGAAAGCCAGGAAGAGAAAACCACATGACTCTCTCTGTCTCTCGCTACCCCCTACCACCCCAGGCTGTCATCTCTGCTTCCCTACGGACATCTGCTTCATTCTTCCCTCTCTACCAATCAGCTTTCTTTGCTGTTTCATGCCCAGAGCAGCCTATAAACCCCACAGTTCAAACTTAGGTGTTGTGACAGAGACTAACCAGGTGGTCACCTGTCCACTTGTTCTTCATTCTGAGCATATAATGAAATGACATTTTTCAGCATCCTTTGCAGTTCAGTTCAGTTCAGTTCAGTCATTCAGTCGTGTCTGACTCTTTGAGACCCCATGGACTGCAGCACACCAGGCTTCCCTGTCTATTACCAACTCCCGGAGCTTGCTCAAACTCACATCCATTGAGTCAGTGATGCCATCCAACCATCTCATCCTCTGTCGTCCCCTTCTCCTCCTGCCTTCAGTCTTTGCCAGCATCAGGGTCTTTTCTAATGAGTCAGTTCTTCGCATCAAGTGGCCAAAGTATTGAAGCTTCAGCTTCAGCATCAGTCCTTCCAGCGAATATTCAGGACTGATTTCCTTTAGGATTGACTGGTTTGATCTCCTTGCAGTCCAAAGGACTCTTTGCAGTCAAGTGCAGTCATATGATGAATTATGGCCAGGAAAATGTGGGCAGAAGTGATACATACTCTTCTCAGGCCTGGCCAGTTAGAAAACCTGCTCTGTACCTCTCCATCCTCTTCCTCTTTCTTTGACTAGGACCTTAGAAAATAGTTGAACTGCTAGATGAAAAAGGAGCCTGGATATTTGATAAAATTTATTGGAGCACAGCATTTCCCCATTGACCTATTTGAACTGGATATGATTGAGAAATAAGCTACTGAAATTTGGGGGTTGGTTGTTGCAGGAGTTAACTTACTCTGACCATATATGTCCTCTGTACAAGAGATTAACCCAGATTGACTGGTTGGGCTCGCAGTTCCAATGTAAAATCTTCAGATAAGAAAATTGCATTGGTCCTAAGTGAGTCAAGAAGTCTTTTAGTTCACTTGTCTGAAGCTGAGGCATGAGGTCACAGGGCATAAACATAGTTCCCTGGGGCTACTTACATAAGCAAGAGGCATTTTTTAGAGAAAAGATGTCCACCCTAGTGGTTAAATAGGAGGGGTCACTGTGAATTAGGGAAATGAAGATGCAATGCCCAGAGCAACTCTATGTTTCTTCCTCTAATACATTCATAGATAGAAATATAGGTATGGATAGAGATATATTATAGATATGGATATAATACATTCTGGCTCCTAATTTTAAAGGTAAAGTTCTTTTTAGGCAATTTGAAAAAAGAAAAAAAGATTGAGTCACCATTTTGCTGTAACTCCTCCCCTCCTTTACATTCCATTCCTTCTCCTCCCCCCATCCTAGGGGACAGTACAATGTAATGTACTAAGTGCGAAGTCACTTCAGTCATGTCCAACTCTGCGCGACCCCATAGACTGCAGCCCACCAGGCTCCCTTGTCTCTGGGATTCTCCAGGCAAGAACACTGGAGTGGGTTGCCATTTCCTCCTCCAGTGCATTAAAGTGAAAAGTCAAAGTGAAGTCACTCAGTCATGTCTGACTCTTCGCAACCCCATGGACTGCAGCGCACCAGGCTCCTCCACCCATGGGATTTTCCAGGCAAGAGTACTGGAGTGGGGTGCCAGTGCCTTCTCTGGTACAATGCAATGTGTGCCTGCTAAGTCACTTCAGTTGTGTCTGACTCTTTGTAACCCTATGGACTGTACCCCACCAGGCTCTTCTATCTATGGGATTCTCTAGGCAAGAACACTTGAGTGGGTTGCCATGCCCTCCTCCAGGAAATCTTCCTGACCCAGGGACTGAACCTATGTCTCCTGCAGCTCTTGCATTGCAGGCAGATTCTTTACCACTGAGTCACCAGTGTAGCTAAGAGTAGTTAACTCTGTAGAATGAGATTATCTGGCAATAGCTTTGTTTCACTGTTTCCTGGCTCTGGGATGTTGGACAAATTATTTAACTCCTCCCTGTTCTAATTTCTCCATCCATATGGGACTAATAATAGCGCTTACCATGAAAGAGTCTCATGAAGATCAATTAGTTAATTTGTTCAGGGTATAGGAATGTGCCTGGTTCATAGTGAGAATTTATTTGCTGTTTGTTGTTATTATGTATTTGAAACTGCATTGCAAATTTAAAAATTTTTTTCTAGAATCTTCTAAAGATGAAAGGTGGACTGTGTCTTTACTCAAAACACTTCTTGTGTTTCTGAAGATCCCAAAGAAGTGGCAATCAGTTGTTCTTGGGGATTCTTTGAACTGGTGGAGTTATCCAAATGCAGGTATTTATATGGAGATTAAAAAGCAGAGACTTGACTTTGTCGACAAAGGTCCCTATAGTCAAAACTATGGTTTTTCCAATAGTCATGTATGGATGTGAGAGTTGTATCATAAAGAAAGCTGAGCACCAAAGAATTGACGTTTTTGAGCTGTGGCGTTGGAGAAGACTCTTGAGAGTCCCTTGGACTACAAGATCAAACCAGTCAGTCCCAAAGGAAGTCAGTCCTGAATACTAATTGGAAGGACTGAGGCTGAAGCTGAAGCTCCAATACTTTGGCCACCTGATGTGAAGAACTGACTCATTAGAAAAGACCCCGATGCTGGGAAAGATTGAAGGCTGGAGGAGAAGGGGCCTACAGAGGATGAGAGGGTTGGATAGCATCACTGACTCAATGGACATGAGTTTGAGCAAGCTCCGGAAGTTGGTGATGGACAGGGAAGCCTGGCGTGCTACAATCCATGGGGTCTCAAAGAGTCGGACATGACTGAGCAACTGAACTGAACTGAGATGAAGATACTGAGGTTTTTGTTTAAATAACACAAAGAGCCATTTTTATTGGCAGGAGGTGTACCTCTTCCAGATTATTGTAATGTCTCATTTCCTCTGTTAACAGTCTGAATCAAGAAGTTGGGGCCTCAGGACTCAGGCCAAGAGGACTAGAGGAGACTCCCCATCCAGGAGATAGGAAGAGCTCCTGCACAACACTGGCAGCTGAAAGCAAAGGAGGGGGATGCTAGGCAGGAGCCCCCGGAAAGAGTCTAATAGGGGAAATTTGGGAGCAGTGATATTCAATATCCACTTTTACAGGTTTTTTTCCTGTACTGTAATTCCCCTCTGTAATCATTAAGACTTCATGAAGTTTGTTAAAATTGCAGCCTTATGTTAGCAGCATCCTGGGAAATAGAAGGTTTTCATATTTCACGGTAAGGTATATATTAGAGAGTGACAGCCAGCTGGAAAAGCTGTTAAGAGATGGCTAGAGGTGACTGGGGAAGAATTCTGGAACAGAGCTGTTCAGTGTAAGGTGACCAGTGGAAACCAGCATGGATTGGGGAATATGTAAATACCTGGAAAGAGGCAAGGAAGGTAATCCAATAAAGCTGGAAAAATCTGGATAATCTCTCTCTCCATATGTGTTTAAATGTGTGTTTGTGTGTCTGCATACATACATAGAATTTATATCCACTTTGGATTTATGGCATATACTTTTTCCCATTATGTCGTCAGCTTTCTTAGTATCTTTAAATATTGTTCAAGTACATAACAAGTATATAATGAATAATGATCTCTTAATACTCTATGATTTTATTCTCTTCTTTATATAACTACGTCCAATTATTAGACTTTTTCAGTTTTTTACTTTTGTAAGTAACACTGCAGTGAACATTCTTACATATTTTTCTGTGCATGTTAAGAAATTATTTCTGAAGATAAGTTCTCAAAAGTCTGTTTTCTGTGCTAAATAGTATGAATGGTCGTAGGCTTTTGATATATATTGACAGATTGCCTGTTGGAAAGCTCATAGCCTAAAGGACTCCATAACCACTGCACTCCATCTTCATGTTAGATTAGCTGTGCTCATTTAAAGAGGCTGAACATGATAAATATAGGACAGTATTTACTTGTTACCATGAGATTTCACCAAGGAAATATGTCTCAATTTCCTTGTCAAAAACTTGCTTTTCTTTACCTCCAAGATAGTCTTTCTTTAGCAGATTTAGCTATGAGGAAACACTGATATTCTTTACAGAGAGAACTCTCTAGCCTCCCTCAAAGGGAGCTTATTTTTTTCAAACTTTTTTTAAACTTTTAATTTCATATTGGAGTATAGCCAATTAACAATGTTTTGAGAGTTTCAGGTGCATAGCAAAGGGACTCAGCCATGTATGTACATGTATCTATTCTCCCCTAAACTCCCCTCCTATCCAGGCTGCTGCATAACATTGAGTTCCCTATTCTATACAGCAGGACCCTGTTGGTTATCCGTTTTAAATATAGCAGTGCCTATATGTCAATCCAAACTCCCTATCTATCACTTCCCCAATTCCCCCCCACCCACACCCACACCCTCCTGGAAACTATAAGTTAGGTCTCTGAGTCTGTGAGTCTGTTCCTGTTTCCTAAATAAGTTCATCTGTAGCATTTCTTTTTAGATTCCACATATAAGAAATGTCCTATAATATTTCTCCTTCTCCATCTGATTTACTTCACTCGGCATGACAGTCTCTAGGTCCATCCATTTGTTCCTGCAAATGGCATTATTTCATTCTTTTTAATGGTGAGTAGTATCCCACGCATGCATGCACACATATCTTCTTTATCCATCCCTCCGTCAATGGACGTTTAGGTTGCTTCGATGCTTTAGCTATTGTAAACAGTGCTTCAGTGAACACTGGGGTACATGTATCCTTTGGGGCCATGTTTTTCTCTGGGTATATGCCCAGGAGTAAGATCGCTGGATTATGTGGCAACTCTATTTTTAGTTTTATTAAGGAACCTCCATACTGTTCTCCATAGTGGCTGTACCAATTTACATTCCCCCTAACAGTGTAGGAGGATTCAAAGGGAGCTTATTCTTAATTCTCCTGTGTCTACTTTGAAAGCAAGGCGAAATAATCCATCTGCTGGTGGCATGACTGAGGGAAGACCTTGTCTATGACTCTCAAGTTTGCCCCCACAGCAGGTATCCTGACCCCAGATAAATGCCCACTAGTTCTTACATAACATACTTAGAGTGATTGGAACTTTACATACTATTATAGAGAATATTGATGGCAAAATATGATGGGGATGTAGAGACCATTTACAAGACCAGACTGACGTATGTAACATTGTCCACTAGAACGTGCCGAGTGTTAGGATGGAGTTAGTGGCATCGCCATGAGAGGAACAATACAAGTGATGTGCTCACACCAGCTGTCCTGGCTCTCTCTTAACTGAGTCCTTTAGTCCAAAGATAACCATGGGCAGCTCTGAGCCCTCAGCTCAGAGGGAGCAAGCCATTCAATTTCTTTGACTTTATTAATTCATGGGAAGTAGTTCTTGAGAAGTCCCTAGAACTCTGTTCTGCACTTTCAACACTTGACATCACAAATCCTCCCCTGAGAAGTTGTGGGAACTAAGCAAGAAGTTTAATTGCATTTCTTGAATCATAACTAAATAGTGAAAGAACCTGGACTAGTGCTGTACACTTCCTTTTATTTGTGTATTTGTTCTTAACAGTACTGTTGCCGACTACCAAAGTAATGCATGTGCATAGGAGAGAGAAATAAAAGTACAAAGAGTAAAATAAAAATCGCCCATAATTCCAGAACAATAGAGATTTCTGCTGTTAACATTTTGGTAGATTATTTTCCCACGCCTTTATCCATAGATCTATAAACATACTATCATCTCTTTCGTAATTCTGAGATCATACAGTATTATTTTGTAATCTCCTTTTTTCTTGTTGTAGGATGTTTTGCACCATCAAAAGTAATACCATGAGGGCATTTCTTGTATGTAGCTCTGATTATTTCCTTCGGGCTGATTCCTCAGAGTGAAGTTGCTGAGTTGAAGGTAGTCACAGTTTAGAGCTTTTGATAAACAGCACTAGCAGGCCCTCCAGAAATATGGACCATTTTCCACACCTGTTAGAAGTATCTGAGACTACCTGTTTGCCTGTCTCCTCATCTACAGCGAGGAGAATTTTTTTTTTGAAAAATAAATTTTCTAAATTGATTTCTGGCAAATGATGTCTCCTCATCTTAATTTGTACTTTAAAAAATAAAACTCTTCTCTTATACAGAATTATTTATGCTCGGTATTTCTTCCTTAGTGAATGCCAGCTTCTGTCCTTCGCCGTACTAACGCTTCCTCACCTGCCCTGTGGCCAGCTTGGTGAGCCTCGTTTTGTGCAGAATCCTGGATGACTGAGAGTGACACCAGTGAGAAGACGCCTTTCTCATACCGTGTCCCTGGGAGGCCCCGAAGGCTCTCCCACAGGAATGGCTTCTCACTCTCGGGCAAGAACGGCCGATTTTACACCATGGCCTGCCTGCACGTGGGTTATGTCTCACTGCACAGTCTGGTGCCAAAATGCCACCGTTTTGGAAAGAAGGTTGCAGGTCTGAGGCAATCTCATATTTATTTTAGTTCATAGACTAACCGATTTATAGATCTTCCCCAATCTACAGCTGTCACAGTGTCACTGAAATGAAAGTGGCCAGGGGGACCTTATCTGAAAATGATTATTCAGTTGAGTGCAAGTCCTCAGGACCCGAGGATGAAAAACTCCTATTGTGACTGGAAGGACTTTGATGATGAGCACCACTGACCTGTGCCGACTGGAAACGTTCTGCATCACCATTCCCACCTCCATCAGGCACTCAGTGTGGGCAAAGCCAAGCTTTTCATTAGGAGGAGGGTGAGGAATGATACACAAATTTCTTGATCTGGCGACACACATACTTAGGCGCTCACAAATGCATTCTGTTTGCACATATGCAATAAATCCTGGAAATGGTGTGGAGAAAAGGAACGTTCTTGCACTGTTGGTGGGAATGTAAATGGATGCAGCCACTATGAAAGACAGTATGGAGATTCCTTAAAAAACTAGGAATAAAACCACCATATGACCCAGCAGTCCCACTCCTAGGCATATACCCTGAGGAAACCAGGGTTGAAAAAGACACATGTAACCCATTGTTCATTGCAGCACTTTTTACAACAGCTAAAACATGGAAGGAACCTAGATGCCCATTGACAGATGAATGGATAAAGAAGTTGTGGTACATATACACAATGGAATATTACTCAGCTATAAAAAGGAACACATTTGTGTCAGTTCTAATGAGGTAGATGAACCTAGAACCTATTATACAGAGTGAAGTGAGTCAGAAAGAGAAAGATAAATACCATATTCTAACACATATATACGGAATCTAGAAAAATGGTACTGAAGATTTTATTTACAGGGCAGCAGTGGAAAAACAGACATAGAGAATAGACTTACAGACATGGGAGAGGGGAGGAGAGGGTGAGATGTATGGAGAGAGTAACATGGAAACTTACATTAGCATATGGAAAATAGCCCACGGGAAATTGCTGTATGGCTCAGGAACTCAAACAGGGGCTCTGTATCAACCTTGAGGGATGGGTGGGGAGGGAGTTTCAAAAGGGAGGGCATATATGTATGTATGCCTATGACTGATTCAGGGTGGATGCAGGGGGAGATGGGATGGAGTTTCAAAAGGGAGGGCATATATGTATGCCTATGGTTGACTCATGCTGAGGTTTGACAGAAAACAGCAAAATTCTGTAAAGCAATCATCCTTCAATTAAAAAATAAATAAATTTTTTTTAAATTACTAGGAAAAGAAACTAAAGGGAATGACATGATCAAAAGCAAATTATTCATTTTGTATTTCTTTTCCCAAAAATAATTTCAGACTGTCTAAAGGCAAATTAATACAGTAATATCCATACAACTTACTCCTCTGATGAACCTTTGATAGGCACTCAGACTGCCTCCCTAAAGTGTGCAGACAAAAACGGAGACTGCTTCTTAAATTCATTGGAAAAGCTTTATGGTTACTTACATTCATGAAGAACTATAAACCAGGGGTGGGAAATCTCTCCAGGTCTTTAATCTTATTATTATAATCCAAGTGTTTCATCGCACTAAAGAACCACTTAGCACTTCTTACATTTCTAGTTACAGTTTATCTCTTAAATGCCTGTTCTTTACTCAGAGACTTCTGACATTTGGAGAAAGACTGAAAATAAAATAAATCTTCTATCTTTTATTAGTTAAAGGCCATTTTAACTTTATGCTCTTATAAGATTTTGTTATGAGGTTTTGATCCTGTATTTGGTCATTTAGTTATTGGATTTAAAATTTGGCATTTCAGTGGACCTCAGACCAGTGAATTTCTAGAAATGTACAATCAAGCTATCACCTAATGGTTTACCTGAAAGTTTTTAGTTAATCAGACTTGGTTTTATCAGGTCATCCCACAGTAGTTTGCTGAGGTTTTACTGACATGAGACAAAATAAATATGGATGAGGAATATTTGATTTAACTCTGTAGGGGATACGAATTAGTAGAAGAATGGATTTTCTGAGGAAAATAAGAAATTAGTAAGGACAAGAAATTGTGATCTAGACAGTGGCTGCTGTATTAGCTTATAGTGCAAACTGAATAGTGGAGGAAGGAGGACAGCAGTAGAGAATGGGGAAAAAGCATCTACTCAGTACCTAATGAGAGGCTAGGAAATCAGCTTCTACAGCCCCAGGAGGAAGTGGGAGAGAAGAATTGGTAACCCTGACTGGCAAGCATACTTGGGTACCCTGAATACTAAAAATTTGTGCCTTTATCATACTCCAAGTCAAGTTAATTTTCTGCTTCTGCCCTTCTCCATTCATTCATTAAGCAAATATTTATTAAGCACTTGCCCTATGCCAGGTGCTTGTCCAGGGGCTGGGAATACAGTAGTGAACGAAATAAAGTCCTGCCAAAGTTCTTTCAGCGCTAGCCTAGATTTTCTTCTTCAGCTCCCACGCTAGCCCCTCGGTCTTCAGCCCCTTTCCCCCCACTGCAACCTGATTTCTTTTCCCGCCATCATGATGAAACAGCTCTCTAAAGACCAATGACGACCTAATCACTGTATCGAGTGCCCCTCTGTCTTTCCCCATTTTCCTCAGAGTCCGTAGCATTTAAGAGCATCTGATTTCCATCAGTTTTTAAAACTCTTGGCTTCTCTGGGTTTTGTGACGTGGCACTAGCTTGACTTGCCTTCTATGACCGTTATGCTGTTTCTCTGACTTGTTCTCTTGCCTTCTAAATTGTGGTGGTCTGTTCAGTTCCACACATTGCTCACATCGATTTTCTCTTTCTCAAATCTTTCTCCTCGATCCTTCTCAGGACTTAAGTCATTGGCTCGATTTGGAAGTATCCTAAATCTATATCCAAGGACCCAGCTCTCTCCAAAATTTGAATCTCACATTTTAGACTTTGTGCTGGAGGCTTCCATCTGGGCATCTGCTCGTGATGCCAGCGCAATCTGTTTAAAACTGAAGGCAGCGTTTTTACCACCCAGGGTTCAAAACTGCAAACAACAGAAACCCACTCTGGCTAATTCAAGCAGAAAATGAATTCACTGGGAGGATATCAGGTGGCTCACTGGGTTGACAGGGAAGCCAGAGGACCAAGCATGGAAAATGGGCAGGAACCCAGGCAGTCTGGGGCACAGAGAGCACGGCCAAGTTCACTCCATAGGAGGAGTCTGTTGAGGACGCTGCCCTGGAGCTGGCTTTCCCCGCACACAATCAACACTGGTCTTCAGTGTGTCAGTCACCTTCCAGTGTGGTCCTTGATGGCTAGATTTTTGTATTATTCCCCCCAGATTCAAAGACTTGGGTTGGGGCTTCTGATTGGTCTAGGTCATGTGCTGGGTCCCAGCTGCCCAGATAACAGCTGATTCCCTTCAGCTTCCCACAAAAAGAAAGGGATCTGACACAGGCCAACCAGAAAATGTCAACTAACCACTATCTTTTCCCCTCCTCCCCTCATTTCCTAATATCTCCTTTTGCATTTAATGCTGCCATCCTTCTCTCTATTACTGGGAGTTGAATCTAGATGATTTCTTTTACTGCTTCCTCTCCCTCAGCTTCTGAGGCAGTCAGTCATCCAGGTTTGCAAGGATTTATCTGTCATTCATTCATTTGTTGTTTTCCTTCACAGTATTTTCTTCCCGGACCTTTCCATAGCTACTCCTCCAAATTGTATTCTCCACTTCCAGGGCCTCCTCCAATTTATCCACCCACAGGTTCATTTTTTTCTGTAGCAACACTTTGATCTTATCACTTGCATTGTAGATGTCTCAGCCTGGCATTCAAGAATCTCCACAATAGAATTCTAATGAGACCAAGAGGCAAACTGGTGCAGTGAGAAGGGCTTGGCCTTCAGATACAGATTAATATGGGTTCAAACTCTGATTTTCGCACTTTCTAGTTGTAAGACTCTTGAGGCTCACTTTCCTGATCTGAAAAATGGGAATAATAAAACCTATCTCCTAGGGTGTTTGTAAGTCAGCTCTTTGAAGGTTAGAACAGCGTTATGAGTTGTGTTTAGGTTACAACATCAACTCACAGATGCTTATATGAACAATATTCAATTACAGACCTGTCTGTTTCAAAACTTAAATAAGATTGTCATCGGTGTGGTTTTGACAAAGGCAGGTAGGGATCAGTATGCTACATGTTTTGAGAGCTAAGTGGAAATCTAACCACCATTTATAGCATTGTTCCTAATTTCAAACAGCTGACTTGCAAATGACCTTTTGGAAATATTTTATTTGCAAGTAGAGAACTTCCTGTGTTATTAATTTTGGGAGTTGAATTTCCCTGATTGGCTGCTTTCCACTATAACATTGCTATTTTAAAGTATTTCCCTGCAGAATTTCAATTTTGTGAGAGGCTGCTATGAATTCCTTATGGGGAAAAAAACATATAGTCATGGTGGACAGATGAAAATTATTAGCTATTATTTCTCAGGCTCACCCAGCATTCTGTAAAAGTGGTGGAGCTCAAGCACATAGAAAGAAAGCTCTAAAGTTTGTTCCACAGTCTCAACAAGCCCTGTTTCATGGCGTTAAGTTCTGGATTGGCCCTGGGAAAACCGAGCTCTACAGCCCAGGCTGGAGCTTCTCTGGGCTCAACATGAATGGCACCATCAGAGCTACCCTAATTAACCTCAGTCGACATTCATTCACTCACTTGTGCATCCACGCAGCAAATCCCCCTCAGTCAGGCGTGTTTGGTGAGCCTCACAGTATAGGTTTCAGTCTCATCAGCTCCTGCCAAGAATTTACAGCACTGCTGATTGCTTGATTTTTTTCCCCTGAGGTCAGTAAGACTTTAGGTGAAAGATGGTAATCATGCCAAGATTGGTAAAAGTTGTTTAATTAGCATGATATTTTAAACTAGTCTCTACACATATAATTTGTGGGTGGGTATGTGAATTAATATGCACTGCAATGTATTTTTTTTGTCTCTCTAATGGTTTTTAAAGTGAACACATGTTAACAATATGATTAAAATAATACTTATGATTATTAAATATTATTTTTGATTAATAGTATGATATGATATACTTAAAAGTGAAATCTCCTGTATTTCTCTCCACATATTTCTTCCCCCACTCAATTTCACTTCCCAAAGGAAACTACTTTTTAACACATTGGGGGTACATGCTCCCACACTTCTTTTTCTTTTGGTATAGTTTATTTATTTTTTATTTATTTTAATTGGAGGCTAATTACTTTATAATATTTTAGTGGTTTTTGCCTTACATTGACATGAATCAGCCATGGGTGTACATGTGTTCCCCATCCTGCACCCCTCTCCCACCTCCCTCCCCATCCCATCCCTCAGGGTCATCCCAGTCCACCAGCCCTGAGCACCTTGTCTCATGCATTGAACCTGGACTGGAGATCTGTTTCACATATGATAATATACATGGTTCAGTGCTATTCTCTCAAATCATCCCACCCTCACCTTCTCCCACAGAGTCCAAAAGACTGTTCTATACATCTGTATCTCTTTTGCTATATCACATATAGGGTTATTGTTACTATCTTTTTAAATTCCATATATATGCATTAGTATACTGTATTGGTGTTTTTCTTTCTGACTTACTTCACTGTATAATAGGCTCCAGTTTCATCCACCTCATTAGAACTGATTCAAATGTATTCTTTTTAATGGCTGAGTAATATTCCATTGTGTATATGTACCACAGCTTTTTTATCCATTCGTCTGCTGATGGACATCTAGGTTGCTTCCATGTCCTGGCTATTGTAAACAGTGCTGCGATGAACATTGCGGTACAGGTGTCTCTTTCAGTTCTGGTTTCCTTGGTGTGTATGCCCAGCAGTGGGATTGCTGGGTCATAAGGCAGTTCTATTTCCAGTTTTTTAAGGAATCTCCACACTGTTCTCCAGAGTGGCTGTACTAGTTTGCATTCCCACCAACAGTGTAAAAGAGTTCTCTTTTCTCCACACCCTCTCCAGCATTTATTGTTTGTAGACTTTTGGATCGCAGCCATTCTGACAGGCGTGCGATGGTACCTCACTGTGGTTTTGATTTGCATTTCTCTGATACTGAGTGATGTTGAGCATCTTTTCATGTGTTTGTTAGCCATCTGTATGTCTTCTCTGGAGACTGTTTAGTTCTTTGGCCCATTTTTTGATTGGGTCGTTTATTTTTCTGGACTTGAGCTGCAGGAGTTGCTTGTATATTTTTGAGATTAATTCTTTGTCAGTTGCTTCATTTGCTATTATTTTCTCCCATTCTGAAGGCTGTCTTTTCACCTTGCTTATAGTTTCCATCACTGTGCAAAAGCTTTTAAGTTTAATTAAGTCCCATTTGTTTATTTTTGCTTTTATTTCCATTACTCTGGGAGGTGGGTCATAGAGGATCCTGTTGTGATTTATCTTGGAGAGTGTTTTGCCTATGTTTTCCTCTAGGAGTTTTATAGTTTCTGGTCTTACATTTAGATCTTTAATCCATTTTGAGTTTATTTTTGTGTGTGGTGTTAGAAAGTGTTGTAGTTTCATTCTTTTACAAGTGGTTGACCAGTTTTCCCAGCACCACTTGTTAAAGAGATTGTCTTTTCTCCATTGTATATTCTTTCCTTTTTTGTCAAAGATAAGGTGTCCTTAGGTGCGTGGATTTATCTCTGGGCTTTCTATTTTGTTCTTTTGGAATAATTTTAAAGTTATCCCTAGGCATTCTTTATGGTTAGAAGCTAGAACAACATCGCCATTTAGCCTCTGACAGATCTTGGAACCCTTCCATACACTGCTTATGTTAAACATATTATAGAAACAAAGAATTAAAAGAACTCTTTTTCCTTCCACTCAGATATTGTTAATTTCTGATTCTGAAAGCCAAAGAAAAAAGCCGTTTTTTTGTGTGTATTTATGCTTATGTGTACTATAGATTTATATAATCTACACAATTCCATGACCATAGCATTTAGTTTAAAAAAAAAAAAACATTAAGACAGTGAAATAAAAGGAGAGAAAAGCCCAGCATACTTAAAAAGCAAACAAACAAACTTAATTGCTCTTGAGGTCACTTAAAAAATGTCTGAGGGAGAGAATGTCAAGAAACCAAAGTTTCTAGTTACCTTTCAAGGCCATCTAGCTAATGAGAGCATAACAAAGAAACCATTATAGGAATGTTTTATTTTTCTTCAAATCTTAGGTCAGGGCATTGACAATAGGTGTTGTGTGGCTTCACAAGTATTCAGAATCCCCTCCCACAGTAACCTCATTTTGACAGAGAAGGGAACATAATAAAACACAGAGTCAAGGTTCTGTGTATGAAGAAAATGTTTTTAATTTTTATTATTTGATAACTGTATTTAGCCTTTTGCCATAATTGAGCTCCTGAAAAATGCTGCTTATTTTTACTTCTGCTATTGAATTAAATTACACTTAAAGGGCTCAAAGTGAGGGGTCAGGGGAGCTCTGTATTGAAAATAATTGAAAGATAAATCTTTTGCTAGAGTTGTTTTTACCCACTCAGTTGTGTCCGATGCTTTTTCGACCCCGCGGACTGTAGACCGCCAGACTCCTCTGTCCACAGGATTTCCCAGGCAGGAATACTGGACTGGGTTGCTATATCCTTCTCCAGGGGATCTTCCCAACCCAGGGATCGAACCCTAGTCTCTTGCATTGGCAAGCAGATTCTTTAACACTGAGCTACCTGGGAAACCCTCTGTTAGAGTTCATGGTCCAAATAACCACCCAATAATTGGTAACTGTTAAGTATATTTTAATTTTTATGTGTGTTTGATGATAATATACAGCTATATTTTCATTTTGAGGGATTTACATTAAATCTTCTATTTTATTATGGTAGTTTTAGACTGTTTTCAAGATCTAATTTGATAAATATAAAACAGACAAATTAATACTGGCTGCTTTAAAACAATTAGGCAGTTGTTGTTGAAATAATGTTTTCAGATTGACTAGTTTTCAGAGTTCTATGTTTGTTTAATATTCAGTAAATATTTATTGAACAGCTAGTCTGTAATAGGCACTCAATATATAATGGTGAATAAAAGCAGACACAGTGCAAGCCCACTTTTAATAACAGCAACAACTAACACTTACCAAGTTCTTGCAACATATGGGGCCCTGTTCTAAGGGTTCTTAATGTACTCTCTCATTGCATCCCCTCAACAACTCTAGGAGTAGAAGTAGTATTATCCTCGCTTTACAGATGAAAAACCTGAGGGACAGCGAGGTTAAGTAATTTGTCCAGTGTTACATAGCTAGTAAGTGGTGGAGCTGGGATTTCAGTCTAGGCAATGTGACCCCAGGGTCTGCACTCTCAAGCACTGGGATACACTCTCTCCTATTTTCTAAAAGTCTTTCTTGTAGTGTACAACCTAATGGGTAAGGTACTAATTGAATAATCATTTAAGGAAATGAAAACTTCTAACTCTGATGAAGAGGAATATGGCAGAAACTATTTGGGTCATTGTTACCAAAATGTTTCTCTTTTCCTTCTAGTTACATGAACACTATTTCCTAGTCTTCCTTAAGGTTAACTGTGGTCATGCAACTAATTCCGGACTATAGAGTGTGGATGAATGTGAGGTTCATACTTCCATGTCTGGACCATAAATTTTCCTGATTGACTCTCCCTGTTCTTCCACCACTACCCCTATTTGGTGGCTGAAAAGAGTGGACTTAACATAGAAGAAACCTGGATCCTTGAATGGCTTCGTGGAGCAGAGTCCCTGATGATCTGTACTGGATAGTGATGAGTAAACAAAAAATATTAGTTTAAGCCAACTGAAATTTTGGAATTGTTTTTAATAGCAGTCAGCTTATCTTGACTAATACAGAAGATGAAACCTTGAAGTTGCATGCTGCTATAAGGAAAAAAAAAATCTAAAATACATGATTTTGAATTCGTAACTGGGTAGGGATGGTGTGGAAACAGATATCAGAGGGCAGTATACTTGAGAGTTTGTTATGTCATCACAAAAGATTTGCTACAACTGTTGCTTGTGACAACTTAAAAGGTAGCACATTACTTGCCTATACAGCTCTACAAGAAGTTTCTGGAAAGAGAGTTGGTAGTGTGTGTTGTCTACTATTCGCTAACTTTAGTAAAGCATTAGAACAAAGAGAAAAGCTCAAGCAAGAAGTGACCATTTTTTTAAGCAAGAAAGTACTCTTGCCTGGAAAATCCCATGGATGGAGGAGCCTGCGGGGCTACAGTCCATGGAGTCACTAAGAGTCGGACATGACTGAGCGACTTCACTTTCACTTTTCACTTTCATGCATTGGAGAAGGAAATGGCAACCCACCCGTCTTCTTGCCTGGAGAATCCCAGGGAGCGGGGAGCCTGGTGGGCTGCTGTCTATGGGGTCGCAGAGAGTCGGACACGACTGAAGCGACTTAGCAGCAGCAGCAGGAGCAGCAATGGAGTTAGAGGTCCAGAAATTTGGGGGATGAAAGATTATAAAGCTGACTACTTCTTGACACTAAAATAGGAAACAAAATATTAAAAACCTGTGAGTAACAAAGCCCGTTAGACCAAGACTTCAATGGCAAAGATCTAATTAAGAGTATGGTCTTCCCATCCAAGTCTAATGGCTTGAAGATAGCCCCCATTAAATTGAGAGAGAGGAACCAAGGAATGAAAACAAAGACAGAAATCATGCTTGAAAATTAAGTATAGGAAAGAACTTTGGGTGTGGTTACTGGCACACGTTGCTGACTGGAAGCAAACAGATCAAAAGCCGACCAAGTTTTTGAGGGAATCATGTTCTTAAAGAAATCCTTTGATTATCTGAGTTGAAAGTAACCTTTGGATTTCATGCCAGCACCAGTAGGAAGTGAGCTGAGCAGACTCTAAGGAAGGTATATTCCCCAACACTCGTTTTCCGTAGAGCAGCAAAGCCAGGGACCATGGAGTAGATAAGGGAATTCCTTGGAAACATGAGTAAGATTTAAACAAAGAACTTTGCTTACCCCTTCATGGTAATTCTGGAATTGCTGTGGATAAGTGAACTATAAGTGACTACTATATTTCTCCTCTTATTTGTTCTTCTTCTGAATAAGCATTTATTTCATTTTTCTGTCCTGTTTGTTTGCTTTTAATAAACTTCTGGTTGACTTTACTAATTAGGATGAGCATGAATTTCTTTTGTAAAAATGTAAGTAACTAAAACAGAGGCAGAGGAATTCCCTGTTGGTTCAGTAGTTAGGGCTCTCCATTCTCACTGCCAAGGGTTCGGGTTCAGTCCCTCCTTGGTAGGGGAACAAAAACAACAAAACAGAAAGCAGAGATAGATTTATCAAGAAATTAATGAAACTTAAGCTCTAAGGGTCTCTGCCAAGGCTCCAGAAAGTGTCTTTCCACTGCACCCTCTCCTTCATCACATTTCCCTTCATGTCAGTTTGTGTTGGAGTGACCCTGGATATTCTGCGTATCTGGCTAATGGAAAGCTGAATTGGGGATACATTTAATTTGGGGCTTAATGAAACATACTTACATGGGTTACAGTCCCATTTAATTCAGTTATTGCTGGCTTTCCTTGTTTAGCAACAGATTCCAGGATGGAATCTATGGCCCTTTGCACTGATTCACTTGGCATCCTGTCATGAGGTTACAGGGCTAGAGGTCATAATGTGGTATTAACACATGGCTGGCACTGGAAGTATGTGGGTAGTGTGGGAGAAACAAGGTTTGAAACATAAAGAGCCAGAAGCTAGTCCAGGGGAAATTCTTCTAATCATCAGACATGTACAAACTGTAAGTGGAGAATCTGGTTATCATTGATGTCAAACCAAAATGGAAGTTCTCTTCTATTAGAAATATACTCAATAACGCAGTGTTTTATTTTTAATTCATCATACATTTTATTTCTTTTCTTGTTTTTTTAAAGGGTAATCACATGAAATGGGATCAATCAGAATTCCTGCAGCAGTATTATAGCCTGTTTGATATGTGTCAGATGGTTTTTTATGCATCCCAGCTGTCCATAATAAAGACTGATTGATGAATAATGATGCCAGAGGAAAAACTCCATTTCTTTTGTCCTCTCTATTAAAAAATTATTTAAAAATCACTGTCCTATTCATAACACTGATCTTACAGGTTTACTGTGACATTGAAATGAGGTCAGGCATACAAATAGAAAGTACTTGGGTACAAAACCTATATAGCAGGTTCCCATATAGCAGGATCATGTAACAGGCTCATATGACAGGATCACAGTAAAAAACAGTCATTGTCATATGAAGAGGTAATCAAAGAATATACAACCAAGAAATTTAGTAAACGTGCATTGGACATTTACTTAGATGTCATATTTCTCCATTTTATAATGTTTATGGTATTTGCAGTCTTCTTAAAATGTATAATCTATTGTGATTACTTTTCTTAGTCTAAATAAATACTTGATTTAACCTAATTTTGTATCTGTATGGTTTGTATTAGCTTTTTTTTTTGTCTGCATCACATGGCATGAGGGATCTTAGTTCCCCAATCAGGGACTGTACTTGCATCCCTTGTATTGGAAGTGCAGAGTCTTAACCACTGGACCACCAGGGAAGTCCCTATATTAGTTTTTCTTAAAGAGGCCCCATAAACAGTAAATGTGTCAGGCCCCCACAAAACAGGGATCCTTCTCTGAATTAAAAATATACATTTACTTGCTGTGTGTCAATTATATCTCAATAAAACTGGGAGAAAAAATGATTATTATTTTTTTAATTTAGCAGTTTCTTTAAAAAATGGAATGCACAGCTACCATTCAACCAAACAATCCAATTCCTGGGTATTTATCCCAGAGAAATGAAAAATATGTTCACAAAAAAATACGTGTACATGAACATTAATAGCAACTCTCTCTATATAACAGCCCCATATTGGAAGCATCCCAAATGCCTTCAACAGATGAATGGTCAAACAGTGACAATCCCAACCACGGCATTTTCAGCAATAAAAACAGCAAACTCTTAATACTCACAAATTACCTGGATAAATCTCCAGAGAATTATGCTGAGAAAAGCCAATCCCAAATCATTA
The DNA here is from genome assembly GCF_001704415.2 of Capra hircus. Taxonomy (NCBI): domain Eukaryota; kingdom Metazoa; phylum Chordata; class Mammalia; order Artiodactyla; family Bovidae; genus Capra; species Capra hircus. The sequence continues at coordinate 24,469,132 of NC_030818.1, forward strand.
CATATTACATGATTCCATTGAAATGACCTATTTATAGAAATGGATTACAGATTAGTGGTTGCCAGGAGTGAAGGAGCAGATGGTATCAAGAGGAAAATGGGTGTGTTTATAAAAGATAGGTTGGATCCTCATGCTCGTGGAAATGATACAAATGTTTTGTATCTCCACTGTATCAGTATCAATATCTTGGTTGTGATATTGTACTATAGTTTTGTAAGAACCTGGGTAAAGGATATTCTAACAAGTACATATGAATCTACAGTTATTTCAAAATTAAAGTTTTTTAAAATGTGTATATATACCAGTATACAAGTTCTTATTCTTTTAATTGACTTAAAGCAGAAAGTTTTGCATACAGGCATAGAAGAGCAGCTGTCAGAAGTAAGCATGTCTCAAATATTAAGCAATTAAGACTTAACAGAATTATACAGATATGAAAATGCCCACAGCAAAGGAAACACTGGGTAAATAATTTCGAAGAAAGAGAAAACCTCAGACACCATTTTGACTGTAACCTGAATTTATCTTGGCTGCTTTATGGCCCTTTCCCCCATAGCATTCAGGGACACACAGGTCTGATATCCAAAAAAGAAATTTAAAGTAATTTAGACTTTCAGGGAAGAATTTTAAAGAGACATCAAAGGTGAAAAGTATACTATAAGACTTTGACAAAATGTTTAAACAGTCCTTTCAACCATCCAGTTCCTCCAAGTTCCTCTCATTATGACAGTTGCTATTTCATCTTTCTCATCTTCTTTCTTATCTTCCTCTCTTCTGCAACTGACTAAAAGGACTGGTTGTTGTCTAGTCGTTAAGTCATGTCTGACTCTTGCCATCCTGTGGACTGTAGCCCTTCAGGCTCTACTGTCCATGGTGTTTCCCAGGCAAGAATACTAGAGTGGGTTGCCATTTCCTTCTGCAGGGGATCTTCCAGACTCAGGGATGGAACCTGAGTCTCCTACATTGGCAAGCAGATTATTTACCTCTGAGGCATCAGGAAAGGCTGTAAAAATCACTCTTAATCTCTTCTAAGCCAGCTTTTTATTATTGTACAGATCAATTTAGTTCCTGGATACCTTATATTTCTCCTCTGTAACTAGTCCCCTGATCCACACAACGTAGTCCCAAGAGGGACTTGGGAAACCACTGGAAGGTCTTCAGAAGGATGGAGAATACAGGTGTGTGGGAATGAGGATGAAAAAGAAGGTTTAGATGTTTTGCTTACCTGTCCAGTCTTCCATTTACAATGGAATAAAATGAGGCCCAAGTGAGTTTAGTGACTTGATCACTCACCTCTTGAGTCACATGGAATTGGGCCTGGACTCAGGATTACTTCAACCCTTTGTTACACTTCCCTAGTAGGCAATCCTATGATTTGTCCTGTCAGAGGTGGCTTTGCATCCTTGGTGGAAAACAACAGGAGGGGGGAATTAGTTCTAGTTCTGCTTTTACCAGGTTCCGTGACCTTGCGCTGCTGCTGCTGCTGCCAAGTCGCTTCAGTCGTGCCCGACTCTGTGCGACCCCATAGACGGCAGCCCACCAGGCTCCCCCGTCCCTGGGATTCTCCAGGCAAGAACACTGGAGTGGGTTGCCATTTCCTTCTCCAACGCATGCATGCATGCTAAGTCGCTTCAGTCGTGTCTGACTCTGTGCGACCCTATGGACAGCAGCCCACCAGGCTCCTCTGTCCACGGGATTCTCTAGGCAAGAATACTGGCGTGGGTTGCCATTTCCTTCTCCTGACCTTGCACAGGTTATGTCTTTTCTAAGGCTCAGTGTCCTCCCTGAAGCGGAGGCAAGATGAACGCTTGGGTCCTGTCCAGTACTAACATTCCTTGCTTCTGGAACATCCTGGGCCCTGCCCTGCTGTGGGCCTTGGGCTGTGGAGTAATGGCCTTGAGCTAGTCAAGAAGACTCACCCTCATCTCTGTCCCTCACCCTACTGGGACAAAGGAAGAACCCGCGAAGACTGGATTCCTCCCCCGACTTGGTTGCCTCTTTACTGTGCTAAGGCACTCAGGGTGGCCATCTCCTGTCAGAGGAGCTCCAGATTTGAGCTTTGAAGGGTCTCTCTGGACTCCCTAGGTGCTGCGGAGGAAGGAATCCTTGGAAGTTCCTGAGTATCCCAGGCTGGAGGTCTCCCCTTACCCTACTTCCTCGGAACCAGTTTCAAGTCCCAAATCCTGGGCCCTTAGGCAGTCCACCGCGCAAGCGCAGGCACCCGTCCCCCGCGAGGCGGGCGGAATCCGAGGCTAAGGCAAGGTGAGAGGGAAGGGTCCGCGAGACCCCGCCTCCGGGTCGTCACGTGGGAGGCGGGGTCGGAAGCGTGACAGCGTGCGCGGGGGCGGGGCTACCACTGCGCGCGGGCGCGCGGGCGCGGGGGCGGGACGCGGCGCGGCGCTCACGGCTGCTGTCTGGGACGGAGGCAGGGCAGGCGGCGGAGCGGCGCGGCTCTCAACCTGACGGGGAAGTGGTCCCGGCGGCCGCGGCTGACTGCCCTGGGGCGCACGGGCCGACGGACTACGGAGGCGGGAGCCGAGCCGCGCGTCCGAGAGAGCGAGCGGGTCAGGCTCAGCGTCGACCACCCTAGTCGGTCCGCTGAATGAAGTGCCCGCCCCGCTGAGCCCGGAGCGCGGTGCTTTCCCCGCAAGATGGACGGTTTCGCCGGCAGCCTCGGTGAGTGCGGCTGGGAGTCCTTCCTCTCCTGCGCAGGGTGGGAACCTTGTTCCCTGCACACGCAGCCCGGGCCTGCTCTCCACCCTGCCCCTCGGGATGGCAGCAGTTCCACTGCACATGTTTCCCTCGAGCCTGCCGCCCCTCTCCGGGCTCCGGTGAACTCGGAACCCCTCCCCCAAGCCAGCCCTCCTCAGCAAGACCCTCCTTTCCTCCCAGCGTCCCCGTCGGTGCGGGGCGCTTCTTCCCCGAAGTGGGAACCTCTTCTTTCATAGAGGCCGCCCTAAAGCTGTTGCGCCCCCGCGCCATACACTCACGGCTCCCCCCACCTTCAAGATTAGGACACCTCTTTCTCAAACCTGAATCTCTTCTGGGTACAACACTCCTCCCCCGTCTTACATACCGAGCTCTCTTTCAGGGTGGGGACATCCCTTACCCACGCACAGGCTCCCTTTTAGGGAAGGGACCCCCATTCCCTCTCTCCTCCTCAAGCCTTCACTTTAAATTTGGAGTCGTCTTTTAAGTATCTCTCGGGGTAACTGACAACTTCCCCTCACTCCCTCCACTTCGCTGAACGTTTCGTAGTGGTGGAGAGATCCAGTAGCGCTGAAGCATCATTTGCCTAATACAGGAAAGGAAGAGGTGCTTCTGTGTTGGGGGACCCTCTTTAAGAGGGGAGTGAACGCAGAAGTCTGCGTGCTGACTCTGCAAGCATGCTGGGGAGAAGTAATCCTGCCCCATGAATCCATAGGAAAGGGGGCCTCTGTCAGGGAAAGAAAGGATTCTCCATTTTTGGAATATGTTGTCTTTGTGGAATGGAGAAAGGGAAGTAGACTGAAGTATTGTTGCAGTGTTCCCTTTCACCCGAATAAAGGTAGTAAATTTTGTAACTGGTTAAGAGAATCAGAACTCGTGGCTGGTACTCAGAGCCATATAATCTGTGTCTGGAATTACTATTCTTTGAGGCTCTTGGAATTTGGTTACTGTAAAGATTGAGCTCAACTGTTATGATGGTGAGAGAAACAGTTTCTGCTTTGGCTGATAAGGCAGTTATGTGATACCTGCTCCTGGATTGGTATATTGAGTATTTGACGCTTTTCTTTTCGTTTCTTGATAATAAATTCCTAGTTGGTTAGTGTTCATGGATCAACGCATGGGCCGGCCATAGGCCATAGTTTATTCATACATGTTGAGATCAACTTTTTTTTAATATAAAAAAGTATATTTAAGAACAGTGGACCTACTATGGGTATTAAATAGTAAAAACCGTAATTTTGGCTACGACTTTATTTGGGAAAAACACATACTTTCTTTGGGAAACACACACTAGAGGGTGGAAATCCTAAAATAGGAGGCCACTGAGTGTTACTCTTTCCTCCCCAAAGGCACCTGTTGTCCATTATCTAACCTTTGATGTCTTATAATTCCTTTCATTGTGAAGTTGTTTCATTCTTGGGCTCCTTTTAAAGAGGTATCAGCTTTTCACTGCCCCGCCCCCCCCTTTTTTTAAGCCATATGCCTGTGTCTGGATTTATTCCGTAATCATATTGGACTGAAAGACTTGTCCTTTATGTTCACAAAGAGGTGACATATACTTGGGCAAGAAACTGAGTGTCGGGGGATGTTGTGCGGCTGATGCGGCTGAGGTATCTGCTCTGCTGGCTCCTCAGCCTGTAGGAATGGTGGGATCACTGCTCAAATTAGAATCAGCTTTTACTTCTGGCTGTTGGTTTGTGGACTTCGAAGGCTTGCCAAAACTTCATCTTCTGTAAGCGTTTTGTGGGAGTCATTCTCACTAATTGGGTGCACTTAAGTTTATTTTGAAAGTGGATATGCGTTTTTAAACAACTATCCCTTCTTACACTGTTCATAAGGTAACTGGTAGGAGAGACTGAAAGAGAAGTTTTAGTTGGGGCTCCCACTTTTCGTAAAGAATGTTATAACTGACTGTGATGTTAAATGTTGTATTTATTTAAGTTTTTTTATTCATTTCGTACCACCCTTGGGTGACACCTTGAGACTTTTACCTTCTTTAAGTATGATGTTGATCAGGAGCAGAAGAGATGCTTATATTTAAAGAGAGGAACCTATGTCAGCTGGGAGGGAAAGAAATGGTTCCTGGCAGTATTTTTGGAGCTGCTCCTGATGAAGATACTTCTCAGCAGGAGATTTGTGCTTTCTCTTTCTGTCCCCCTTTGAAAGAGTAAAACTAGGCCCCATCTTAATTGAAACCTTAAAGGATTGGGAGTGGGCGAAGGGTAAAGCTGGTATATTTTACTGGTAGTCTTTAAACATAGTTTTACCCAACTCTAGCCAAATCGCTTGTTTCTATTCCCTTCAGTTCGTTAGTCTAGTACTTGGAGTTACGCTGATCTTTATTTTACCTTCAAGAGAGCCATGAATGTAAAGGCAAGCTCTTGTATTCTAGTAGACGTTTCAAAACTTTTTTTAACCAAACAAGAATTCAAAACATGTGAACTTCTTCTGGGGTCATGAGTATTAAAGTATTTATTCTCAAGGAAGTGTATGTGTCATTTTATATACTGTATGACTTCTTGAAAATAGAGAAAACTACGTTTTTATAAGCAGAAAAGCTGAGTGCTTTGTAAACTGATTCTAGAAAAGCTGATTATTTAAGGGAATGTTATGATGCATCATTTTGTTAAGTGAAAACAAAAATTCAGACTGTACCATTGATTGTTGAGTGTTTAGATAAGGAAAACACTTAAGTGCATTTTCTGAGATGTCTAATGGCAATTAAAACTGTGTAATGATTTTGAAATCATTGAGAGGAATATTAGATGCTAGTCTGTGTTATATGTGCCATATTGAAATTGTATACCTGTTGTATTTCTTTTGTTTTGTCGATACATTTAAAACAAGGAAAGGATGCTTTTATTCTCTGCAGCTGATGAATTTCCGGCAGTTGGACTGGCAGGTGTTTGTACTTTTTCCTTTAAGCATAGTATCTTTTAGTTCACAAATTATTGTAATACAAAAAAGCAGCACGTTAGCAACAATTTTTTTTTAAATTAGTGAGGGGGAAATACTCACTAATTAATTGTCTTAATGTCCTGCCTCCAAATCAGTATATGTGAATATACACACATACCCGTACAAAACATGTATATAGTAAACATTTTAAATTTCAGGTCTGTGTGCAGAAGTGGCAAACTGTTGACAGAGCTTTCGTGCTGATTTTCATAAGGCATAGGTTAGGTGCGTTTCATGCCTAGTTTCTTCAGCATCTCTTTTTCATAATAAAGGTTTTAATTTTAAAACTTGTCTTGGAAATAGCCTCAGGTTTAGTCAGTGTTTATGCCTTAAAGAAAGCATATTGTTAACCACATCAGTTTTAACTTTTTCTGCTCCAAAGATTAAAAACAAAACTCCCAAACTTCTTTTTAAAGAAAAATTGTAATGAATTAAATTATAGGGTTAGTATGAGAAATGTAACATTCTTCAGTGCAGTAATAATATGCTTCAGTTTATCAGATACATGAAAAAAACAATTTTTAACATAATATTAGAACTTATCATTTCTTATCTCATATATACTCTTGCTTTCTTAAAGGAACAGTGTAGTGTAAGATTTTTAAATATTAATCAAGTATTCTTTATTCATATAAAAGTGTTTCTCATGTAGTAACATTACTTGTGGAATTTTTCCTTAGCTTTTAATTTCTTTAATGGCTGTTTCTTGAAGGGCTTGAGGCGGGTTTACATTTTAATATGACATGAGTAGTAACTCTTCAATGGTTACTACAGCATCTATAACATGAGTTAGAGTATTTCTTAACATGTACCCATTTTATGACATGCTTCTTGCCCTTCAGGAGCTTACTATCTGGTTTTCAATAGGTATCTAGAGGTGTTTAATCCTAAGTAAAGGACCAGAAGTGGGAGTTGAAGGGGAAGGCACCATTTAGAAGGCAATGCTGTGTATCAAGCACATAACTTCTAAGAGATGACATTTGGAGATTACTGAAATTATCCTCAATAGAGCGTGGCTTTTTAAAACCGCTAAATAACTTATTTAGAAGTCCAAATATTAGGGAATGATAACTACTAGCTGTTTTTTTTGCTTTGTATTTAAGTTTCAATAGCATGTAGGACAAGTAATGTATTAATTATATATAGGATATATATATATATATATAGCATGTAAAACCTCAGTGTTTGTTTATAAGAAATATTGCAGTAACATTTTGATTTAAAAATAGATGGATTCTAAAGCTTTTTTAAAGTTTAAGGAGATAATCTACTTCCCAAATCTGTAGTATATTTTTACGTCTGTGTGTGATATCTTGTCCTATAGCTGTAGCTGTCATAGACTGGTATAATGCCTTACCTTTGTATATTGCTTTATAGTTTACAAAACTTCATTTCATTTAATCTACACACTAACCTTGAGAGAGAAGAAATTATTTCCCCATTTTTAGGTGAAGAAAATAAAGTTCAAGGAATTTGCAGTTTTTTGAAAAGACTTCAAATCCAGATTTTTCTTTTCCCTTCCTTTTTCTGGTGTGGGGGTGCAGAGCCTGATTTGTAAGGTTTGTATCCAATGAGAATACAAATGACAGGAAAAAAAAACTTTTATTCCTAGTTTATTTGTATTCAGCTGACGTTAACATGTTGATGTACACGTTTTTAGTCTTTTCCTGTGCTTTTTATACACAGTTAAAATTATACTATAGATATAATTTTGCATTCTGGTTTTCTCATCAGATTCTAACCATTTTTTTCACTTGAACTCAGATTTTTTTGATGGGACCCAGTGTTTTCCTTATCCTATTACTGACTCTTCATAACCCACTTGCATGTCTATTCTAATGTACTTGGATATGAACTGTTCTTCCTCTAAATCAACTTCTTAATTTTTCGCTGTAAGTATCACCCAGCCTTAAAATGTTTGACTCTTGGCCATTTTTGCCTACCACATTAAAATCTCTTCTAAGACTTATCAATTCTTGTCACCTTTTCACATCCCATACTTTCCTTTTCTGATACCACAGTTGAAGGCCTTATGTTTCTGTGTTTGCGTTATTGCCTAGCCTCAAGAATCTCTATTTGTCTATAATTTGTTTTGTAAGGGGTGGGAGAGGGAGGACCTTTTCCAGATTGCTTCATTGCCTCAATGACTAAATTCAAGCACCTTAGCCTTGCTGTCAAGATCCTCCATTATCTCTTTCTACTGTCTTAACATGATCTGGCCTAAATGACCTATTTCTTTTCCCCCATATTTGATTGGCAGTTTTTCATCCCTGTGTCTGTTCTGTCTTGAAGTACCCTTCAAGGCCCAACTCAGATATTGTTTCTTTTCTGAACTCTCTTCTTTGTTCTCTTTCATTCCCAACTCATAGTACCAACCCTTGAACTTTTAACACAGGAACATTTTTAGGGCACTTACCACAGAATATTTCTTCTCAAAAGGTAGAAGTAATTATTACAAGTCCTAAAATTACTGTAAGTCTTACTTATACAACCAGATTATAAACCTACTGAAAGGCTGACACTCATGTGTTTTTGAAATCTCATAGCAGAGCAGGGGTGATTTCATGATCCTGTGAAATTGGGGGGAAATTACTAGGGAACCAGTATTTAACTGGCAACATACAACCTTGGCTCTTACCATCATTTCTTAAAAAAATGATAACTTGAAGACCAAAAAATTACCATACACAATGTCAGAGTAGAATCCTTAAAAAAATTAAATAACTCTTTATGTTCTTGTTTTTTTTGGTTCTTATTTCACCTGAAATAAATGAAAACTTTCTCCCAACTTTGTTGAAAATTTAATAAAGAACTGTATCTCAGGTTCTAGGGTAGTGTTTTTCAAGTGGAGTTTTTGTGAATCACTTATTAAGGATTTAGAAGTCAGTTTATTGAGGGTCAAGATGAATATTTTTAAAAAATGAGAAAGAGACGGAAAGGAAAAAAAGATTGTAAAATATTAGTGCTTTGCGTGATATTGCTTCAAGAAACTCTCAATTTCATATAAATATGTTTGCCTTAGATTGCAGAATAAAATTTATTTTATGGGGGGGTCACAATTCAGATGAAAGATATGTTTTTAATGGCTGTTACTCCCTATCTTTGAAAGACAAGGCGCTACGGCTGACATATATGAAAATGTGGATGAACAATCAGAAGTAAGAGTTATAATGAATTGTGCTGTTTCTGAAAAGTTTTTCAATTCAGTCACTCAGTCATGTCCAACTTTTGACTCTAAATATAGTGATTATACCATAGTTATCATCAGTAGCAGCAGAAGTATGTCTTTAGTTCTAGAATCAGTTCAGGCAAACTCCATATGTAGAAATGTGGTTTATAAAACTGATAAGCTAGGGTATTATACTTACTTTGCAGAAGGATTCACCATATTGGGTTTTTTTTCAGCTTTCCTGATGGATTTGTTTGTGTCTTGACTGTCTCTCCACTTCATTAGCTTTTCAGAATCTATCCAGTCTTTAAGGCATGGCTCAGGTACACTTGTCTTTCTGGAAGCTATACCTGATTATTCTAGTCTTGCACTCAAACCATTGCCCTGTAGAGCTCCTTAGGTCAAGGACACCAAGTGTGTATACCTTAGGGATCTAGGAGTATAGCCAGAAGTTATCTACTTAAATATTCATGAGATTATTTTGCAACCATTTTAATAAAGGTTAGTTGAGACAGGAATCATTGATACATGCTAAATCTATGGGACATTTTTGATGAGGAGCAGAATGTTTCAGTTCAATTCACTCACTCAGTGACGTCTGACTCTTTGTGACCCCATGGACTACAGCACGCCAGGCTTCCCTGTCCATCACCAACTCCTAGAGCTTACTCAAACTCATGTCCATAGAGTCAGTGATGCCATCCAGCCATCTCATCCTCTGTCGTCCCCTTCTCCTTCCAGCTTCAGTCTTTCCCAGCATCAGAGTCTTTCCCGATGAGTCAGTCCTTCGCATCATGTAGCCAAAGTATTGAAGTTTCAGCTTCAGCATCAGCCCTTCTGATGAATATTCAGGACTGATTTCCTTTAGGATGGACTGGTTTGATCTCCTTGCAGTCCAAGGGACTCAAGAGTCTTCTCCAGCACCACAGTTCAAAAGCATCAATTCTTCAGCCCTCAGCTTTCTTTATAGTCCAACTGTCACATCCATACATGACTACTGGAAAAACCAGTTTTGACTAGACAGACCTTTGTTGACAGAGTAGTCTCTGCTTTTTAATATGCTGTCTAGGCTGGTCATGGTTTTTCTTCCAAGGAGCAAGTGTTTTTTAATTTCGTGGCTGCAGTCACCATCTGCAGTGATTTTGGAGCCACCAAAATAAAGTCTCTCACTGTTGCCATTGTTTTCCCATTTATTTGCCATGAAGTGATGGGACCAGATGATCTTAGTTGTCTGAATGTTGAGTTTTAAGATTACTTTTTCACTCTCACTTTCATCAAGAGGCTCTTTAGTTCTTCACTTTCTGCCATAAGGGTGGTGTCATCTGCATATCTGAGGTTATTGATGTTTCTCCTGGCAATCTTGATTCCAGCTTGTGCTTCATCCAGCCCAGCATTTTGCATGATGTACTCTGCATATAAGTTAAATAAGCAGGGTGACGTGTACAGCCTTGATGTACTCCTTTCTGTATTTGGAACCAGTCTGTTGTTCCATGTCCAGTTCTAACTGTTGCTTCTTGACCTACATACAGATTTCTCAAGAGGCAGGTAAGGTGGTCTGGTATTCCCATCTTTCTAACAATTTTCCACAGAATGTTTGCATGGTCTTAAATATCTCTCCATACATTGCATATTAGTTAGAAGGAGAAAAAATAGTACCTTTATACAGTGATGAAATCAGACAGCACCTTGAGTGCATGATCAAAATAAATAGCACCAGTGGACATTGTGTGCCTCTGAATATGATGCCCTGCAAAGAGCACATCACTTAGGTAGTTCTCCAGTGAGGAATTCATAACCTGGATGTAATCATGAGGCCATATTGGACTTCAGTTGGGGAACATCCTGTTTTATAAAAGGGTAGGTGGGAGACTGTACTCTTTAATGTTAATGTTACAAAGACAAAGAAAGGCTGTGGAAGTGTTTCAGATTAAAGGATACTGAAGAGACATGACATCTCTTCGTGGTACCTGATCCTAGAATAGATCTTGTATTAGAGGGGAAGATGCTGTAAAGGATATTATTGGATCACTTGGCAAAATTGGATTATAGGTGGTAGGTAACATAAAGGTATGGCGTCAATGTTGAACTTTCTAAAGTTGGTAACCTAAGGTTATAGAAAATAATATTTATATTTTTAGGAGATACGCGCTGAACTGTTTTTTAGGAATAAAGGGCCATGATACATAACTACTCTCAAATGGTTCAGAAAAAATTAGGTATATATGTTATATACACACACATATACATACACAGCTGTATTTATGTGTATATGTATTTGTGTTTGTATTAGGAGGAGGGAGGGTGGAAGGATGCTCCTGTGCAGTAATGCAGATGAATAAAATGTTAACAGTAAATGAATTAACAGTAAAACTGTACAGGTGTTTTGTACTGTTCTTGTTCTTACAGCTTTTCTGTAAGTTTGAAATTATTTTTAAATGAAAAGTTTTAAAATCATACGACTTTGCATTAAACTCCATAATATAGAATTTTAAAAGTAAAGAAATATCTCCTCTCCCAGAAAATTCCAGGCGAACTCTTGGGATAAAACTGTGGCTCCAAGAATGTGTTCCATGTATATCATGTGGTTTCCCTTTATCCCTAGGCCTCGGTTTGAGAAGCATGTCTCTGGGCCAGAGGCAGCTGCGGTTCAAATTTAGTCAGCAGACATGTTTTGTTTGGCCTTTTTGAGTGTGTAAAAACTGGGAAATTTCACATAAAAATCTGCATCTTTGGTTTCTCTTGAAAAAATGGGATGATCTTGCCATCAGCTTGCGTTCCAGATGATCTGTATACTCACTGAGTGGTGTGTCAGGTAAAAAGCCTCAGCCCTGCCTTATGCCTAGCTTGTTTCAGGTAAAACCTGGCCCCTATAGGCTGTGTTCACAGCCTTTCTCTCAGGGATCCCCAAACTCTGGGCTGCTCACTGGTACCTTCTGTCAGATCAGTGACAACATTAGACTAGAAAGAAATAAAGTGCAAGGACTTCCCTGGCGGTCCAGTGGGTAACACTCTGTACTCCAGATGCAGTGGGAACTAGATCCCGCATGCCACAGCTGAGACCTGGCATGGCCAAATAAGTAAAAAAAAAAAAATGCAATAAAGTGCACAGTGAATGTAAATGTGCTTAAATCATCCCCAAATCATCTCTCCCACCCCAGGTCCATGGAAAAATTGTCTTCCAGAAAATTGGTCCCCCCAGAAAGTTGGGGACTGCTGCAGCTTGCCCAGGAGATGCTGGGGTATCTTTGTGCTTGTAGTAATTTGAGAATTAAGTCGTTAAAATGATGCCCTGACACTTGCTAACATTCAGGTGTACGTCTCCTATAAACAAGGACATTCTCCTACATAACCGTACTACAGTGAGGAGAATCAGGAAATGAATATTGATATGTTGCTGCTGTGTCACCCTCAAACCCATTCATGTTTTGCTAATTGTTTTAATAATGTCTTTTTTAGTGAATAACCAATTCAGAATCAAATGTGTTTACCGATAGTTGTCATGTCTCTTTAGTCCCTTTGAATCTGGAGCAGTTCGTCTTTCCTTGGGTTTCATAAACTTGATGCTCTGCAAGATAATAGGCCGTGTGTTTTGTAGAATGTCCTTAAGTGTGATGTTTCCTCCTGACTGGATTCAAGTTCTGTATCTTTGGCACAGAAGTCACAGAGGTGAGCTGTGTTTGTCTCATTGCATCCTATCAGGTGGCACACAGTTTTGATTTGTCCCATTACCGATGACGTCCATTTTGACCCTTTGATTAGGGTGGGGTCTGCCAGGCCTTTCCATTGTCAAGTTACTTTTTCTAAAAACTTTGTAATTAGTATTTTGTAAGAGGTGCTTTGAAATTTTGTAAATATTCCGTTCCTCATCAGACCTTCACGTTGCTGGTTTACTTAATATATCTGTATGGAATCAGCTGTCTTATTTCTTTCCCAGTGGGTTATAATCCATTATTGCTTATATATCGATGCACATTCTTCATGGTTCTTGTAATTTTGGAACCATCTAGCAGCGTATGTTACACTTAAAAATTACGTTGAGCACATGGACTAGACCATTCATATAGGTTAGTTTGAAGGAATTTGCTGTAAGTGGGAAGCCATACAGGGCGTTTGTTACTATTATGTTTCTATATTTAAATAATCAGCAATTATTGAGAGCGAGATACTGTTATGTGGTGTGTGTGTTCGGGGTGAAAGAGAATATAGTTAAGCAGCAAAGTCAACCATTTTTTTCCCCTTTAAATATTGTGATCATCTTTCCTTCTCAGAGAGTATAAATATAAACTTTAATGGATCATATTCCATTGTTTGGACATCTGATCTGCTTAAGCTGTGTATATAGAACATAATTTAACGTATTCTAGATGACTGATGGTTGTGATGAGCTTTCGACGTGATTCTGTGCTGTGATACGGTGGTGCTTCTGAGAGCTGTTTGTGTACAGCTGTTTCCTCCATACACCAAATGACACTGAATAGTTACAACTGCCCTCCTTGCTCTTGCCATTTAGTGTTGGTGTGCGTTACCCTTTGCTCTGTTTTTATATGTTAAAGCGTCTCACCCGTAATATTTGAGTTTATATATCTTGAAAGATGATTCTTCTCTCATTATTAGACCTACAGTTTGACAGTAATTTCTTCTGGGGATGGGAATTGCACTGTGAGGCATATGGGATCTTAGTTCCCCAACCAGGGATCCAACCTATGCCCCCTGCGTTGGAAGCTCAGAGTCTTAACACCAGGAAAATCCTGACAATAGTGTCATTTTTCAGTGGTTTGTTTAAATCAGGGTTTAAACAGGATCATACATTGCATTTGGTTGCTATGTCTCTTTTAATCTATAATGTATATTTTCCTTCCCTTTTTTCCCCCTAGTTTACTAAAGAAACTAGACCTTTCTTCCTGTAGTTAAATTAACATGAGTACAGATTGTATCTTTTGTTTTTTTTAAGCTTGTTTCTTTGTTTTGTCTGTCCTTTAATAGACACTTACAGATTTATTTATTTGATGTATTTTGATCTGCTGCCGTTACTCTTCGAAATTTTGGTGCTTAGATTTTCCTGTTTTGACCTGTCAGAGCATTTTCACATTGCTTCGAGTCCTGATCCTGGTGCTTTGTCAGCTTCATTGCTTTCTGATAAGATGCTCAGACTTTACACTTACACTTCCTGCTCCATTTTTACAGTCAACTGTTATTCTGAGAAGTTGTGGTTCCTTTTGGTAGAAAATGGTACTCTAGGCTCTAGAGGTGGCTTGTTGTTACTAGATTGGTTATTGTTTCTAATCCATCCTTTTTTTTGATTTCCAATTTTAAATTTGCTGTAGACTAGGAAGCCAGATAACAAAGCTGTTTTGACTTATATAAGGGTTGTTTCGGGTCTCAAAAAAGAACCCAGGAATCACGACCTGTGCCTTTTGAAATTATATGGTATAGCACTTACAGGGACAGAATCATACCTAATAAATATTACTAATATTTGTAATATGTGACTAAATAATGTCAGATGTTCCTCAGGATAAAATGATAAACTGCATCTTCTCACCCTAAGGGTCCACTTTTATTTTTCCCCTAACAGTTTTATTTATTTCTTAGTTTTCAGCGGTGCTGAGTCTCTGTTGCCGCACGGGCTTTCCCCGAGCTGCAGCGTGCGGGCTGCTCACTGCTGTGGCTTCTCTGGTTGTGCAGCGTGGGCTCTGGGCATGTGGGCTTCAGCTGTGGCTTCCCGGCTCTGGAGCACAGGCTTAAGAGTTGTGGCTTGCGAGTTTAGTTGCCCCTTGGCTTGTGGGATCTCTGGATCTCAGAGCAAACCCGTGTCTCCTGCATTGGCAGGCTGATTCTTTACCACTGAGCCACCACTGAAGCCTTCTGAATGAGGCCTTTAATAAAATACCTGCGCTTTTAGTTTATACACTTGATGTGTACATGTTTTAAATTATAGACCACTTATGTTCCCTATATCCTCGTTTTTAAGGTTATCTTTTGTTTCTTTTGTTTTTCTTTTAGGATAAATCTCTGAGTTAATGAGCTGTTAGTATCTTGAGAGTCAAATTATGCTATATCAATATTTGTCATATTCCGTAATAAGAATGTACTTCTTTTCCTTTTAAAAAATTTTTTCCAGAGAATGTACCTTTTCTGACTTTTCAGAATGGATGACTTCCTAAAGTTGAGATGACTTGCTGTTGTAAAACAAAACTGTTTAGTTTTTTTTTTTTAACTGTTTAGTTTTGATACCTGACTTTTTTTTTCCTTAAGTCATTTTTCACTCTTGTATGTAACTTCTTATGGTGATTTTTAAGTGACATGTCAGAGAAAATGACAAAATTTGTTTGTGTTTTTCTTTGAGGCATTTGTTCCAGAAAAGTGCCATAACTGACTTCTGTTGATGAGTGGGAGATTTTTTTTTTTTTTAACTTTGGAGGATATCCTGTTTTCAGTTTAGTTGGGGCATAGCCTTTGACTTTCTTTGACTGCTTTGAGTACCTCTTGGCATTCATCTTATTTTTTTAATCCTCTCCAATTATAAATAGTGAGGATTTTTTTTTTTTTTTGGCACAAACAATATTTTCTTGATTTTTAGGATCTATTATTGTGGATCATATAAGATGTAACATATTGGGGAACAAAGTTTAGAATAAAGAGAATGGCCAGGAAAGTAACCCGTTTTTGACTTCTTTTCTTGAAATCTTTGAGTATTCTTGAGTGAAATTTAATGATTATACACACACTGTGAAACTCCTTATCTTAGTTCATTAATGCATACTGTAATGGGGCTAAGGTTATAGGTTTGAGTCTCATATAGGCCACTTATTTGCGTGTGTTTCCTGGTCATAAACACATTCATTAAGTAAATAGCTTTTGATTAGCTTCTTTGGGTCACACTCTGTGCTAAGTGCAGTGGGAAATTGGTGAATGAGACTCTCGAAATCCCTGCTCTCATGAAGCTTATAATTCTGTGGGGGATTCAGGCAGTATTTATTCAGGAAATATTTATTGAATGCTTGGTATGTGCTCAGCACTCTTCCAGCTATAAACATAGTTCTTATGGAGCTTATGATGTTGGCTTTTAAAATACAGAGTAACAAGAATTGTGATGGTGAAATATGGGAAGCTTTGGAAACCAAGGAAGGCTACCTTAAACTTCCGCCTTCCAGCCTTTTCTGTTTTATTCAAATGCTTGCTTAGTTTTGGGTATAAGCAGGTCACAGTAGCCTTCCCAGCTCGTGAAAATGGCTTAAAGGAATGGCATTTACTTTTTTTTCTTCCTGCTCCCATATACTTGAGAAGATGATAAACTACCAGCAGAGCTCACTTTGGTTGCCATTTTCATCCTATGCAGAGACCATTGTCAGCTTCGCTCTCCTGGTGTCGTCCGTCCTAACTTAAGTCAGTGATTCAGTAACTTCTGTCCTCTCTGTTATCTGTGTAAGTGGTGCTTTCCTGAGATACTTGCTTTTTCTGTGCTTTGTTGGAGTATGAGTCCTGTGATTAAGTCTGTGGTCTTCGATATACTTGCTTTAGGAAATAATCATTGAGGCAGTAGTGTATGGACTACCTCTCAAGAAATTTGGTTTCACATGGCTAACTTTTTGAAAGGAAGCAGCAGAGCAGAGGCACTAGCATTTTTTCAGCTGTGAATTAGGAAGCATGTCAGATGCTTTCCATAAACTAATAACTAAATGGCAAAGAAGATTGTTAACGTCAGTTAAAAAAAAAAATACCCTCGGGTAACTTTTAACTAGATTGAGCAAAACTGAACTTGTTATTACAACCCTACATATGAGGGCGGTGATTATAGTAGTATCTGTTAGACTTTTGGTGACTGAAATGAACTATTGCTGCTAGTATGAAAATCTAATAATTGAGCAAATATTTATTCACCAAGTGCCATGTACCAGGAATTGTTTTCATACTGGGAATATATCAGTGAAGAAAAGAAACAAAAATTCCTACTAAAGCATATACTGTAGTGAAGGGAGATAGACAGTAAACAGTTTTCATTTAATTATTCACTCAGGATATGATTCCTGCATTATCTATTATAAACATAGTGTCCTTTTTTTCATATAATAGATGGTGATAGAGCTTGTGTGGTCTTTGGTTTTGTGAGATAAGCTTAGAGAAAAGTAATCTTGGGGAATGCAAAAACATATAGGTAAAATATTGACTGTGCTTGTCTACTATCATTGAGCATCTTAGTCACTGTATCTGATCATGTGACAGTTTTGAATAGTATATGTACTTCTTAGATGTCCATACTAAGACTCTTAATTTTTTTGTTTCATATTTAAAGTTTTATTGTTTACTATAGTACTTTTATATGTTTGGATATATATTCCCTTGAATTGTAATATTTTTTTCTTGTGGAAAAATTTGATCATATTTCTCTAAAATCATTTGCTTCCTCTAGGTTAGTTACTGTAGATCACTGTTTGGCAACCTGGATTTGGGACCCCTATTCAGTTCCTAAGGAGGATTCCCAGGATGCTGTGGAGCTCTCCAGACAGCTGTCTGTGGGTGGTAGTGAGAGTGGAGGCAAGCAGTGGGTTGTGTGGCCAGGGTGAGGTCACCTCTTTTACCTTCTGGCCCTCCTTCTTTCCGGACTTTAACACCTACTTTGGTACTTAAAGCAGTTTGGGTTCTATGCTGTGTTCTGAACAGTCGTTTAGTAGTAGTACCCATAAGATGATGTTAGATGTGTTTTGGATGGAACTCACGGGGGTGTGACTATGTCACAGCAACAACAAAGAAGTTGTTTCAGTAGTTTGAAAAGCGTTGGTATAGTTTTAAGTCTTCTGACCCACTATAGGCCACTGTTCTCATGTCTGGAAATTAGTGACTTCACATTTGATCTTTCCTGCTCTCACTTAACTTGCATATGGCCACCAGAATGTTTTATTGTCACTTTCTGGCCTAAAAGCTTTTTATCATTTTCAGCTTCTGCGAGATGAACTCTTGGCTTGGGCCACCTGGCTCCAACTTACTTTGCCATTCTTAGCTCTTTTTGGGGAATCATAGGTGGATTCATTCTCTCACTATCCCTTTTCTTGCCTCATTTCTTGCTACCTTGTTTCTTATGCCATAATTTATTATATTATATATTACATATATAATATGTTGATGGGTTTGACATATACCCTCAGGAAAATTAGGGAATTTGAAAACCAACAGATAACGACATATTCCTAAGAGTTGCATGAGAAAGTGTCTTTAGAGTAAGGTTTTCTGAATTGTTTTCTTTTCCTACTTATTAACTTGTTCCTGCTTCTCAGCACTGGTATTTTGTGTAACCCTGGATGAGCCAATCTTCTTTTTTGCCAAACTTCATTGGACTTCTTTAAAACTGAGTGTATTCTGTTCCTTTAGGAATTTGTCTGGTATTTTTGCTATCAAATACAGTGCATTCTTGATAGCAAATTCTCAGTCATTTGTTTTAAAACATCACCAAACACCTCATTATCATATCTTGATCTTAGTTTGATCTTAGTGACAAAGAAAACTACAGAGTAGTTTTGAGAATTCAAATTTTTAAAATCAGCTTTATTCAGCTGTGTGTGTGTGTGTGCACTAAATTGTTTCAGTCATGTCTGACTCTTTGCAGTCCTATGGACTGTAGCCTCCTAGGCTCCTCTGTCTGTGGGATTCTCCAGGCAGGAATACTGGAGAGGATTTCCAGGCCCTTCTCCAGGGGATCTTCCTGACCTTGGGATCAAACCTGGTCTCTTATGTCTCCTGCATTGGCAGGCAGGTTCTTTAGCGCTAGCGCCACCTGGGAGCTGTGCTTTACCTGTGATAAATTATGCCAATTTCAAGTGTATAGTGGGTCTTCCAAAATTCATATAGTTGTGTATCCACTACCACGATCAAGGTATAAACCATCTCTATTACACCAAAAAGTTCCCCCCGAAGTTCCTATACCACCTTGCAGTCAGTCCTTTCCCTCCACCCTGTTTCTGGCAACCACTGATTTGCTGTCTTTCCCTATATTCTGCTTTCCCTAAAATATCATATAACTGGAATCTTAAAATCTGTGGTCTTTTGTGCTTTTCACTTAGTATACTTTTGGGATTCATCTGTGTTGCATGTGTCAGTAATTTATTCCTTTTTATTGCTGAATCGCATTTTATCGTGTGAATATACCACAGTTAGTTTATCCATTCACCAGAGGATGGCCGTTTCAGTTGTTACCAGTTTTTGGCTATTATGAATACAGACAGCTGCTGTGAACATTGGAACTTTGGCTCCCCACGGCCCTGCAGCCACTAATCTGCCTTCTGACTATAGATTTGCCTGTCTGGTGCTCATTTTTCAAAAAATGGGTTGATTATCTTATTATTAGATTTTGAGAGTTCTCTGTATACTATGGATGCAAGTCCTTTATCAGTTATGTGATTTGCAAATATTTTCTTCCACTTTGCAATTTAACTTTTCATTTGCTTAACAGTGCCTTTTGAAGAGTGGAAGTTTATTTTGATGAAATCCAATTTATCAGTTTACTAGGATAAAGTTTGTCTTTTATAGTACATTTTATGTCCCATTAAGAAATCTTTACCTAACCCAAGATCACAAAGATTCTAAAAGAAAACTGTCTGCTCACAACACTTCTGACACCAAATGTGTGGATTTTCCACACCACTAACTTCCTGAAATTAATGCAGATCCTATAGGTTAAAGAGTCAGTCCCTCATGAGTGCCTTCCTTCTCCAGATATCAACTACAAGTTCAGACCTCAGATACTTCTGACTGACCACTTATAAATGGGAGATTCCTATGCCCCTTCCTGGGTCTGATAATATGTTAGAATGCCTTATAGAACTCAGGAAAGCACTTTACTCCCTGTTACTGGTTTATTATAAAGGATACAATGCAGGAGTACCCAGATGGAAGAGATGCATTGGACAAGGTTCTTAGGAGGCATATGGAGCTTCAGTGCCCTCTCTGGGCATGTCACTCTCCCAGCAGCCACCTTGAAGTGGTCATGTACCTGCAAGCTCTCTGAACCCATCATTTAGGGTTTTAACGAAGGCTCAGGTATATAGGCGTGATTGATTAAGTCATTGACCAGTGTGGCTGAGCTCAAATTTCCAGTCCTTCTTCCCTCCCCGGAGGTCAAGGGGTGGAACTGAAAGTTCAAACTGTCTAATCAAGAAGTTGGTTCCTCTGGCAACCAGCCTCCATCTTCCAAAAGTTACCTCTTTAACATCAACTCAAATATGGTTGAAAGGGGCTCTTCACATCTCTTTACTCAGAAAATTCCAAGGATTTCAGAAATTCTATGCCAGGAACTGGGGGCAAAAATCAGTTATATATATTGCGTGTTATGTCACAATTTCTCTCCTATTTTCTTGTATAAGTTTATAGTTTTTACTTTTATTTTAGGTTTGTGATCCTTTTAGAATTAGTTTTTACATATGGTATGAGGTATGAATCAAGGTTCATTTATTTGCACACTGATACCCCTTTGTTCCAGCAACATTTGTTGAAAAGATTAGCCCTTTTCCTTTGAATTGCCTTGGCACCTTTGCTGAAAATCAATAGACTGCATATGTGTCCGTCTATTTTTGGACTCTGTATTCTGTTCCATAGATGGCTATGTTTATCATTAAGTAAATACCACACTGTCTGATTACTATAGCTGTAAAGGCTTCAATTAAATTTTTTATTTTTGAAAAATAGTTTAGAGGAAATAAATTTAACTTTAAAACTTTGTAGACTGACATAAAATTACATAATTCAGTGATTGTTGTTAACATTTTATATTTAGATTTCAGAGTTTACTTTTTAAAATTACTTCCAAGAACACAATCTCTTGATTCACTGATGATTTTAAGAATTAGAGCAGGCACTGATATTCATATTTTATAAATGAGGAAACTGTAATATTTAAGAGGGATAGTTTAAGATCAAGCTGTAATATTTAAGAGGGATAGTTTGAGTGTGATAAAGGAAGAACTAAAGCCAAAATGTTATGCCTTCAAAAAATCCAGTGTGCTTTCCACTATAGCACACTGCTTTCGTTTGCTACTTCTCTTTATTTTGAATATCAGAGAATGAGTATTTCATGAAAAATTGAATCACTAAATTTTATTTAAAGTATAGAGCTATAGGAGAACAGTTAATCTGTTTTTTTGGTCACCAACATCACAAGACACATTAAGAAGTCAAAATTGGACTTCATCCCCCCCCCACCCCCCACCCAGTGGTGTGTTTTACAACCAGAATAGGTATTTACACTTTCATTTTAAATTTAGAAGTGCAGGAAAGAAGCAGCAAGATATGTTAAATGAAAGCTAAAGATTCTTTCTAAACGAACTGTTTTAAGAATGAGGATCTTCTTGCCAAAGTGAGAATAAGAACAATAAAACTTAAACTTTCGACTGTTTGAAGCCTGAAATTATCTATAGTGTTCTGTTATGTTGCCACCACATTAAGTCTTTTCTCCCCAAATCCCCAGAGCCTCAGATCCTACTTAAGAGATTCTTGCAGGAATCCTGGTAAAAGATGATGACACCTGGGGCTTTGTGTGGCAGAGGTGAAAGAAGTGGTAGCTTTTGGAATGTCTTTTGGAGAGGCTGTCGATGTGCTGATGGTTGGTTGTAAAGGATAGAGAAAAGGACTGAATCATGATCCCAGGATTATCCACTTAGAGGTTTTTCCCCCTCATCAACTTGATGGTGCCATGTACTTGGTGTGGAGAAGACTTAGATGAATTGGAAGAGCTACACAATGGAGGAAAGGAAATCAGAGAAGCTGTTAAAGTTCTTTTTTTAAGTTAATTTTTTGTTGGCATATAGTTGATTTACAGTGTTGGTTTCTTCTGTACAGCAAAGTGAATCATTTATACCCCCTCTTTTTTAGATTTCCTTCCCATTTAGGTCCCCAGAGAACACTGAATAGAGTTCCCTGTGCTATACAACAGGCTCTCACTAATCTGTTTTATACATAGTGGTGTATATATGTTGGCCCCAATCTCCCAGTTCATCCCATTCTCCCTCTTCCCCCTTATCCATAAGTTTGTTCTCTACATCTTTATCTCTATTTCTGCTTTTCCATTGAGTTACCTATACCATTTTCCTAGATGCCGCATATAAGCAATATTATATACTTGTTTTTCTCTTTCATTCTGTATGACAATCTCTAGATCTGTCCACATCTCTGCAAATGGCACTGTTTTTCCTTTTTCTGGCTGAGCAATATTTCCTTGTGTTTATGCACCACAGCTTCCTTATCCATTCCTCTGTTGATGGGCATATTTAGTTGGCTTCCTTGTCCTGGCTATTGTAATATTGCTCCAGTGAACATTAGGCTGCATGTATCTTTTTGTATTGGTCAGTTTGCTGGGTTATATGGTAGTTCTGTTTCTAAAATTTTGTTTTTATTGAAAGCAATATCACATCTCAGACTGGGAAGATAGAGACAAGATGAAATTACTTATGATCTTACCTTCCTAACAATCATTTAAAGTGTTTTGGTGTGTGTGTTTACCGTTTTGTATAGAAATTGGCAAACTTTCTGTAAAGACAACTACTCAATTCTGTTGTGGCATGAAGGCACCCATAGACAGTATCATAGTTGGGTGTGCTTGTGTTCCAATAAAGCTTTATTCATGGCCACTGAAACATGAATTTCAGTTAGTTTTCTCATATTGCAAAATATTCTGGTGTTGCTATTTCCCCCCAAACATTTAAAAATGTAAAAATTGTTCTTAGCTCACAGGCCATACAAAAATCACCGGCAGACCAGATTTGTCTTATGCGTTTGCTTTGTGGTTGCAGTAATAGCTTACGTTGAATTTCGTTACCTGCTTTTTGTATTTAATATATGTAATAAATGTGTACAGTTCTAGTTGAAAACCAAAGTGATCACATTTGCTGAATAATCTGAATAAGCTCTGATAAACTTGGAGTTTATGAAGTACCTTTATATTATTTCTTTTAATTCTTAAAATAACAATGGGAAATATTTACCGAGCTTAAGGTGGCTCAGATGGTAAAGAATCCACCTGCAGTGCAGGAGACATGAGTTTGATGCCTGGGTTGTGAAGATCCCCTGGAGAAGGAAATGGCTACCTGCTCTAGTATTCTGGCCTGGAGAATTCCACTGGACAGAGGGGCCTGGCAGGCTACAGTCCATGGGGTCTCAAAGAGTTGGACATGACTGAGCAATTTTTCACTTCCCTTCACTTAAAATACACGTTATATACATAGTCGAGGGTAAGGATGGTGCATTATCATTGGAATTATTGGTCTCTTACCTCCACTTCTCCATACATACTTGTTTTGTTCTTTGAAATAAGTCTTCTTCAGCAGCAGGGCTCATCCCAGTAGCTCTGCAAATGTGTCCTCAAGGTTTCCTTCCCTTAACTCTAATTTGAAAAATCCAAAGACAGGACTTTGGTCCTGCTTACATCAAATTTTTATCCCACTGCTAATCATTATGTTTACAAAGGGCAAATTGGTCATTTAGGAATATGGCAGTTCTCTTTTGGAACAAAAGTCTAGAATAATAGGAGAAATGATTGAGTAGTCTCTCAGATGAAGGTCTAAAGGGTAGTACTCACAGCCACTTGGGGGAATTATGAATTGGATAGCCCTACCAAATCATGTCTGTTTACAATCCTTGGTTAATTCACTGATTTGATTTTGTGTTCTTTTCTTTTACTTGTTTGTATCACACTCAGTTCTCTTTCCTTCACTCTAGTTTTCATTGCTACTTAATTGTTTTAACACCATCTCAATTTTAAAAATCTCTAGTTTTGAAAGTCTCTTTCTCAAGAGTCTAGGTCTTACACCTCAGTGCAGATGATGCTCTTCTTTTAAGAAGTCTGTATTCTTTCTGTTGTTTCCTGACCACTGCAGTCCCTTAAATACTAATATGCTTTTAGAGCAAAATCTTGGTTGAGTATCTTGTCTTTTCTGTAACAACATAAAAGGTTGGATGAGAAATAAGTGAGGATCATTTGGAAACCCAGACACTAAAATATGAGTATATTTTGCTAGAATAATTGGCTTCCACTAGAATCCAAAAGCCCCTGAAGCGGTTGCTGGGGTCTCAGAGTTTTTAGGGCAATTGATTCCACTGTCATTTTCAGTTTCCTCCATATCTCATCTAGAGAACGTGAGATTCCTGGTTCATCTATACAAGGTGTTCAGGTTTTTGCTAATGAGAGAAATGATAGGTGAAACCCAGCAGTAGTAAGATTGTTTTGCAGGTTCTGAGATGATAGAGAGTATGGCAGGGAGGCGATGGAAATAACGTTTCAGCTGATTCGATCCATCCGCCAAGCATTGGTCACAGCATGCTTCATAGTGAAATACTACATAATGTGCAGACAGTTTATCCTACTGAAGAAAAAATTAATAAAAGGTGGTTTGGGGATGAAGAATTAGAAGAGGAAAAGCATTTAGAATTTTGTCTGTTGTGTAATTGTTTAGACTGATGGTAGAAAATATTCTCAGGATAGAAATTACTGTGGAGATTTTATTTCTTAGGGCCAAACCCAATCTAATGCTGTAATGAGGACTAAAATGATTTCAGTTCTTTTAAGTTTTGGCCATTTGTCATCTTAGATTTCTTAATATCCCCATCTCAAATTCTTTAACTTAATCACACTATAAAGTTTTGGTTCCTTTTTTTTTCTTGCCATATAAGGTGACATTAACGGGTTCCAGGGATTAGGACATACGTAAAGGGCCATTTTAATATACTTTCAGTTTTTCATTTGTTATTTATTGAGAGTAATATGCATTCTTATTTTTAAATGTGTTGACCTTACTTTATTGTCAGCTGGTTTTAAGATTTCCCTTTTACCATTTTTAGGGGCACTCATGTTTTGCTTATTTTAATTCATATTTATAATATAGTATTTTTATAGCCTGTAAATAAAAATATATACAAAGGAGTGGTTACTGTAAACTCTTCACTTCTAATGTTAAGTGTTAATTAGAATAAGCTACAGTATGTGGTGAAGAAAACCGTCTTTTAAAATGAGATTAGATAAAATATATTTGTATTTCATTTACTTTTCACTTCCCATGTTTTCTATTCAATTGTTTAAATTTTTATTCTAGATTTGTTGTATTTATATACTCTGAATGCAAATCCTTTGTCAACTATATGTGCTGTTAATATTTCTCTTCACAACTGTGAAGTTACTTCCTTAATGGTGTCCTTTGGTGGATAGGAATTTTAAAACTTCTGGTGAAATCTAATTTATCATTGGTTCTCTATGACTTGTGCTTTTACTTTAGGTCAATGATTAATTATACTTCAGATTGATTTCTATGTGTGGTATGAGATAAGGAATAAAGATCATTTCTTCCTTATGCTCCATAATAAATAGCACTTTTTGTTAAAGACCTTGCTTTACTTTCCTATTAGGTTTGAATATTAACTTATTAAAATAATTCTTCAAGTAGTTACATAGTTAGATCGCTTATTGGTTATAGAAACTGTGCTTCTAAGTTCAGTGTTACAGGTTCGTTCTTTCAGGATCAGTGAACTTGGCCTAGTTTTGTGGCCATAGATACATTTCTAGTCTGCTTTAGCCAATTGGTAGACCTGTATAGCCTAACTCCATTGTGCTACCAGATAAAACATTAGAGCATATCCCCTCCATGGTAATTCACTAATTTAATTTAGTGTGAAAGACAGTACCTCATTACATTTTTTAAGGATATAATATGCATAGTAATACAGTGCTTATTGTGGCATGCTCAGTTTTTGTGCCTTACTAAAATAAGCAGAAGTACGTTAATTCTTGTAAACATTAGGAAATAATTTTCCAGAATTTTGTGTAGAGTGGAAAATGGTGACATGACACTATAAAGTCTATTTGTTGTTAGGTTTTGTGGGTAAATGATAATTACAAAAAATTTAAGAGAAGAAAATTTTAAACGTAGTTCTACATATGCTTGAGTCAATATATACATATATTACATAGACCCAATTGTTGGCTTACATTTCTGAGAGATCCGCATTAAACACAAGTCATCTTTTAAGAGGCTGAATTTCAGTTATATTACTGTGGTAGGATTTGTGCCAGCCTTTGGTTAATCATTATCTTGTTGATTATGTTTGGTTCAAGATGACTCATTTTTCAAGGAGCTTTATTGCAACATTACATGTTTACTACAGGAAGCCTGGACGGAAGTGGAGCATCAGGTCCTTGGAGATGTTTTTTTTCTCTAAACTTGATTGTACCAAGTGTTATTAAAGTTAATTATTTTTCAGTAATTGAATTCTCTGTAGAGCCTAGTATTTCATTAACCAAATGTTATAGGATCAGTTATTTCTTTTTCATGGCAGACAGGTATATATACAGTTTGATGATTGTTTAAATATTGATCATACTTCATATCATACTTTTGGCTGCATTTGGATAAAATACTGTATCTTCATTAGGTTGAGTATTATAATTAACTGAGAATTTTGGAAACATAGAGATTTCAGTTGATGAAGATGTGAATGTATTTATATGCTGAGGGCAAATGACCAGTAGATAGATCAGAGAGGGGCCCATGCGTGATGGACATAACTTTTCTACAGATAATATTTAATATTAGGAATGCTGTGTAGTACATTTGGTTTTTAACCAGAGACAACTGTGATTTGGGGAGGGGTATTTCTACCTGAAGTCTGCTATTTTCTCTTTAAAAGAAGAGGCGAGGACACTCAGAGAGAAGAATGAGGTAGAAACGGTGGAGCTGAAAGCTGAAACCAAGTTCTGAGAATTTGAAGTACTGAGGCGAATGCGATTGGCATTTACTTGAGAAGTGTAGACTCAGATGAGTTTGACGGCCTTGGATTTTCTGGTCACCTCAGCAGTGCGCATCATTTCCCCCATCCTGCCCCCACAGTACTGTGGTAAATGTGAAGGACGAAATTTGAGAAAGAGGGAGGATGGCATAGGAAGAGCCATTCTAAGAGGGGTTGAAAGGATCCATCTTGGATGTCTGGACTGGATAGAGAAAGAAGTGAAGCCAAAACAAGACTGGGAGATAATGGAGGAACGTAGCACCAAAAGTTTCCTTGAAGCTAAAGTGTGATGATGGGTGGGTTGGCTGGGAGGTGGGGGGAGGGGTGGGGGAGGGGTGGGGGGGCGGGGTGGTGTACAGTGTTGAAGAGCCAAAGGATAAGGAATGTTAGTTATAGGTCAAAACTATGAATTTTAAGGTTTCAGATGAATAATTGTTCTGGGTTATAAGGTATAGAGTGATCATAGAGGTAGGTTGTTCAGTTGAGTGTTGGATATAAAGATAATTGTAGTTGGATATCTCCTTACTCCTTGAGGAGAGCAGCTAGGATGTTCACAAGGATTTGGAAGTTACCTGGTTGATGGTGCCTGAAAAGGCAAGTGAGACAGTAAGACGGGCATTAAAACTTCTCTGCTAAGTTGAGGAGTGATGGGGAAGTTGATTGATGACACTGATGAAAGTTAAGTAGCGCCTGATTACAAATAAGGAAGAAAAGTTGTAACAGTAGACTTTTGGAGTAATCATATGTGTGCCACAATAGGAAAATGATAAGAAAATGCTGATATCTCCCAGTCTGTTGTTGGTGAGGTACAGAGAAAGGTGGAATGAGGTTCTGGGAAGGGTCTAGGGAAAGTTTATTCGTAAAAGAAGCAGCATTGCAAACAGTGTAGTAAAAACCTTTGGAAAGGAGGGGAACCCATCAGGAGAGAGGATGGGTAGGAAAGAGCAGGAGCCAAGCCTTACAGAAATCAGATGTCTGTCATTTACTGGTCAGATGGTGAGTATTTTAGGGAAACAAAAGTGGTTTGTATTGTTATGGAAGCATGGACGAAGGCCATTTGTTATGAGGTGGTAATTCATGGTACATCATTTATGCCAGTTTCAAAAAACAATTTTGTATGATACCATTCCTTAGTGATCACATCATCATGATTATCTGGGTCGTGAAGATCTTTTTTGTACAGTTCTTCCGTGTATTCTTGCCACCTCTTCTTAATATCTTCTGCTTCTGTTAAGTCCCTACCATTTCTGTCCTTTATCGAGCCCATCTTTGCATGAAATGTTCCCTTGGTATCTCTAATTTTCTTGAAGAGATCTCTAGTCTTTCCCATTCTGTTGTTTCCCTCTATTTCTTTGCATTGATTGCTGAGGAAGGCTTTCTTATCTCTCCTTGCTATTCTTTGGAACTCTGCATTCAGATGCTTACATCCTTCCTTTTCTCCTTTGCTTTTTGCCTGTCTTCTTTTCACATCTATTTGTAAGGCCTCCCCAGACCGCCATTTTGCTTTTTTGTATTTCTTTTCCATGGGGATGGTCTTGATCCCTGTCTCCTGTACAGTGTCACCAACCTCATTCCATAGTTCATCAGGCACTCTATCAGATCTAGTCCCTTAAATCTATTTCTCACTTCCACTGTATAATCATAAGGGATTTGATTTAGGTCATACCTGAATGGTCTAGCGGTTTTCCCTACTTTCTTCAATTTGAGTATGAATTTGGTAATAAGGAGTTCATGATCTGAGCCACAGTCAGCTCCTGGTCTTGTTTTTGTTGACTATAGCTTCTCCATCTTTGGCTGCAAAGAATATAATCAGTCTGATTTCGGTGTTGACCATCTGGTGATGTACATGTGTAGAGTCTTCTCTTGTGTTGTTAGAAGAGGGTATTTGCTATGACCATTGCATTTTCTTGGCAAAACTCTGTTAGTCTTTGCCCTGCTTCATTCTGCATTCCAAGGCCAAATTTGCCTGGTAGTCCAGGTGTTTCTTGACTTCCTACTTTTGCATTCCAGTCCTCTAAAATGAAAAGGACATCTTTTTTGGGTGTTAGTTCTAAAAGGTCTTGTAGGTCTTCATAAAACCGTTCAACTTCAGTTTCTTCAGTGTTACTGGTTGGGGCATAGACTTGGATAACTGTGATATTGAATGGTTTGCCTTGGAGACGAACAGAGATCACGACCCAGATAATCATGATGATGTGATCACTAATCTAGAGCCAGACATCTTGGAATGTGAAGTCAAGTGGGCCTTAAAAAGCATCACTACGAACAAAGCTAGTGGAGGTGATGGAATTCCAGTTGAGCTGTTTCAAATCCTGAAAGATGATGCTGTCAAAGTGCTGCACTCAATATGCCAGCAAATTTGGAAAACTCAGCAGTGGCCACAGGACTGGAAAAGGTCAGTTTTCATTCCAATCCCAAAGAAAGGCAATGCCAAAGAATGCTCAAACTACCGCACAATTGCACTCCTCTCACATGCTAGTAAAGTAATGCTCAAAATTCTCCAAGCCAGACTTCAGCAGTACGTGAACCGTGAACTCCCTGATGTTCAAGCTGGTTTTAGAAAAGGCAGAGGAACCAGAGATCAAATTGCCAACATCCACTGGATCATGGAAAAAGGAAGAGAGTTCTAGAAAAACATCTATTTCTGCTTTATTGACTATGCCAAAGCTTTTGACTGTGTGGATCACAATAAACTGTGGAAAATTCTTCAAGAGATGGGAATACCAGACCACCTAACCTGCCTCTTGAGATATCTGTATGCAGGTCAGGAAGCAACAGTTAGAACTGGACATGGAACAACAGACTGGTTCCAAATAGGAAAAGGAGTACGTCAAGGCTGTATATTGTCACCCTGCTTATTTAACTTATATGCAGAGTACATCATGAGAAACGCTGGGCTGGAAGAAACACAAGCTGGAATCAAGATTGCCGGGAGAACTATCAATAACCTCAGATATGCAGATAACACCACCCTTATGGCAGAAAGTGAAGAGGAGCTAAAAAGCCTCTTGATGAAAGTGAAAGAGGAGAGCGAAAAAGTTGGCTTAAAGCTCAACATTCAGAAAACGAAGATCATGGCTTCCGGTCCCATCACTTCATGGGAAATAGATGGGGAAACAGTGGAAACAGTGTGAGACTTTATTTTTTTGGGCTCCAAAATCACTGCAGATGGTGACTGCAGCCATGAAATCAAAAGACTTTAACTCCTTGGAAGAAAAGTTATGACAAACCTAGATAGTATATTCAAAAGCAGAGACATTACTTTGCCGACTAAGGTCTGTCTAGTCAAGGCTATGGTTTTTCCTGGGGTCATGTATGGAGAGAGTTGGACTGTGAAGAAGGCTGAGCGCTGAAGAATTGATGCGTTTGAACTGTGGTGTTGGAGAAGACTCTTGAGAGTCCCTTGGACTGCAGGGAGATCCAACCAGTCCATTCTGAAGGAGATCAACCCTGGGATTTCTTTGGAAGAAATGATGCTAAAGCGGAAGCTCCAATACTTTGGCCACCTCATGTGAAGAGTTGACTCATTGGAAAAGACTCTGACGCTGGGAGGGATTGGGGACAGGAGGAGAAGGGGACGACAGAGGATGAGATAGCTGGATCGCATCACTGACTCAATGGACGTGAGTCTGAGTGAACTCCGGGAGATGGTGATGGACAGGGAGGCCTGGCGTGCTGCGATTCATGGGGTCACAAAAAGTCGGACACGACTGAGCGACTGAACTGAACTGAGCTGAACCATTCCTTAATGAGATGAACAATGGTTGGGTAAGTAAAATTGTGAAGATTTAGAATAGAAATACCATTACTGTGTACACATGAGTAAAGAAGTAAGAATTTCAGCGGTAATTACTTATGATCTTTGCTATACAAACAGCTACAGACAGCAATTTTTTGTGAATTCTTTGTAAATGCTTATGTGGGTAAATGTTAATTTGTGGTCATCAAGCAAATTAATCAGTTCATTTAACAATATGTGTTGAGTTCTTATTTGGTCATTGGGATCAAAAGCTGTCTTTTTTGCTTTAGCACACTGTAGTCGAAAAGATAGTTTCAGAAATTATGGCACCAATTCATACTCATAAGCCTTCTTTGTAAAGACAATAATTCTCAAGTTTAACAGTTTGGCTCTAAACATCGTAACAATTCTAAATTCATACATAGAGGAATGTTTTAAATCTTTTTTAGAGTTTTTACAGATACTAGTCTGATAATGTTGGCATGCCTTTTATTGAATCTTTGCTGGAAAAATAGGACATGAAGCAGAGCACAGTGCTTTGCCAGGGGAGAGTAGAGGAGGCCATAGGAAATGAGGGCACATCCATAAGCAGCAGCAGCACGGGGTAGCCCAGGTCTTTGCCACTTCTTCCCCTAGTCTCCATGGATTGCCTACTCTGTTCTCCTAGGGAGGACCGAGGTAAATGGAGTGAATTGCACCCTCTAACTGTTCACTACAGCAGCAACTTGGCAGAGTACAGTACTTGCCGAAGTTCCCAAGTTTGGAAAATGACAGTCTTCAGCTTTATGACTTAAAGTTTGAAATCCATATAAGTAAAATTTAAGTGAAGGGTCAGTTCAGTTCAGTCGCCTGTATTCTAATTCCCATCAATAGAATTGAATTTCTGAAGGTTTTGTGACCTGTGTTGATGTTCAGAATGTTTTTCTTGGCTGCGTGCCAACTTCCTAGTTAAAACTGTGAAAGCATTCCTGTCAAAATTTAGCTATTTAATTAAATTAATATGTAATTATAATAACTAACTTTTATTGAGCACCACTCTGTAGCAGGTTGTGTTCCAAGTTCTTTACATGTATTGACTCATTTAATCCTCACAATAACCTTATGAAAGAGTATTATTATCTCTTTTATAGATGAGGAAACTAAGGCTTGGGTTAAAAAAGTTACTCAAAGTCACACAGCTAGACTCAGTGTATGTCAATTTAAACTTGGTTTATGAAGTTAAACTTAAGACTATTAAACCTTTAAAAACTTACACTTTCCATAAATATGTAAAGATGTAAGTGGTTTTTTTTAATTGTTTAATGGACAGTTTATCTTTCTATCTGTGGTAACCCTTTTTTATCAGAATCTGAGATAAAAATATTTGAATCTATATTATGTACAGTATAGTTTTTCTGAATTTGAATAAATTTGTTTTGTTATTAAGCATACAAATGTCTTGACGTAGCTGTAATTAAAGTTAATATAACAAAGTTCACTTGAATGTTACATAGATTTTATTTGTAGTACAATGGATGGTACCATTGCCTATGGAAGCTATTGTACAGGGTGGCTGTAAAGTCTGGTTTCACTGATTAATATTACAAACCCTTTTTCTGTATACTTACCTGTGTTTCCAAATTTTATAATCACCCTATATTTTATAAAGGCCTTTTCTGCATGTTCTGGTGTGGGTTTTAGTTGCCTGGAAGTAAAGAGGAAAAAAATCAGAAAAGAGGTACTATACTTTTGTGGCTTCTATATCATAAGAAGAAGGCCTGGACTCCAACAGTTTGATTCCCTGTAACTATATGATGATGGTACTAATAATTAAAATAGAGTAACACTGCATGCGTGTTCAGTTGCTCAGTCATGTCCAATTCTTTGCGACCCTGTGGACTGTAGCCCACCGGGCATCTTTGTCCATGGGATTTTCCAGGCAAGAATATTGGAGTGGGTTGCCATTTCCTCCTCTGGGGATCTTCCCGATCGAGCCAGAGATCAAACCTTAGTCACCTGCTTGGCAGGAGGATTCTTTACCCCTGAGCCACTTTATTTAGTACTTACTGTGTATTAGGTATAGTGCTAAACACTTTATATGTATTTATCCTTTTAATCCTCTCAACAGTCCTATTAGGTACTATTTTCTGTCCTTAAAAAATTTTTAGAATTCTGAGTTTTAGAATATTAAACAGTGAGACAGTCTTCATAACTAGTGGCATAGGCAGATTTTGAAGCTGGGTTGATCTGATTTCAGTGCCTAAAGCATAATCTCTTGTCTGTTCTGCTATATGATAGGGGTTGGCTTTTCCTGTAAGTGGTCATATGGTAAATATTTTAGGCTTTGTGGGACACATGGTCTTGCAGAATTACTCAACTCTGCTGTTTTTGTAAAACAGCCATAGTCAGTACTTAAAAGAATGGGTGAGACTGTAATAAAACTTTACTTACAGTCACTGAATTGCATATCATTTTTGTGGGTCCTTTAGTACAGTTCTTCTTTGAATTCAGTTTTCAGGTGTTCAAAAAGTGAAAAATCATTCTTAGTTAGCTGGCCCTATGAAAGCCAGTGGTGGAATCAGATTTGTCTTATGGACAGTAGTTTGTTGACCCCTGCAGAGTGATGTAATTGTTCTTTCCCTCACCAAGGATAACAGATATGGAGAATTATAAACATTTCTTTAGAATAAACTAGTATTTTTAGGTACCACTTAGAAATGAATTTAGGTAAATATTCTTTGGGGCAGATATTCATGGAATGCTAAGATAATGAGACTCTTTAATATTATAATTCTTATTACCATACCATATACTTTTAGAAATCATAAATATTCAACTTAGTTATTTCTGTTAAATTGCCAGTTTGTTCTATAACTATCAAAATTTTTTTTCAAGGCCTTTTTGTATGTTAGATGCTGAGGTAATTTGATTCTTCTGTTAAGAAAAAGGAGTTGGAAATATAATGAAGAGTTCTCAAAAAAGATGATTCATGCAGAGTTTACAAAACTGGTGTCTTAGATTATAATTTGTCACTTATAAAGTTGACCTTTTAGAATGGATTTATTGTAAGTTTGGCTTGTATGCAACAAAAATACTTCCAGATGTGATCACTGATATATGATTCTGATTTAAAATGCTTAATGAAAACTTTTAGTGTTGACATATCGATACTAATAAAAATCTGTCCCTACAGTTAGTGAGGTTTATCAGCAACTGTTTACTTTTTTATATTTGGTAAGGAAAAGAGATACACAAAGACTAAATTAATCTCAGTTTGATCAGTAACGATTATAGGTATTGATGGAGTTAAATGGCCATTTATAGGGATTATATGGTGCTGAGTCAGCTTCCCTGACTTGCCTAATCCACAATAAGCACTCAATATATCTGTGATATTAAATTCTGTGTCAGCAGGTACACAAACGGAGGAATCAAAAGATATGTTAGTACAAAAGGAAATATTCTTTTTAGGAATTGTCAAGTTGAGTAAATCAGTCAGATTCTAGACGAAAATGGGGGAAGTTACGTGTATTAATAATGCTATGTCAGAATCATTTAGTGATTGGCTATTACCTGTAGTACAGTATCCAGTTTTCTTCGGGGTAGGATTCAGAGTGCTCCATAATTTGGCCCTAGCCTTTCTTTCCAGCCTTGATGTTCATTCCCCAGTGTTAACAGACTGTGTAGTCAATCTTTGTTACTCAGTTGTCCACAAATACTCTCTCAGTGTGGAATTTTCTTTTTTTTTTGCCTACCCAGATTTTGCTTAGAGTTCAAGACCTGAGTCCAATCTCTCTTCTTTCAGTTGGACCACTTTATTCATCATGATCTTTTTTCCCTCTAAATTTCTAGCACTCATTACTTTTGTCACACATATGACAGTTACTGCTTTGTAATATTTCTTATAAAAATGTTACATATTTGTTTTGTCAGCCCAGCCAGATGGAAAACTCCTTGAGAACAGAGAACATATCTTCTACTTGTTTTGATGTATTGTAGAACTTAGGAGGAAAGTAAAAACCTCATGAATTCCATGTTTATGTGTATGAATTTTTTTTTTCTAATGTGCATTGTTTTTCCTTTTCAACTTTTATTTTGAAGTAGCTTCAGATATAAGGAAAAGTTATAAGAATAATTCAAAGAACTTCATATTCTTCACTCAGATTCACAATTACTAACATTTTGCTGTATATGCTTTATTGTTCTTTCTCTACCTTTTTTTTTTTCCCCCTACTGAGACATTTGAGAGTAAGTGGTAAGTATTACTGCCCTTACCACAGTGAACATTTTCTAAGAATAAGGGCATTATACAACCATAGTATAGTGGTGAAAATCAGGAAATAAACATTTGTACAATACTAGTTTTAAATCTGTAGACGTAATTTATCTGTCACTGATTGGTTCCATGTAGCATTACCGCACCACCCCCCCACACCCAGTTCTAGTCAAGGATCATGCGTTGCATTTAGTTTTTTTGTTTCTTTAGTCCTCTTGCTTTCTTTAATCTGGGACCGAACCATTCCTGAGTCTTTTTTTAAATAATATTAACATTTTGGAGATTACCGGCCATTTATTTTGCAGGATGCTTGCCAGTGTGCGTTTGTCTTATGTTTCGTCATCACTAGATATAGGATATGAATTTTAGCACATGTATAGTCTGTAAGTGATGTTGTGTCTTTAGAGTGCATCATATAAGGGGCACGTGATAGTAGTTTGGTTATTTTTGATGTTTTGTTCGATCACTTGGTTAAAGTGGTTCTTTTTCTTCTTAAGAGGACCTAAGAAGAGGACCTCCTCCTGCAGTGGAGCTAAAAAATGTAAGAAATATTTAAGGGCATTACCTGCATTAACTTAAGGGATATCAACTTCTGTTAATTTGGTAAATAATAAAATTTGAATCATCGCAGAATTGTAATAGTCACTAGTGAATTTGGATAGCATAGTGATCAAGACAGTGATCAGACCTGGACATTTATCCAGATGCATAGTAAAGGTTACTGTAAAGCTATAGTAATCAAAAAAATGTGGTGTTGGTAGTTGCATAAACAGGAAAAATATTTTAAAAGCAGACTCATAAAGCATTAAACATATGATGAAGGTTACATTTCAAATTAGTGAGGAAGAGAATGGGTTCATTAATGAATTATAGTTGGGAAAAATAGAACTATTACACAACTTTCAATTGTAAAAACTCAAGAGATAAAGTATCATTCTCATCATATCAAGATGCATAGCAGCAACATGATTTCTGACTCTTGGCTGAGATGTTTTTCAGACTTCTCCACTGTAAAGTTACTACCCCACTTTTCTATAACTACTCTTTCAAAGGTACAACCCATACCTAAGGAATAGAGAGGTAATGCTCTCGTCTCCTTGAAGGCCATCTACTTTCATGTAATAGTTTATTTGAAATTCTTCTACATGGGAGATTTATCTCTTCTCCCCTATTAATTCATTCAGTTATTCCTATCAGTTTGGACTCATGGATATTTACTTTATACTTTGGGTTATAATCCAATACTACTTCATTTCGTACTTAGATTGTTCAACTTTTTTTTATTTTGAGAACTTCTTTACTTTCTACTACTATAAAAGGACTTAATTTTTAGATGAGTTTATTTAAAAATAAAATTTGAGGCAGTTCTCTTATGGTCCAGTGGTTAGGACTCTGCTTTCACCAAGGGCCTGGGTTGGATCTCTGGTTGGGAAACTAAGATCCCTCAAGCCTCACAGCCCATCTAAAATAAAATAAAATTTTATGTCACTCAAAATTATATGCATAAAATTATAGAATATTCTTATCTTAGAAATCAGTTGTATTTAAATATTAGGAATGCGTTATAGTTATTAAAAACTGAGGCTTTCTTCTTGAATCTGGAAGAAGCCTGTGTAAACGTCTGTCTCTCATGCTCTATCATATACTTCATTGGAGAGGCCTTTCTTTGCAGTTACAACTTTGTGGGGTTTTTTTGTTTTGTTTTTTTTTGTTGTTTTGTTTTTTTTTTTAGTATTTTCCTCAACATTTATTGAAATGCCTATAATGTCATGAGTATTGTGGGAAGTATATGAAATATGGTCTTCTGTTGTGAAGGGGCTTGCAGTTGAATCTGGTTAACAGTCTGTAAGCA
Source organism: Capra hircus (assembly GCF_001704415.2). NCBI lineage: Eukaryota > Metazoa > Chordata > Mammalia > Artiodactyla > Bovidae > Capra > Capra hircus. Next base: position 24,505,571 of record NC_030818.1, read on the forward strand.
CCGTTGAGAAAACTCAGTCACATACTGCTGAGTAGAAAGTACTAAATGATAGAGGTGAGGCTTATGAGAGTTTAGGAGAGAAAAGATTCAGGGTTGAATAGAATGAAAGAAATAACTTCTTGGGGGTGAGAAAGGAGTCCTGAAGGTAGATAGAGTATGGGAGATGGGCAGAGTTGTTTTAGACCAGAAAGTGAATTGAGTGAGTGTTGTTATCTGTAGAACAATGAGGAAATTTTCTTGGTTGGATATATGTAAAATTGAAAGTGTTAGTTGCTTAGTCGTGCCCAACCCTTTGTGACCCTATGAACTGTAACTCACCAGGCTTCTCTGACCATGGAATTCTCCAAGCAAGAATACTGGAGTGGGTTGCCAGTCCCTTCTCCAGGGGATCTTCCCAACCCAGGAATCAAACCCAGGTCTCCTGCAAATATATACTTGGGATATATATTGGAGTAGTTTAAAAGTATCTGAACCAGTGGATTCCCTCTATCTTTTGTAATGAAGTTTAAAATCATGGCTTTAAAGACCATGCCTGAGGGGGTCTAAAAAATGCTGGTCTGGATGAAGGACAAGCTAGAATCAGGATTGCTGGGAGAAATGTCAATAACCTCAGATGTGCAGATGATACCACCCTTATGGCAGAAAGTGAAGAAGAACTAAAGAGCCTCTTGATGAAAGTGAAAGAGGAGAGTGAAAAAGTTGGCTTAAAACTCAACATTCAGAAAACGAAGATCATGGCATCTGGTTGCATCACTTCATGGCAAATAGATGGGGAAACAGTGGAAACAGTTGCAGACTTTATTTTGGGGGGCTCTAAAATCACTGCAGATGGTGACTGCAGCCATGAAATTAAAAGACTTGCTCCGTGGAAGAAAAGTTATGACCAACGTAGACAGCATATTAAAAAGCAGAGACATTACTCTGCCAACAAAGGTCTGTCTAGTCAAGGCTACGGTTTTTCCAGTAGTCATGTATGGATGTGAGAAGTGAACTGTTAAAGAAAGCTGAAGGCCAAAGAATTGATGCTTTTGAACTGTGGTGTTGGAGAAGATTCTTGAGAGTCCCTTGGACTGCAAGGAGATCCAACCAGTCCATCGTAAAGGCAATCAGTCCTGAATATTCACTGGAAGGACTGATGCTGAAGCAGAAACCCCAATACTTTGGTCACCTCATGCGAAGAACTGACTCATGTGAAAAGACCCTGCTGTTGGAAAAGATTGAAGGTGGGAGGAGAAGGGGTTGACAGAGGAGGAGATGGTTGGATGCCATCACCGACTCAATGGACATGAGTTTGAGTAAACTCTGGGAGTTGGTGATGGAAAGGGAGGCCTGGTGTGCTGCAGTCCAAGGGGTTGCAAAGAGTCAGACATGACTGAGAGACTGAACTGAACTGAAAGGGGATCTGTCCTAATTATTAAAGAACTTGGATATTTAAAATTTGCAAATATTTCTACATCTTCAAGTTTTGTGGATTATATTCCACTTTCATAGTAGTTTGTAGATGCTAGTCTACTCTTTAGCTTCCAGTATTACAAAGAATTCCAATATTTTACTGCAAATAAAATGTTATTAGAGACATTGAAATTTTCCTCCCAGGAAGGTTATATTATTTTCTCACTGAAATAATTGAATTTAAATTGTATAACTTTGCTCTTGTTACTGCATAGTGTGTTGTCAATGTTCTGACAAGAGTAAGATTTATCTTTTGTGTGGTGGGTAATATAAGCTTAGGCTGGCAGCGAACAGTAATATTTTCTTCCCAGACACACAATAAGCCACTTAAAAATAGTATGTAAGCATGTATAACGGCATTCTTTAGCCATTGTGGTACTTGACTACTTTGGGCCTTTGGATCATCTGTTAAGGATTATATAAGGTTTTTGTTGGTTTTAATTTCTTAATGAAAATTCTCTAATTGTATTTTTTTTTCACTTATAGTTGATGGTGTTTGAAATTTGAACTAGTGTGTATTTAAAGTCATTTTTAATAAAATGTTAGGCTTCCAAGTTTACCTGTCAATATCCATTGAAAATTTTTATTTAACTATATTTTAAAGAGAAGAAAGAAAAATATTTAAAAATTGGCAATGCAGTAAATGTGTTTTTCTACATAAGTTTTATTTTCTGTTATTTCTAATTGGAGGATACTTACTTTACAATATTGTGATGGTTTCTGCCATACATCAACATTTAGCTACGTAAGTTTTATTGCAAAAAATCAGAATGTTTTATAAATGTTTGAGACTTTGGGCGGGAGGGCTGGTGGTGGTGGTGGTGGTGTCATTTTTAGAAGCTTCCCTTCCCCAGCAAGTCACTGCTAAAATTCTCTCTTGATTTTCTTCTCATTAGAACTTTTTCTTCCCCCTCTCCAGATTAACAGATACGTTGACATGACATTGACATGGCATTGACAGATACACTTACTCTGTGTGTATTATTTGGTAAGGTAGTAAGGCAGATTATGATCCCTTTTTTGCATTTATGTATCTACATCACTTTGCCAGTGTTTCTTCTAGGGCAGCATGTATCATTCATCAGGGCTTGGAAATAGGAAAACGCATCCGCAGACATTGTAAAAGTAGCTACTAGAGAAAGAGGGTTTGACAGTATTGTGTGGTGGTAAAGCAGTAGAATAGGAGTGTGGAGGCCTGTGTTCTAGTCCTGGTTCTGCCCTGTATTATGTAACCTTGGAAGTCAGTTTCTGCATTTTCGTTTGGCTTATGTGATCTCCAAGCCACCTTCTATAGTTGTATCATTTTATGCCATGCTTCTGCAGACAAATGAGCAAACTAGTTTAAAGTATCAAGAATAAAGTGTTGGAAAACCTCTGCTTCAGGTGTAAAAAAAATTAAAATCTTATAATTTTGCCCACTCTCCACCCAAGTACACGTATTTTTTTCATTTATTGATTCATTTTTCAAAATTTATTTTTAATTGGAGGATAATTGCTTTACAGTGTTTTGTCAGTTTCTGCCATAAGATGGGAATCAGCCATAAGTATACATATATCCCCTCTTCCTTGAAACCTCCCCACGCCCCAGCCCCACCCCTCTAAGTCGTCACAGAGCTTAGCATTGAACTCCATGTGTTACACAGCAGCTTCCCACAAGCTGTCCATTTACACATGGTAATCTGTATGTTTCAGTGCTACTCTTTCAATCCAGGTAAGCTTTTAATTGAAGTATAGTATACATACAGAAAAACTACTCAGATTATAACAGCACAGAACATGAATCACAGAAATTACCAGAAGCCCTTCGGAGATTCATAGTCACTCCTTTTCCTCTCCTTTCTAAGGATAACTGCTGTCTTGACTTCTAACATCATAGATTAATTTTGACTGTTTTTGAAATCACTTAGTATGGCTTTTTGTGTCTGGCTTCTTTCCCTCAACATTATATTTGTATTGTAGTTTGTTCACTTTTTTGTTCTTAATTTATATTTAAAATTGAGCTGTAGTTGGTTTACAGTACCATATAAGTTTCAGGTGTCTAACACAGTACCTTGTTCATTTTCACTGTGTAGAGTTCTTAGTGTAAATATACATTGATTTATCTAGTCCTCTGTTGGAAGAATCAAAAGGAAAAGAAATTGAACTACCTTAAAGTTAAGCATGTCTGATAGTTTTTAATCTTCAGGGATTGAGTATTTCCAGTTTATACTTTAACATACTGATTAAATGAGCCTGCAAGTTACAAATGGATTCTTCAACTTAGTTAAAGTAGCCTAAGGTTTCTCTTTTTTTTCTTTGCCAGCAGCCATTTGAATCTTGTTCTGCTGCCTTTACTGGAAGAAAGGGATACTTTAATTATTATTTTAATAGCATGAAAAAAACTCCAGAAGCATACGTATTAAAGAAGCAAAAGATTAATAAGAGCAGCAATTTAATAGCTTCTAAATTTTTGGTTCTAGGGTAGATATAAGAATTAGAGTCTTAATTTCATATTTCATAGCTATTTAGAAGGTACTTTTGTGTTTTCTTAAAATAAGTATAAAATTAAGGATATTGATGACTGTGTTGTTATTTAAATACATCAACTTAGGTTCTGTCACATAATATATGAGCTGAATATGTAGAATTTTCATATTCACTCCGTCAGCACTTGTCAAGCACCTACTGCACATAGAGTCATAAGCTTTGTTTTACTGCCTGTGTCAAGCATTGTGTCAGTTGGTGAATAACACGTACAAGTTTGCAGTCCTTAAGATTTTTCCCAACAAGTCACTGAAAACCAAAACTGTAGAGGCTTAAAAGACATTTTATTGTTTTAGATGCAGTTAATTCTCTATTAACTATTTTTACGGTAGCAACTTGGATGGGAGTCACAGATAACTGACAGTGTCAGATGATGGATACATTATGAATTTAAAGAGCAAAAAATACATCTAACACATTTGCTTTTCTGTAAATATCACCCAGTATATAAAAAATGAGTGGTTTAAGAAATATTTTGCTATTTGTTGCCTAGCTGAGTTTTTATTATACAGTGAGTGGGATGTATATATTTAAATAGACTAGGAAGTGATATTTCTAACTAGCCCTTTTCTCTTTTTAAAAAAATTTTTTACCTGTTTAGCCTAGATATTATAGGGTCCTTTTTTATTTTTCAGTACATTGAGAATGGATCATTTCATAAAAATGAAGGATTTGGACTAAAATATTTGCTATTTAAGGTACTTTATTTATGTATTCTGGTTTTTAAAAAGCACCGCCAAAATTTAGAAGCTTTAAAGAACAAGTGCATTGTTGTAAATCATATTATTTTGAGTCAGAAACTTGGGCAGATCTTAACTAGGCAGTTCTACATTAAGGTCACTCAGTTATATTCGACTAGAAGGTCAGACAGTTTCATTTACATGTCTGGTACACATCTGAATGGCTCTCAGGCTGCATTTAGCTGAAACTATCAAACTGAGCTGGGTATGTGGCCTCTCTGGCATAATACCTCAGACTAATTAGATTTATAAATGGCAGGTCAGTACTTCTGAAGAAAGAAACCAGAATCTTAGAATATGCAAGGCATATTAATGTATAGTCTTGAAAGTTATACAACTTCTATTAATCAAAAAGCAAGTCAAAGGGCCACCCTAGATTCAAAGAAGAAGACTGTAGAAAATCATTAATACTTCCTGGGAGGTGTGGTTTATTGGGGCATCATCTTTAGAGACTAGATACATTACAGGATCTAAAGATCTATAACTGCATAGTAGATATAGAAAACATTTTTTAAAACAGAATGGCATTCAAATACTGTAACCCAAATATCTTAATATTTTTCTCTTAAATCTTCCAGAGTATTCTGTAATTTGTTTGTATTTTTCCTATGTATGTGCCTCAGATTTTTTTCTCTTTTGTTAGGAAAACTGCTTAAAAAAGATAAAGTTATTTACAGTGAACACCTAGATAACCACCGGTTAGATTCTGTAATTAACATTTTGCTGTTCTTGGGTTATCACATGTCTGTCTGTCATCAGTCTGTCTTATTTTCTGAGGACTTTAAGAGATGTAGGTACTCAGAAGTAGATATGTCCCTTTTTCCTTTTGATTCTTTTACCTTGGAGAATAGTCAGAATATATAAAGAATCTCTCTTTAAGAACGTATATGTTGGGAACTTTTCAACCTGCCTTATTCATCACATATCCAGCCAAACTTTGGTGTAGTTTTTCACAACCCTTAAGCTTCAGAGTCTCAGTAAGATCTTTGTAGGAAAAGAAATCATTTTTTAAATTATAAAAACAATCACTCACAATCTCAGCATAAGCACAGCTGTTCTCATTAATGTGTTCTTGTTCTTTTTCCATTGCTAGTATTTTTATAGTTATTTCTGATGTATTGCACAGTGGGCCCTTAAAACAACTCAGGGATGAGGAGCACTGACCCTCCAGGGAGTAAAAAAATCTGTGCATAACTTATTATCAGCCCTCTGTATCCCTGTTTTCTCTGTGTCTGGGTTCCACATACATGGATTATGCCATGGATAATAGTCCTTGGACTATGTATTACTGTAGTATCTATTGAAAAAGAAATCTGTGTATAAGTGGACCAGTGCTGTTCAAGCCTCAACCATATGTAGGTTTTAAATCTTTTATTGAATTTTGGGAAGTTTTTAGATTATTATAGCCTGATAATGAATGAGTGATATTTTATTGAATATCTGGATCACTGTTTTTAACCCTGCCACTTTTGAACAGTTGCTTTTCAATTGAGAAAAGCTGTTGAACCCAATGAAATATTACACTTATTGTGTGAAATTGGTTATATGCAAAGTTTATCCCACGCCTCTGATTTACACAACCATAACTGTTGAAACGGATGAAATGGCAGAGAAACAAAAAAGTTAGAGGGAACAAAGATGAACTTCAGTTCTGATTAACTTTGCAACTGCCTCAGAAGCAAATAAGGAAGTTAGAAAAAAAATTTATTTTCAACTTTACATGGAATATTTTTGTCAATTAAGTAGATTTTCATTTTCACCAGTATTCTCAGAGCTGGGCTGAGTAAATTTCCTGAAGTCTACCTGCAATTTTAAGCATACTAGAATTTTTTGGTGTTGAAGTATAAGGACTAGATATGTGTATTATATTTTCAGTGAATTTTATTCCTGTTTGGTGTGAAACTCCTCTATGAATTATGAGAAGCAGTAACCAGTTCACTACACTTCCGTAAGTGGTAGTTTCAAAATTTTCTCCCAGTTTAAGCATAACTGGCTAATCAGAGAGATTCAAAAAAATTAGATCCAGTAATCTTAGGGATAGTCTTGTAGGAGATAATTTATGAGTTCTCCTATAGTGATACGGGCTTCCCAGATGGCTCTGGTGGGAAAGAACTTGCCTACAATGCGGGAGATGTAAGAGACGCAGGTTCAGTTCCTGGGTTGGGAAGGTCCCCTATAGAAGGGCATGGCAACCCACCCCAGTATTCCTGGCTGGAGAACCTTGTCGACAAAGGAGCCTGGTGGGCTATAGTCCTTAGGATCACAAAGAGTCAGACATGACTGACTTGGCACAGTGATATAGGATTACACTTAACCCGTCAAAGCAGTTAAATCTTGTTCTATTTAAAGATTTTTCAGACAAAACTGATCTTACTTGTTAAAAGTTATTCTTCCTGGAATTAACTTTTACCAGTGAAATAAAAATTTCTCTCTAAGACCTGTTTTTCATGTTATATGTTGAGTATATTTCATCTTGTTTGACCCTTTGTGGAAACAGATGATTACTGTTTTTTGTAGAGTAACTTTAGATACTTGAAACCTAATTTGTCTTCTAGGCTTCACTGTGCCTGAATTAAGTTATTTACATAATACAGACCTGAACAGAGCTTTCTGTTAGGAAAAAATATGCTCTGGACTACTTTTGACCTTGTTTGTATGTGCATACGTTCATTGTCTTAATGAGTAGTTAGGTTATTTGAACTATTGATACATTGATTGCTGGGACTTTTAGAACATATGCCCAAGTATCAGATCTATCAACAAGTATTATAGCTAATTGCTTAACTAGAGAAAATAGATTTGATCTGAATTTTGAATTAACTTTGGAGAAGACATGGGAAATTTGATCTAGGTTCTGATCATCACACTTTTGGAAAATTCCTCTAATGGATGATTGATCCTGGGATTAATTTATGGATCTGAGTCAGATCTGGGGTGATCCCATAAGATTGCATCATCCTCTACAAAGTGGGCTCTAGAACATCCAATTTGTCCCGCAATTGAAAATTACTACATGGATCTCTTGTTTATATGTATCCTCCAGAACGTGTCTGAAGAGAATAGATGGTGGAGGAAAGAAGAATTAAATTTGTCTCATCATATTTACTTTGGTGTCAGCCTTTCACACTTGGTTCCTATCTGGACAACACAATACAATTTCATATGAGGAGTAAATGGATACTCCTTTAAATTTTGAGAGTGCTTTACTTTGACGATAAAAATATTTGACCTTTGGGGATTTCAGCCAGTAGGATGGTAGTGGTTTCTCCTTTGCTTGTTTCAAAACCACTGAAAACTTTTAGTATAGGTATAATACAATTGAGTAACTTGTTATACATTTTCCTAAAAATGTAACTGAGATACATTTACCTTGTTCATCAGTGACATCATTTAAACAATTATGATTCTTGGCAGTGAGGAACTAACAGTGAACACAGAAACAAGTGAATTCTGAAGCCAGTAATAAGTTTAGTTTTAGACCTTGAATTGATTAATTATTGCAAAAACAACATCAATTGAAGAAAAGCCCCTTTCATAAGGAAATATCAGATGTCTTTGAAAAGGACTACCTTATAAATTTCCAAGTTCTGCAAATATTAGATTGCTTTAGTTTTTACATTGATGTTTGTTTTGCTTTTCACAAATTAAAAAATGACAGATCACGTTTAACATAAGCTTCAAAAAATTAAGTTTATTTTGTGTTTTTGGGTTTGTTTTGGTGCATGAGCATTTGAAACTCTTCTGCAGCCAAGAGTACCTTCTTTGAAATTTCTGTTGTGTATAAGAACGGTTTAAGAGTGTCAGTTTGTGTGTTTGTGAGGGGGGAGGATTTGTTCTTAATCTGCTATTTAATAAATGCATTATTTTCACTCATACTGTTTGTTATAGATCATTCAAAGCAGCAAAGTTCTCTAAAATGGTGTTATTTACATATAATGCACACATAATACTTGTGATTTAAAAATACCAATTATCCATATCAATTATATGTATGTGTATATACTTAGTATAGTTGAAGAAAGTTGCTCTTAGGGCATTTTCGAGAGAGAAGCTAGTAGTAAAGGGAAAGGGGGGGGGTAAAACTACCCATCAGCTCCGTCACTGACAGTAATCTATTTTGCCCCATTATTTAGGTTGCCACTGCTTTATTTAGACTATTAACCTTCATGGTCCTAGCAGCTCCTTATCTGTTGCTTAGATTCTAGTCTCAACTCTCAAACCTATCCTTGGCCTTAAATTCATTCTCCATTTAGCTGCCAGGGGCGATGAGCTACTTAAATTGTGATTTTGATCTGGTCATTCTCCTGCTGTCCTTTAATAAGACAGTGGTTTTCAGAGTGACGTGTAGATGATTTCTTGGTGGCATAAGAAAAAATTTTAGAATTTAAAATTTTACCTTTTAAAACTGAAGTAGAATAAAGGAAAGAAACTGTGCTTTACCAATGTTAAAAAGAACAATTAGCATGCTCCCTTATTCAGTCTGTCAGGTTGGATGGTCCTCTGTCGTGAGCGGAGGAGTGGGAATTCCACGTGGCACAGGGATTGACAGTGGAACTCTTTCAGGTACTGTCCGTGTGTTGCAGCATATTGCCATTTACCCATACTCTGTTCAAAGTGCATCTGGCTTCCCGTGTGGCTCAGACAGTAAAGAATCTGCCTGCAAGGCAGGAGACCTGGGTCTGATCCCTGGGTCAGATATATCCCCTGGAGAAGGAAACGGCAACCCATCCCAGTATTCTTGCCTGGAGAATTCCATGGACAGAGGAGCTTGGTGTGCTCCTGTCCAGGACACGGTTGGAATAACACTTGAGTCAAAAAGTTGGACACAACTGAGTGACTGACACTTGTCATATTATCTAATGCTCACAAAATGAGTGACTTTGAGAGATTTCTTTGAAGAAACCATAGGTTAATAATAATAATGTTAGTAAATCAAGCACAGGAAAAGAAGAAAATGGTACAGCTGATCCTTCTACTCTGAGTTCAAGCTCTTTGTCAGCCACATTAGTCTTAACATCAATGATCTAATCAGGTCTGTAAATCATCTTGCTTAAGTGAATATTATTGAGAAGACTTGTGTGAATCTTTCCCTAAGTGCATGTATTGTCTTAAACTATTAACTAATGATTGAAAAGCCAAAAGAGTAGTTTTGGGTCATGTCTTGATATTATTCACCACCCCAGGTCTGCATAAAATGTAAATACTATGAACACTTTGGGGATTAAGTCCTATTGAGAAAATAAGGCAATGTATTGGGAGTGTGTGTGAAAGTAATTTAAAAAAATGGCAACCACAAGATTAAAATATTTGCTTCACTTGAAATAAATAAGTGTGCCATTTTTCAGGATACACACAGAAATTAAGCTATTACTATTAGCAAGATAATTAAGATATCATTTATCTTTATTCCATACTTTTCATGTTTTTATTTTTTACATGTTTTGTAGTATTCATAACATATTAGCACAGTTAATATCTGTATAAAAATATACATATATTGGGAATGTGAACTCAGTATTTAAAAACTTTTAAATTGTATAACATATGTAATCATAATCCAGATCCATAAAGAGAATATACCCCAAACTCCAAAAGACCCCACCTTCTTATGCTTCTATTGCTTACTATCGCCTCTCACATCTCTAATAATAGCCTCTGTTTTGTTTTCTGACAATATGGTATAGTTTTGCCTGGTTTTGTACTTTTAAGTGAAATCATAAAGCATATATTCTTTTGTCTGGTTTCCTTTGCTCAGTGTTATGCTTGTGAGATTCATCTGTGTTGTATGTAGCTGTAGTTCATTCAGTATCATGGTTAAATGGATATGCCACAGTTTATTTGTCCATTCTGATATTGATGGATATTAAGTTTGTTCCCAGTGTCTTATTATGAATAATGCTGCTCTGATTCATATACATATTTCTTGGTACACATGTATACACATTTCTGTTGGGTGTAATCATAGAACTGGAAGTGTTTGGTCATGGGAAATGTATTTATTCCACTTTAATTGATCATGCCAAATAGTTTTCCATAGTGGTTGTACCAGTACATAATCCTACCAGCAGTTCCCAGAGTTTCTGTCATCCCACATCTTCAGCAGCACTAGATAGTATTAGTCTTTTAAGCCATTTAGTGAGTGTACAGTGGTAGTTTCATGTGGTTTCAACTTGTACTTTCTTAATTACTAATGAGATTTAACACCTTTTTGTGTATTTATTATTGACCATCTGGCTGAAAAGTTCCTGTTCAGGTCTCTTGCCCAGTTTTCTGTCAGACTGTCTTTCTAATTGATACGTGAGTATTCTTTGTATATTGAGGATGTGAACCCTTTGTTAGTTGTATACTCCAACCACTTTCACCTATTCTGGCTCGCCTTTTTACTCCCTTTTTTTAAATATTTATCTGTCTGGCTGCATTGAGTCTCCATTGCAGCACTCGGGACCTTTGTTGTGTCCTGCGGGGTCTTTCCTCGCGGTGCATTAATTCTCTAGCTGTGGTCCATGGGCTCAGCAGTTGTAGCATGTGGGCTCAGTTGCCCCACAGCATGTGGACATCTCAGTTCCCCGACCAGGGATTGACCCTGCATCCCGCTGCAGTGCAAGGCAGATTCTTAACCACTGGACCACTCAGGAAGTCCCCCACTTTTTACTCTTAATGATATTTTTTTGTGACTAAACATTCTCAATTTTAAGACTAATCTCACTGTCAACCTTTTAACTTATCAGTGGTGATTTTCATGTCTTATTTAAATATCTTCTAAAAGGTTTATTATTTCATCTTTCACATTTAAATCAACAATTTACCTGAAATTTCTGTTTTGAATATGTTTTGAGATGAGGGTAAGGTTTTATTTCTTTTTTTCCACATATGGAGATTCGTGTTACCCAGTATTATTTATTGACATGATTCTTGTTTCCCCTGATCTCTAAAGTGCTGCCATTGGTCTCCATGAGTGTGCATATTTTCAGATTGTCTTTTCAGTTCCATTTCCATGGATCCATTTGTCTATGTCTTAATTACTATAGTTTCATAGTGAGTCTTGATATCTAATAAAACAAGTGCTCCTACCTTTTTCCTTTTTTTCAAGAGGCTGTTAGTAATTCTTGACCCTTTGATTTTCCATATAAACCTTAGAGTAAGCTTATCAAGTTTCATGTGCATGAGCACACGCAGGGTGTTCACACACAGATTATTGATGTTTTTCTGTATTGCATTATATTTCTGGGTCAGCTTGGTTAAAAGTGGCATATTTTCCTTGAGTCTTCAATCCATGAACATGGTTTATTTATCTTATTACTCAGGTCTTTAACTTCTGTCTACAGTATTTACTAGTTTTTTATGTAGAGCTCTTAAATGTCATTTATTAATTTTTATTCCTAGGTATTATTTTTTAGTACTACTGTAAATGTCTTAAAATTTTTTTTTCTTTTTCTGTTTTTTGCTAGGATGTACTAATACAGTTGCTTTGTATATTGATCTGTATCCATCAATGTTGCTAAACTTGCTATTAATTATAGTAAATTATTAAGATTTTTTAGGATTTTATATGCATAATTGTATTGTCTGTGAATGATAAACTTATTTCTTTTCTAATCTTTATTTCTCTTATCCTGTTACTTGAGTAGAATTGAAATACAGAATAGAAGTAATGAAAGTAGGTATCCTTGGTGTTTTTGTTTTTGTTTCCCTTTGCTCTCTATCTCAAAAGGATGGCTTTAAGTATTTCAACATTAAATATGATGTTGTAGTTTTTTGGGTTTTGGTGTATGCATGTTCTGGTATATGCATATTTGGTATATGTATGTTCTGCCAACAAAGGTCTGTCTGGTCAAAGCTGTGGTTTTTCCAGTGGTCATGTATGGGTGTGAGAGGTGAACTATAAAGAAAGCTGAGCACCGAAGAATTGATGCTTTTGAACTGTGGTGTTGGAGAAGACTCTCGAGAGGCCGTTGGACTGCAAGGAGATCCATCCTAAAGGAAATCAGTCCTGGATGTTCATTGGAAAGACTGAAGCTGAAACTCCAATACTTTGGCCACCTGATGCGAAGAACTGACTCACTGGAAAAGACCCTGATGCTGGGAAAGATTGAAGGCAGGAAGAGAAGGGGTTGACAGGGTATGAGATGGTTGGATGGCATCACCGACTCAAAGGACATGAGTTTGCGTAAACTCTGGGAGTTGGTGATGGACAGGGGGCCTGGCATGCTGCAGTCCATGGGGTCGCAGAGAGTCGGACACAACGAGCAACTTGAACCAAACTGGTTACTGTGGCTGCATAACCAATTAAAAATATAGAGGCATAAAGCAGACATTTATTTCAAACATGGATTTGGATTAGGAATTTAGAATTAGGGCTTACTGTGGAAGGCTGTCTCCACTCTGTATTGTCTCATGCCTTGGCTGCAAGATACAAAGTAGTGGGAAGGAATCATCTGAAGGCTAATTTACTTGTATATCCGGGTGTTTATGCTGGCCCTTGGCTCCCACCTGAGTTCTTTCATGCAGCCTCTCCCAGTGGGTTAGTGTGAGCTGCTTCACTGCATGGTGGCAAACATTTCCAAAGAGAGAAGGCTAGGTAGAAGCTGTATACTTTTTACAGCCTCATCTCAAAACTCATGTAAGCGTCATTTTTTCATTCTCTGATTAGCAGTCACAGGCCCCTAGCCAGATACAAGAAGACGAGATAGAAACCCTGCTTTTTGGTTAAAGGAGTATCCATCAGTCACATTGTTAGATGAGTACTGGGATGACATATGTACATACTCTTAATACATAAGTGTATGTATGTATGTGGGTGTCTAACTAGGGAGAAATGTAGAAAATATGATCTCCCACAATGTTCATCAGATTAAGAATGTTCTTTTCTATTCATAGTTAATCAGATTAAGAATGTTCCCTTCTATTCATAGTACTTTTACATTTTTGTTTTGAATTGTTGTTAAATTTTATGAAATGTGTTTGTTGAACATGATCTTATTTTCTGTTAATGTGATAAATCTCACTGATTGCAATAAATTAAACTTGACTGTGATTTATTATCCTTTTAATATATTATTGCATTTGGTTTGTTAATATTTTCTTTAGGATTTTTGCATCTTTGAAATTCCCTGAGGGTAAGGACTGTCTTTCACATCACTTCAGTATCCTACCGTAGAGTTACTATGGGCTTCTCTGGTGGCTCAGATGGTAAAGAATCCACCTGCAAGGAGACCTGGGTGGTATCCCTGAGTTGGGAAGACCCCCTGGAGGAGGGCATGGCAACCTGCCCCAGTATTGTTGCCTGGAGAATCCCCATGGACAGAGGAGCCTGGCGGGCTGCTGTCCATGGGGCTGCAAAGAGCAGGACATGACTGAGCCAACAAGCACAGCACAGACCTAATATAGCATTGAGCATTTGAGACAGAAGCTTGGAAAATAAATGTCAGTCACTTCCTTATTCACAATACCAAATCCTTGGAATACTGTGTGTTGGTGATTTTTTAAGAAATGTGCTCTATTGTGGGAAGCCTAGGAAAGTTTTTCTGAAAATGTGAACATATTTATCCTGTCACAGAATTGACTGAATAGTCTCCTATTTTTCCTTAGATACTGTGTTTCTGTTCTTTATGGTAGAGCTTTATCATTTCTGTCAGCTTGAGAACACTCCCTTTAAATAAGCAAGGATTTAATTCTTTGAAGCAGGAAGTACTACCATGAAATGCCAAATTCTCTATTTTGGGGCTAAAAAAATTTTGAAGTTACCTTATTTTCTCCTTATTCTACTCTCTCTGTAGCCATGGAGAAATAGAGTCATAACATTAGTATGCCATCTACTTTGATTATGAAGGTGTTTCTTAGTCTTATTAATAAAAATTACTTTGTCAATAAAATTATTATCCTTTAAGAAGAGGTGCTTTTAAAATTACTTTATATTTTTTTAAATTATAAATATATACTTGCTCATTTAGTTTGATTCTGCATCAGAAATTGACAAATTAGGCTCTTGCACAGAATCTGCAGATTTGTATGTACATCGTTGTGTTGTGTGTTAGTTGCTCAGTTGTGTCCAACTCTTTGCAACCCCGTGGACTGTAGCCCACCAGGCTTCTGTTATACATGGAATTTTCCAGACAAGAATACTGGAGTGGTTGCCATTCCCTTCTCCAGGGGATCTTCCCAACCCAGGGATCAAATCTGGGTCTTCAGCATTGCAAGCAGATTCTTTACTGTTTGAGCCACCAGGGAAGCCTAGCCAGGAATAATTTTTAAATCTTTAAACGGTTAAAAAAAAATCAAAAGAATAATATTTCATGACACATGAAAGTTACATGAAATTCTAGTAGTAATTTCAGTGTTCATAAATTTATGTTTATTGGGACATATTCCATTTGTAGAGATACTGTCTATGGCTGCTTGTTCTGCAAGATCAGTGTGTGATGACTGGAATAGAGATCTTCTGACCTGTAAAACCTAATGTATTTACTTTCTGGTCCTTCACAGTAAAAGTTAGCCGACCCTTGTTCTGTATAAATGGATTTCGGTGTTTTTTTTTCCCCCCTTCCAAAAAACAGGACATAAAATACACTGTTTATACAGTAGATATGCATCATCTTATTGGTGACTTTTTCCGCTTATCCACCGATCATTGATAACATACTGATACCACACTGATATATAGTATGTAATATTCTATATTTAGATACTATATTTCATTCACCTGATCTCATTTTTATAGACCTTTAGGTCTGTTTATACATACTACAGACGTTGCATCAGAGTACATATGTGTAATTTTAATTATTTAAGTAGCAATTACTAGATTGCTTTTCAGAATATTTGTAGCAGTTCACAAGTACACCAGTATAACTGCCTGTGTCCTAACACTTTGGCCACTTTTTGCTGTCATTTTTTAAAGATGTGCTTTAAAGGAGCTGAAGTTTCATCATCTCAACGTTTCATTCTTCTGTTTTTTAAGGTCTTAAGTGTCAGCAGTCACAAATTGCAAATTTTACGCTAGCCAGTCATCTTTCCTCCCCTTGCTTATAAGAAGTCTGTTCCTTTTACAAGAGTACTGTGTGAGAGATTTTGACCTTAGCCCAGATCTCTCTCAGTATATGAAAAACATCCTCACTAAACACATCTAGATACAATGAGTAAAATGTTTATTTACAAATGCCATTATATTTTTCTTAATCTTTGGATAGCTTAGTAAACAGACATAATAGTCTTTTAAGCTACACCGGCTGTAACCTACATTATGAAAACGTTGTAGTTGGTTTTACAGTTCCAGCTTCTTTCTGCCTCCCCACCCCCCGCCCCATTATACTCTTATTTAGGTGATTCCTATGTGCTTTTCACATTCTCAGTAATGCCCCAGGAGGCTCTAGTCAGTCATTTGGGGAAAATGGAAACTCCACTTATACTTTTCAAGGGAATTTACAATGTAAATTATGAAATGAAAGTTTTTGTTGCTTACTGAATGGTTTGTTGTTGTTTCGGTAATAGCTTTTTTGCTCTATAATTCATATACCATACATTTAAAGTACACAATGCAGTGGTTTTTAGTATACTCCCAAGGTTGTATAACCTTCACTGCAGTGAATTCTAGACCATTTTCATCACCCTAAGAAAAGATTCTGTGGTTTTCAGCAATCACTCCCTTTCCCCCATCTTCTATAGTCTGTAGGCAACCACTGGTCCACTTTGCCTGTTCTGAATGTTTAATGTAAATAGAATCATACAGCATGTGACTGACTTCTTTTAACTTAGCATGTTTTCAGGATTCATCTGTGTTATAGCATATATCGGTACTTCATTTTTTATGGCTGAATGATATTTCATTGCATGGTTATACCATGTGAATGAATATCTTTATAATTCAGTGGATATTTGGGTTATGTTTACTTTTTGGCTCTTGTGAGTAGTGCTGCTATGAACATTCATGTACAAGTTTTCGTGTGGAGATAACTTTTCATCTCTCTTGTGTATATACCCAGGAGGGAATTGCTGGGTCATGTGGTAACTCTGTGTTTAACTTTTTGAGGAACTACCAGACTATTTTCCAAAGCTGCACCGTTTTTGTTCCCAGCAGCCCAATGTATGAGGGTTCAGTTTCTCCACGCTCTCACCAACAGTAATTGTCACTTTGACTATAGCCATCCTAATAGATGTGAAGTGATATCACATTGTGATTTTTTTTAATGTGGTGTGATTTTTTTTTGGTATGATAAAATATGCATAACATAAAATTAATTATTTTAACCATTTTTAGGTATATAATTTACAGTGTCAAATAACTATTACCACTGTCCATTTTCAGAACATTTTTGTCATTCTAAACAGAACTTTGTACTCATTAAATACTGACTCCACATTCTCCTCTTTTCCCAGCCCTGGTAACCTCTGTTCTGTTTTGTCTTTCTGAATTTTCCTACTCTGTATACCTCATTTAAATGCAGTCATACGCTATTTGTCCTTTTGTGTCTGACTTATTTTATTTAGCATAATAATTACAAGCCATGCTGTAGCTTGTGTCACAGTTTTATTCCTTTTTAATGTTGAATAATATTCCATTATATGTATATACCACATTTTGTTTATCCATTCATCTGTGGCTAGTCATTTCGGTGGTTTCACCTTTTGGCTATTGTGAATAATCTGATATGAATATTAGTACTGACATAGCTATTTGAGTCCCTGCTTTCAATTCTTTTGGGTACATATCCTTAGAAGTGGAATTGCTGGATCTCTGTTAAACTTTCTGAGGAATCACCAGGGTGTTTTGCTCAGCAGTTACATAATTTTTTATTTCCATTTACAGTACACAGGGTTTTTATTTCTCCACATTCTTTCATGTACTTATTATCAATTTACATATCTTCTTCGGAGAAATGTCTATTCCACACCTTGGCCTATTTTTGAGTGTGGGATTGCTGGGCTTCCAGAGTAAGAGTACTTCAAATTCAGTAAACCTTGCCAGCTTATTCTCCCAGGTTGTTTATTAATGTACATTTTCCCTCCAAAGTGTATAAAAGTTCTGATGCCAATATTTGGTGTTGCCAGAATGTACAGCTTTTGTTTACTTAATAGCTATGAAATAGAAGCTTATGATTTTAATTGTATGTCCCTAATCAGTGAGGTTGATCTATTTTCCCTTCTTCCCTACAAACAGAAGTTTGCCAACTCCTATCTTTTTCATATTTTTTTCTTAGTTTGCGTTCTTATTATAGTATCTGTTTTTAATTTTTGCCTTTAAAAGTCTTTACTTTTCAAAGTGGAAAGAACTGAATTTGAATTTGTGTTCCTGGGATTTAATATGGTGCCTGACAAATTAGTCACTCAGTAAAATGTAGAATGAGTAAGTATTTTATAGAAATCTAAAAATTTGTTCTGTGTTTAAAGAAATAATGCTACCCAAATTAAGACACAAATGAGTACTAACAGCTTACAGTTTACATCATCTTTGTTGTTGTTGTTTAGTTGCTAAATTGGGTCTGACTCTTCTGCAACCCCATGGACTGTAGCCCACCAACCTTCTATGTCCATAGGATTTTCCAGGCAGAACTGGAATTGGTTGCCCTTTCCTTCCCAGCACAGGGATAGAACCCACATCTCTTGCATTATAGGTGAATTCTTTGCCACTTAGCCACGTGGGAAGCCCAGATTAAAAGCAATTTTACTAGCAAAATTTTACCTGCTAGAAATTAAAGGACAGACTTTAAGAGATGCTACTCAAGACACAGGGCATTTGGCAATGAAAGCTCAGAGTCCTAACCACTGGGCCAAAGGGAATTCCCCACCTCAGCATCCTGAATAATTTCTGTACCTCATAGTACTCAGATACTTGAATGTATGAATAGGCCTTTTAGAAAGACTGACTGTAATAGTAAAGAGGGAAGAGGTGCTTAAGCAAAGAAACTAAACTATTTAGGAACCAAATACTTTCTGGTCTGAAATCAGATTTTTATTTGAGAAGAAAGAAATGCCCAAGGTATATAATCTACAGATGAGTAGCAGTCTGCAAATGGGAGGTGGTGAAAAGAACCCCAGGTGCTGTCATGTATGAGGAGCCTTTTTGTTATGTATTATCGGTGACAAAGCACTAGGCTGCAGAACTTCTTGACAATTCTGTAATCTTAGGAGTCTGTGAGCAGTCGTTTAATAGGGCTACATTTGTTATGAAGAAGAGTAGTTCAGACCTAAATTATAAAACTGCAGTCTTACCTTTGTCTGTTGACTGAAGAGAGACATAATAAAGTACAATCTGCGTCAGAGCTTCTCACCAATCAATAGCAAGAATTTGAACTCTGTCCTAGTCTGTGCCTGGCACTACGTTTCCTTTGTATCATTCTATTTCCCTTCTGTCTGCTTTTAGTCACTCTACATGGTCTCGCCTAAATGTCCTTTGTTTCAAACACATTGCACACCTCCCAGCCCACTTAATTCCTGTTAATCTTCCAAGGAGCTCCTCCTGTATTTTGATGAATCTATACCAGGTATTAATCTATAGAGAAGTATTTTCCCAAGTCTCACTTGAGGAAACACTCTTGGTGGTTCCTACTTTCTTCTGTAAGGGCTTTTGTAAATATTAATCTAGATCATTTTGCTTCATTCCTCTTTTATCAGCTTTGCTTTTAGTTTATCCTTATCTCAGTCTCTGTAGCATAGCTCTTAATGTTCCGTTTAGTTTAGGTTTTATCTGTTTCACAGTATTTTGTGTGTGTGTTGATAGTCCTGTTATTTCTGTTTTTCTTTGGCTTGGTTTAAATTTGCTTTTCTCAACTATAAATAAAAGTTTAAAAGCAACAAATTGAAGAGATTATCCATCAGTAGTTTTGTTTTGACACCTAACTCCATGAGTTTGTTCTTTAACTAGCTTTAAAAGCAATTATCAAAAGAATAAATACATACTGTATTCATTAACTTTCACCTGCTTTTATATACTTTCGTGAGACTAAAGACACTTGTATTATTGTAAGCATATGTAGTTTAAAATTGGAATGTCTGACCAGAAGTAAATTATTATAGGTTACTTATTCATGCAGTTGTATTATTTTAAAATAATTTGGAAAATTAGTGAATTAAGAGAAATGACTGTTCTTATTGTTAATCGAATTCATTATCTTACTCTAGTGAAATGGTTGTAACAAATCAGCCAACTTAGTCTTAACACTTAAGCTTTTTAAATTAATGAAGTGACCATTCTTTCAGTTTCTTTACAGTTCATGTGGATTTCATTTTATTTTAAACAAAGGCAAAAGGAAATGTGGCTTGCCACTTTGCACACACATTGTTTATTTCCTAGTAGAGAAAAATACTCCTTTGAAGGGCTTTAATTCTGTTAATCATAGAAACTAATATGTTTTATGTTTCAGTTTCAGAAGGCAGAGTTTTGTATTTATTACTGTTAACCAACTGAAAGATGATCAGAGAAGTAGTGCCTGAGGACAACCAGATAACTGTAGTGAATATTCATGGGTTCATTAATTCATGTGTTTCTGCGTGCGCCTGGAATTTAGCCACTCCCGAAAGCAGCCTTAGTTTTCTGTGTCTTTACCCTCCTTTTGCCTGCGTGCTGTTTGCTCTCCTTCAGTTCTTTGTCTCTATAAATAAGTAGAAGACTTTTCTTTAGATAAGAGAGCAAAGGGGCAAGAAACGAACTGTCTTAAGAAGTTTTTATTTGTGCCAGCATAGAAGTGCTTTGTGGTAGGCCATCTGGACCGGGAGGATTTCCTCAGAATGTAAAGTATGTCGTGAGATTTAGAGAGCTGGGATTTGCTCTGGAACTATCTGGGAAGGCAGCAGGAAACGTGGACAGAACTGGTTTATATTGCTTGTAACGTAGGTGGCAAGAATGGAAGACAGCCTGCCTAGTCTCGCTTCAGTATGTGGTTCCTCTACACTTTCAAACTTCTGCGCTGGTAATGTATCTTTCCTTTTGTGGGAGACATGTGCCACAAACTTTACTGCTTGTGACAAAAGAAATCTGAGGATGTGGGAATGAATTTAGGCCCCTTCCTTCCCCCCTCCCCCCTCCCCCTAGCTTCCTTTAAATATATGTGTCAGTAATAGCATAAATATTTGGTTACCTACTTTTATAAATGACTATTGTACCCCCTTTAAGAGGATATTTTCCTGTTGTGAGGGCAGAATAGGCTTTGTTCAGCTTGTTTACCCTATCCCCACAAAAGGTGGTCATTACATTGTGAGGGAAAAAATAAAAACAGCTTTTACTGGAAAATAGTTTTTTTTTAGGGGGGGGGGAAGCATGTCTCTTAAAAATAGGAAATGAGAATTGTGTAATTAAGCTTGACTTTTGCTTCTATGAAGTCTAACCAAAAAAACATCAAAAGCAGAATTATCTGATTATGAATGAATCCTAGTAAAGTCCTTCCCTGGGACTAGCCTTCATGCTCAGAGTGCTGTGGCAAAAAGGGTTTCATATTTTCTTTTATTTTAACACAGTTCCTTTTACAATTTATACTACTAGGGGGATTTTTTAGTAAGAATATCTTATAAGAAAAACAGACATGAGTTCTTTAAAATAGAAAATATAGATCAATATTATTTGTGTTACTCAATTGAAGACAGATGCTCTTTATTTTCATATATTATTACTAGCTGGACACGACTGAGCAACTGAACTGAACTGGAGGTAATTAATATTGTCATTTACTAAAATAAAATATCCAAACTTTAACAGTGGCTTGTTTAATTAAAACTTCTTTGAGAGAAAAATTTGACTTCTAGCAGTAAAATATTAAGAGAAATAGGAAAGATTAATTCCTGCCTAAATATATGTTCATATGAGCTCTGTTTTTATTAGTGTATTTTCTTATGGTTTATTTCCAAAGTAAATTGTGGCTGTTGTAGAATTGATAGTGCATAACTTTTTGATAAAATACTTAAATATTGTCTTTAAAAGACAATATTTGAAGACAACCATTTCCATTTTAGGAAAAAAAAACATTTATTTTGCTAAATGCCTTCTGATGGGAATTTACTAATGTGACAAATCGGTTGTGATTTTGTTTTGTTTTTTGAAGAAATGATATTTAAAGGCATCCAGTTTTCCTTTGGATGTATTATATTGATTTTTGTGTCTCTCATTAACCTGAGAATATTTCTTTTAAACGTCATGAGACATACTTTTACAAAAATGTTTTTATTCACTGTGCATAAAAACCTACACATTAACCAAATTTGTATTCAAAATTTGGGTGCATTACTAATTAGGTTTACATCACAGCCTAAATTAGCTTTGCTTTTCTTTACTGAGAAAATAGTTTTATGTTTTGTTCATGAAGAATATTTCACAGAAAAGTCGTATAAAATAAGAAGATAAGGGAGCAGAATCTTCTAAAATCCCACTTGTCAGACATACCTCCAGTCTCTGTACAACTGTATGGTATGTATGCTTGTGGATATACAGTTCTGTATGGATATAACTATACTATAAATGTTGCCTGCAATTTTTTCCCTCTTTTATAGTATGTTGTTATACCTACTAAACTTTCTAGTTTGTGGTTTTAAATATATACCATCCTTTTTAAGAGCTCCATGAGGTACCGTAGTACAGATGTTTATTTAATTAGTTCACCATTAGTAGTGATTTAGCCTGGTGCCTTCACTATTTTTTTTTAAACTATAAACAGTGCATGGTGGAATATGATTTCTCATGGTTTTTCACCATATTAGCTCTTCTGATCTTCATCACTACCATTCTGCTCATTAATGTCTGACCAGTGTCTTATAGAAATGGTTTTTAATTTTTTTTTTTAAATATTTGTTCTTTGGATGGTATTGTATCTCATATCATATACCTTTTTGAAACAGACTTCCCCCCCCTCCCCAAAATTCATAGGTAACAACTAATCTTAGTTCATACCATTAGGCCTCAAAACAATCATTAAACCCACAGGTTTAGTTGCTTTTATGACACAAAACTTCAGGGTTTTAGAAGTAAAACTCCATTTATATCTGTTTGGGGATTTAATTTGAAAAACTGGTTTCATTGTTCTAAAACAAAATGAGTAAATTAATTATGTAGTCTAGCCATTCGCATTCCCTTTCCTCTCTCAGAAAAGTCACTAACCTCCACCTCAAAAAAATATAACACAATGTGTTTTAATTGTCTTTATGACACAGATATTCTGTTATCTGTGCACATCTTCCTTCCTATCCCCTGCTCTACACTATCAGAAGTAACTATTGTCATAAATTTTGTATGTATCATTCCCTTGCTTTAAGGGTTTATTCTAAACAATATATCACTTTTGTATTTTTTTAACTTTATATAAAGTCCAACTTGCTTTTTATACTCATTGTTAATATTCCTAAGATTTATACATGATGTTTCATGTAGCCATAGTTTATTTTTACCACTTACTAGTATTCTGTTGGATGTTTGTATCACAGTTTGTTTATACATTTTGCAGCTAATGATTGTTTCCAGTTTGTTGCTGTTGTGAACTTTGCTGTTATGGACATTATTGAACATTTCTGTTGGTGTGCGTATGCACAAGCAGAGATTCGCCTGACAGGTCACCTGTTTTAGTTAAAGAAAAAAAGAAAAGTTTTATTGGAACATAGCTATACCCAATCATTTACGTATTTATGGTTATTTTTGTGTTACAAAGGTAGGTTTGAGTAGTTATTATAGAGATTATGTAGTCTGAAAGCCTAGAATATTTATAGTATCTGGCCCTCACAGGAAAAGATTGCCAGCCGTGCTGTAGGTCAGGGTCTGTACACCAGGAGTTTTTAATTGCTGGGTCATGGGATGTGTGCATCTTCAGTTTTGCCAGATGAGGCCAAAGTTGTATTTTGTTGTTGTTTATCTCAAAGTCTTGAGACAGTTTACTGCCTACCGGTAATATATGAGAAAATTCATATTGCTCTTTATCCTAGGGAATACTTGATACACTTCATATTGTCACGCTTTAAGTTTTTTGCCCGTTTGGTTTTAATTTTTTCCTTTTCAAGATTATAAATGAAGTGCTTGAGCCTCATTTCATGTGTTCATTGGCCATTTATGTTTCCTTTACCATGAGGTGTTTAGTCACGGGTTTTGCAAACAGTTTTTCTATAGGACTGTTTATCTTATCAATTTGTAGGAATTCTTTATTCAGGATCCTAATCCTTTATCACTTACAAATGTTAGAACTATCTTTTCCTCATTTGTGAATAGCTTTTTCTCTTTGTGTCTTTTAGTGAACATGTGTTCTGAAAGCTAATGTAGTTTCAGTGTGTACTTTAATGGATAGTGCTTACTCTATCTTGTTTAGGAACCTCCTTTCTACTTGCAGGATATGAAGATATTCTCTATTATTTTTCTAAAGGTTTTAATGATTTTGCCTTTAATTCTTTAACCTGCTTGGATTTGATTTTCATGTGTGGTGAGGAGAGGGACTTCAATATACTGAATTTTAATGAATTTGTGAATTTTGATTTAACTTGGGAAGTTCCGCCATTATTGCTTCATGTGTTTCGTTTTGTTTTTTTTTTTTTTTCATCTAGAATCTTTTTCTCCTTTTCCTGTGGGACTCCAGTGATACAAACACTAGGCCTGAAGCTGTGTCCATTTTCTTCCTCTATGTTAAAATTGTAAGCATCATATATATATACATACATTATAGGTAACACTAAGTGCAAAGAAAGAAGCAGAAAAGGTATGAAGAGAGATTACAAGTTTGAAAATGTAGTACTTTAAATTATTTAATTAGAAACATAATAGCTTCCAGGGCATCATTTTATCACAGTGCTTGCAGCACAAAGTAATTAAAATTTTAAGTGAAAACTGAGTCATCTAGAAATGGCCACATTATAAATATATGCCCTTATTAGGAAAACAGGAAAGTTGAGTGTACCATTTTAGAAAGATTTACATAAAATCATTAACATTCAAAAGATGCTAGAATGTATAGGCATGCCTCGTTCTGGTATGACGCTGGCTTGCCAACTTTTAGATACTTAGAATAGAGTACCATATATTTGTCTTGGCAAAGGTAACACGTATTTCTTGACAATTCAGAAGACAGGTTAACTGTGATTCACTATAGTAAAAGCATAATAAGCCGTTAACCATTGTAGTTTTAAAACTGAAATATTGGATATTAACATTTACCTCGCACTTCTAATAAAAGAGACTAACTTATGCCAATAGTACATTAGACTGATGAAAAAGAGGTTTACGGACCGTCTTTCTCTTTTCTTTCTTTGCCCTTAATGAGTTTACGAACCCTTGGGAATTTATTTGTGGTTCATATTTTAACCCTCAAGGCTAGAAACTATTAATACTTCGAAAGGAGCAAAGAAATAGGAGACTACCGTAGTAAAAGGAAAAGGAATTAGCGTGCTTAGATTAAGAAGGGTGAGTGGAATATGCCTTTGGAAATGGATATATTCTGTTTACTGAACAGATATATTCTTTAAAAAGTCATTGTGAATGTGCATGTGGTACCTTAGAGATTGAAAGAAAAATAAGAACAAACTTTTGAAAATGTAAAGAGGAAGAGTGATGGGTTTTTTGGAGTCATCTGAGGAAGAAACTCTAACCCCAGTTTGCTGTGTGCCCAGGAGTAACTCTCCAAATTTCATAGTCTTTGTGTGTGTGTGTGTGTGTGTGTGCGCGTGCGTGCGTGTGCTTACTCAGCCGTGTGTGTGTCCACGCGCGTGTGCGCGCATGCTCACTCAGCCATGTCCATTACTTATCTATAAAATGGCAAGAGGAACTGTTGATCTTTAAGATAGTCTCTGTTCTAGCTTTTGTAATCAGTGAGTGCAAATTTAAGTTCATTGCCTTATGCTCTGATATGTTCATTTATAAATTGGAATACTGTGCCTAGAGGAAACTTGCTTTAAGAAATCAAATTTCGGAAGCAGTATATTTTAGCTTAACTATAAGTTTAAATAGTTAATTTCACATTGTTACTGTGAAATTCAAATAATGTAGAAATACTAAAAAGCAAAAATTTCCCTTTATCTTGTCCTTACCTCATTCTCCTAGTCAGAAGTAACCCAATTACCAGATTGATGTGTATTCTCCTAGATTTTCCTTGCTGTGCATTATAAGTAAGTTAAGTCGCTCAGTCATGTCTGACTCTGTGCGACCCCATGGACTGTGGCCCACCAGGCTCCGTCCATGGGATTCTCCAGGCAAGAATACTGGAGTGGGTTGCATATACATATGTAAATATGAAATTTTTTGTTTACTTCTTAGAAGTATGTTTTGGTGCGTGTGTGTGTGTTTCAATAAATTATTCAGTACATGGTATTCCCCAGTTTGCTTACTCCACTTGAGTTGTCTTGTGGGGCTTTCAAATTTCTAGTTTATATACCTGTCTTATTATTTTTATGTTATTTGTTTGTTTATTTTAAAAGTCATTTTATTTATTTTTGGCTGCACTGGGGGCTTTGCTGTGTGCGGGCTTTCTCTGGTTGCAGCAAGCAGGGGCTTCTCTTTGTTGCAGTGCACAGGCTTCTCATTGCAGTGGCTTCTCTTGTTGCGGAGCACAGGCTGTGGGTGCGTGAGCTTCAGCAGTTGTGGCACACGGGCTTAGTTGCTCTGTGGCATGTGGAATCTTCCTGGATCAGGGATCGAACCCATGTCCCCTGCACTGGCAGGTGGATTCTTATCCACTGTGCCACTAGAGAAGTCCACCTGTTTTACTATTTTTAATTGCATGGCTTTCTATGATGTGAATATATTATCATAGCTTATTTACCCCATCCAGGGACTTGAGATCATTTCCAGCTTTGTAGCAATAATAAAAACAGTGTAGTAAAGAACCTGCCCAGACAGAATAGTAACTTATTGAACTCTTGGTGTATGGCAGTGCTGTACATTTTTTCATTTAATAATCTCAAACTGGAGATAAGTACTATCATGAAAAAATTTCATGAAGAAGCCAGTCAGAGCTGGTGAGTGGTAAACAGGTTTATTCATGCAGTGTAACACCAGAATTTATGCACAGTTCAACCACAGCTTTCATTGCTCCTGAAAAGGTGAAAAAGGCCAAAATATTAGGACGATGTTACAGGATTTTAGGGCTATAAGGAACCATAGAGATCAACTCCTGTGCAGCTTTGCATCTCTGTTGCTGCTGCTGTCTTGTCTTGAGTGACCCTATAATTGATCATCCAAACTGGGAAACTTTAGAGAGAAAGAAGGAGTGTTATGATAATATTTTTACTGAGATAGCAGACATGTTTGTCCTGGGCAAATCGAGATGCATGAACACCTTACCCCTAGCCTAGACCACCTTCGCCTTTCACGCGGGTTACTGCATTAGCCTCATGTTTGGTCTCCATATGTTTACGCTTATCCTGTTTCAATCCATTTTCTCTCAGCAGCCAGAATAACCTTTTTAGAACAGAAATCTGCTCATATCACCTCATAGTTTAAACCCTGTTTGGCTTTGTGAAAGAACATATTTATTCGATTCTCCTGTGATTATTAAGATGCAACATGAAAGTAAAGTGCACTTAAAACTGTGAGTCAAGTCCTCCGTTTGAATCTCATATATCAAGACTAGTTTGGTGACCTTGGGTAAGCTATTTCTCAAGCTGTTTCCTCAAGTATAAAATACAGATAGGGAGAGGAGGTAATAAATATGAAAGGTCCTGTATAAATCCAGGATGTTGTTAATGGTTAACAGTATGCTTGTAATGTCCTTTGAAAAATTGTCCTGTGCCTTATCACAGTATCTAGCAGGTCGTGGTAGGATTTTTACAAGCTGAACCACCATTCATGTGACTGTCCAAGTTTCACAAAATAAAAACCTTAGTCATTTTTTAAAAAAATCAAAGTCTATAAAAGTTAAAGTAATTTACCAAAAGTAAAAGCTAGTTACCATGTCGGTACTAAAACCCAAGAGACTATACCTTTGGCATTATAGTCTGGTAATCTTTCCACTAGGCTTTGCTGCCTTCCCAAAAGAATTAAGAAGATTATGTGTTTATAAAAATCACATAAATATTTTACCTATGATTATAACTTTGATACATAACCCATCTCCTGTAATTTGAGAAAAGTTTAGAAAGGCGTATCTGTATCATTTCCTGACTTTATCAGGACTTATGGCTTATAGGTGGTGGCTTGTTGAAAGAGAGTTTGTCGGGTTTCATAGATATCTGAAAGAAATATTAGAGTAACTCTCAGAATTGATGGTCCATGCTTCAGAGACTAGAACTGGAACTTAGGGCAGACAATACTTTTTATCATCGACAGCCCTAGATCTGTATGTCCTTACAGTTGACAAACCAAAAACGATGATACCTCCCTCCCTCCCTCCCTCTGCTCTCTCTCTCTTTCATATTTGAGAGGACTCCTTTTGGCCTAACCCATACCCATAACCATTTCTATGGTAGTATTTGATTGAATCTTATGAAATTACCAATAGACATATTTTAACCATCAAAAAAACCCACTTCGTATACATCACCTTAGTAGTAGTGCATGGTGTTAGAGGAGAAAATGAGGGATCATAGATCCACAGCCCTAATGGAACCTCAAAAACCAGTAGAGGTCCGCAAAAGAGCTGTTTTTCTCCTACCAGAAGAAGGAAAATAGGAAAGTATTCTAGACAGACTAGTGTTAATATGATAATAACCGTAGTGTGACACATAGAGCATCATGGGTCAGTTAGAATACAGCTAGTGTATGGCATGCATGCTCAGTCATGTCTGACTCTTTGCAACCCCATGGACTGTACCCCGCCAGACTCCTCTGTCCATGGAATTTTCCAGGCAAGAATACTGGAGTAGATTGCCATTTCCTACTCCAGGGGAATCCTCCTGACCCAGAGATCAAACCCATGTCTCCTGTATTAGCAGGCAGATTCTTTACCATTGAGCCGCCTGGGAAGCCCAGAATTCAGCTAGAATTCTGGAAATGAAAAAGACTTCAAATATAAAAACTTCTAAAATGAGAAGCTGAATTTTTCTTTTCTTAAGCCTCACAAAGTTTGACAGATCTGCCTTTTATGTAATACATGGGCGTAAAGCTCTCAAATTTTACCTTTTGTTCTTTGCTGTTGTACGTTAAACATTTATTGAATATCAGACACGTCCTGGATACCTTCCACAAAACAATCTTTTAAACACAAACTGAGGCTCAAAGAGATAAAATACCTTGCCTGAGATTGCACAACTTATTAATTACAGAACTAGAATTCAAAGTCTAAATTGAAGATAAAACCCAACTTTTCCTTTCATTGCAGTACTTCTCAAAGATTGTCATTGGAATACCTCTAAAGACAGAAGAGATACATGTGTGTGCCTGAGATGTCTGTAGGCACGTAAGATTTTAAATGAGTGTGTTTGCTGCTCTGTAATAAATGGTGATGACTTTGGTTTTTAAGTGCTGGCAGTTTTGTTGCTGCCGTTTCTTAGTTAATATATGGCTGTGCTGGATCTTTGTTGCTGCACAGGCTTTTCTCTAATTGTGGCAAGTGAGGGCTCTTCTCTAGTTGTATGCAGCCACTGTGGTGGCTTCTCTTGTCGCAGAGCACAGGCTGTAGGGCACATGGACTTCAGTAGCTCTGGCACGTGGGCTCAGTAGTTGTGGCTCACAGGCTGTGGACCACAGGCTCGGTAGTTGTGGCACAAAGGCTTAGTTCTCCACATGTGGGGTCTTCCTGAATCAGGAGTTGAACCAGTGTCTCCTGCATTGGTAGGTGGATTCTTTATCACTGAGCCACCAGGGAAGCCCCCGTTGTTGCTGTTTTTAACTCAGACTTTGAGTTAAATTGTCTGCGTAAGATGTCTGGCACGTTATCTCAGTATGAGAAAAATGGCACACTGTGGCTTAGCGTGTGCCGGAGCTAGAGGATGGCTCACCCAGTGTATATCACTCAGGTCAGGCCAGTCAGCTGTGAGAACCTCATTTCTTCCATTAAGTTTTCTGGTTATAGTGAATTAGCCATTAGCAAATGATCTTTTATACATTTGGATTCAGATTGACCCAACAAGTAGTATACTCTAAAGTTACACAGCTCTGAAAGTAGTTTGTAATTGCTGTATTACGGCTGAACATTATTTTGTTGTTGTTGTTGTTACAGACCTAAGGGAGATATTAGCTATGTGCCTTATAGAAACTATACCTTTTTTTTTTTTTTTTTTTAAAGAGTTTGAGCAGCACTGGAAAGAGCAGCAAAAAGTATGTTACTAATTACGTAGCCATGCTTGGGGGAGGAGGTTGGGAGCATAATAATAAAGACAGAAAGTAAAGAATGGTTTCTGGTCATTGATGCTGAAGGTGAGAGGTTCCCAATTTGATACAAAAAGCAAAACTGAAGTGATTTGAACTCCTTATTTTCATAGATAATTATGATAATGATATAATAAGTAAAAAGGATGCTTTGAATAGTTTGCAGTTATGCAAGTTTCCAGATGTCTACAAAGTGGTATATTTAGGGAACATTTTGGTGAAAAAGTTATTAAGGTGATGGTGTAATAAACAACTCGACCATGAGAAAATTTTCATAGTTTTAATTACACATCAGCTATATTAACTTTTCTGTTTTAAATTAGTTCAAGTAGCTATGAAAATCATAAAGATTTAATCTGTGTAAAAATTATTTTCAGTTTTTCTCATCTTTTATAAGAGTTATCTGGTATACATTTTCTTATACATCATTAAATTGTTTCTTAAGCAGTTTACTTTAAAAAATATTCCATATTTTCTTCTTTTTATAGATGATAGTATTTCTGCTGCAAGTACTTCTGATGTTCAGGATCGCCTCTCAGCCCTTGAGTTACGAGTTCAACAGCAAGAAGATGAAATAACAGTGCTAAAGGCAGCTTTGGCTGATGTTTTGAGGCGTCTTGCCATTTCTGAAGATCATGTAGCCTCGGTGAAAAAATCAGTCCCAAGTAAAGGTAATTTAAGTGTGTTGTAAAGTAGGGAGAATTTTGCTTTTCACAACATTTTCTTTGAAATAATATATTAAATGTATTTTATCAATGACATTAAGATTGGGAATATAAAACAATAGTTTCTCTTTGGGGTTACATATGACTAGAGTTTATTTTCCATTTCCTTTTTCTTTATTCCTAAGAAATTCTGAAAGTTTATTATTTTTGTGTAATGCCATTAATTGTACTTACTGGCTTTTGTATCGTACTGTTTGTGTGAATTTAGTGTCTTTCAACTGCATAACAAATTTACTTAGAGCACGAACAGAATCATCTGTTTCCCATAGACTTCACATTGTATGTTGAATATAGCAGATAAGCACTCATCCTGTTAAAATGAACCCTCTTATCATTACAGAAATGATTTACACCATTATAGTAGTTCATATAGCTTCACGCTAAGCCTTCTGTGGTCATTAGTCAGCAAAGTCTTGAAAAATTTAATTAAAACTCTGAAATTTATTGCCAACCCCAGTTCAATGGAAATTTCAACTTCCAGACTTTGGGAGTTTTCAGAGGTTGAAATAAAGTTATTGGGACCTCGTTGCTCTGAGTTTGGAGCAGATGTCATGTGCCCTTTCTCTTCTTCCAGCCACCCAGAAGGAATTTTAAATTCTTTCACATAATCGATCAATCAAACACATCATTTCAAATGTCTCACTGACTTCTTGGTAGAGTAGATGGACTTGTTGCAAGAAGGGGGAGCTCTTCCAGGGCCCGAAAGTGGGCTCTTGGCTAACACTCAGAAATGAATTGTCTGAGGAGACCCACATGCTGACAAAGCAAGAGGTTTTATTGGGAAAGGGCACCCTGCCAGAGAACAGTCGTGTAAGGGAACCCAGAAGAACTGCTCTTCCACATGGCTCACAGTCTTGAGTTTTATGGTGGTGGGATTAGTTCCGGGTTGTCTTTAGCCAGTCATTTGACTCAGAGTCCTTCCTGGACTTGTTCAGCCAAGATGGATGCCATCGAGAAGGATTCTGGGAGGTAGTCGGACATGTGGTGTCACTTTTTAACCTTTCCTGAACTCTCCCTGTTGGTGGTGGCTTATTAGTTCCGTGTTCCTTACCAGGACCACCTGTGGTAAAACAGCTCATGCAAATGGTTACTATGGTGCCTGGCCAGGGTGGGCGGTTTCATTTGGTGTGCTTCCCCTAACAGACATAGGCATAATTATCCCCATTTGGCAACAGAGAAAGAAGATTCATCACCTTACCTCTACTGTAATATGTCAATGCAAATGATTAATCAGATGAGTCTTACATAACTCCTAGATTTTTAGTAAGTGATTAGTTAACTAGAATGTGAGGAGCAGATTTGGAAGGAAGATTATGAATTCAGTTTCTGAATGTTGAATTTGAGGTACATATGGTGTATACATAGATATATATTGATAGTGCTCATGCTAGTCCTGGCTAGCAATAAAAATTTGGGAATGTTCAGCTTATGGATGAACATTTCTATGTTGAAGTCATAGAGGATGTAAAAAAGAAAGTAGCTCAGGATAGTTTTTTGGGGAGCTCCAGTATTTCAGCATAGCAAAGAAAGAGTGATTCATGTTGCCAGCTGCTACAAAGAGGTCAAGTAGAACAAGGACTGAGAGGAGACCGTTGGATTTGATATTTCTGAGAATGTTAGAGAACCTCTCCAAAAGAAATTTTAATAAAGTGATAGGATTACAAATCCAATTGCACTATTTGAGAAACAAGAATTGAAGAGAATTGTGGAATCAAGAGCTACAGCTATAGCCAGCTACTCTTTTCAAAAAAATTTGCCTGAGAAGGGAAGACGGTAGTCACTAGAAGGATGCTAAATCAAAGGCCAGCTTTAATTTTAATTTTTTAAGATGTTATAGACTTGAGCAGAAAAATATGTCGAGACCAGAAAGGCAGCAGAGAGAAAGATGATGTTGGTGGGGGAGGGGCAGTGGTAATTGTGGCAGGTTTCCTGGGAGTTTGAGAAAGGATGTTAAAGGCAGATTAAGAGCTGTTAGTGTTAGATGGAGTAAAGACTACTGCTGAGATAAGCTGGGAAGAGATAAAATTCAGTGGAGATTGATGTACGTTCACAGTTGTCACTGCTGGAAGTTTCATCCCTTATCACTTTCTCCTCAAGAGAGAGTCGCTCAGCTGTGGACTGGAACCCACCAGGCTCCTCTATCCGTGGGGTTTTCCAAGCAAGAATATTGGAGTGGGTTGCCGTTTCCTTCTCGTGAAGTCCTTTAAGAAACTAAGACAGCTTCTGGGTGGTGGACTGAAAAAAGGAAGTAAATGTTTGGGATGGTTAGAGAGTAGAGAATGGAAGGCCACAGAAAGAAGTGCTCAGGGACCCTGATGTGAAACTTCAAGGGAGAGGCATTCATTCTGCCTGGTTTTCTGATTTACATTCTTATACCTCCCACCCTCCAGCACTCCTGGGCTTTGTGTAGAGAGTTAGATAGCATGCCATTAATACATTTGTCTTACTAACCACCATTAGATAAATATGTCAGTGGTATAGGATAAGGGGCCCATGCTTGACGAAAGACTTGATTGAAGCCACTCTGGTTGTTATAAATGGGTTTTTTATTTTTTGAGAACCAACTTTGAGGACTGTCACGATCACGCCAGGGGAAAAAAATTTATTTGGTTATAAATTGATTTTTGTAAGAGGATTCTGAAGTATTAATTTACAGGAAAGGTAAACCTGTGCATAATGAGAGAAGAACAAGTTTCTCTTCTATACTGGATATGTGTATCCTCAGCTTCTGGCTCTATTAAATCCTGTAAGAGAAAGTGACATAGTATTTGGTCATTACCCACAGCATTTTTAAAAACTTATTTTATATAGTTTGTATTAGCCTACAATCTTTAAAAAATTTTATTATGCTAAAACAATGATACATTTTAATCTTGTTTTGAGGAAAAATTAAAGTGTTTTCTCCCATTGTTTATTTACTAAGGTATTTTAGTAAACAAAAATTTATAGAGAAATTTAAAGAAAGAAATTTAAAGACTGCTCTTTTTTAAATTTGGCATGTAGATGATATTTTATATGACACTAAGTTACTTAGCATCTACTTGTTTCAGTTTCATGAAATACAAATACAATAGCTATAGTCCCTATCCCCAGGAATATATTTTTGTAAATGGTCCTTTTCTAACTGTCCTTCATTATTTCTTTGTATCTAAATTGAATTTAGGATCAGTTTTGTTACAGGCTCTTCAATGGAGATTTATCCAGTTCTGGAACCATCTGCAGTTTCTACATTGGAACTTTTCCTTCCACATAGTACTGATTATTATTTCTTATTAATAACTTTATTAACTAGAGAGATAATAAGTTCCTTTCCATTAATTCTACGTCTTAAGTTTACTTTGACTGCCATTCTTATAATATGTTGATATGGTTTACTTTTTGAAGTGGAGTCCACTAGTGAATATTCTTTAACTTACTTTGTTACCTTAAACACAGACTTTGAGTTGCTGGCTATAAAATGGATTGATGGGGGAGGATGGATTACATAATAATTTGGGGAAATATTAATTAAGAAATGAGTGTAATTCATTAAAAATTTATTACCATTTCCCATTAGTGAAAAAATTTGCCTGACCATTTGTTTTCTAATATTGATACCAAAACATCAAGAGAAATACATAAAGTTTTGTTAATTTTATTTGCAATTCTGAGCAACTTTATCTCAAAATTTATATATATTATAGTATAGAAAGTAATTGACAAATATTAAGTGAATATTTGCTGTTGTCATTTGTATATAACCTTAAAAAGATCAACTATCAGTTTTGACATAAAACAATTTATTAATACTATAAATATTTGAAATAAACACTTAAAGTGTTTTTTAACAAATGCAAAAGAATTTTGAAAAAGCAGTGAAATTATTTTGCAGGGATTTCGTATTTTTTCTTTCATTAAAAAGTAAATGATTTGAAATTAATGTTATATGTCAATTATACTGCAATTAAAAAAAATAGTGAAATCATTCCTGATACTGTAGTACAGCTTTATACCTGAAAATTTTTAGTCCCTTGCAAAATGAGGATTTGTAGTGTTCACTTTCATACAAATTACTACAGGACAGTAATCATCTCCTTAAGATATTTAGACTTACCATCTTCTTAAGATATTTATAACTTCTAGAGGACTTTTCTTTAGAGGTAAGAGTAAACTGCAGTAGATAAGTAGGTAATAAGATTTTATGAGGTTATGATCAGAAGTATAGGTCAACTTCCTTATTGTTGAAGACAACTATTACATACTTTTGCTAGATGGTGGTGATATGGAAACATGACTTGGCTGCAGGTATGGCTAAAACTAAATGTGTATGCTAATAATTTAATGACATTCTCTGCCACTTCATAGTAGTATTGCCATTCAGTTAATGCCAGAATCAGAAACACACCTAACTAGTCATTTCGATATTTTTAGTTCTGTTCATTTAGTTTGTCCTCTCCAGTATGCCAGCAGTATTAAAGCTAAACCTCATTTTTTCTTGAACATATTATGTCAGACACTTAACTGAGGTAGAAAGTTTTCCCAATAGTTTTTAAGGTGGCCAGTCATTTAAATTTCTCATATACCTTCTCTTCTGTTGGAGAATTCTTTCCTTTTGACGACATATGTTCATAATATATACACCAGTTGCAGCTGAATCCTTGCCAAAAAAAAAAAAAAAAAAATTACCTGTACTTTGGAGCAAAAGAGAAGGCCCAGGGAACACTCTGGCAGTTTTAACTGCCAGGAAGACAAATTATGTCACAGCTGGTGCCTGGGAAACCCATTAAGACCTCTTGGGGTGACCAAATGAATGTAATTTGAGAATATAGCCCAGTGGCAATATGTGAAGACAAGCTGTTAGTACACAATGGTATAGAAGCTCATGAGTCAAATTATCTAAAGGTGGGAAACCGTCATTTTAAACCAGGAAACTGCTGGTAAATCAGAAAAATCAAGCATTATGACTGCTGCTTGAGAAATGAGAGAACCCAGAGGCAAAATAGAAATTTAGAGGATGTCAGTTCTCTAAAAAAAGCATTCCTAATTATGCAGAATCTAGGATAGTATACAGACACAGATCTATATCATTTAGCTTTTACTGTAAATACATTTGGGAGAAGACAGAGATGGTCATGAGTTTGAAAATGTTGTTAATAAGTAAATTCCTTTAATCAGGTTAGGAGGAGTGAATTTCCTTGGTGGGGCCCTTGAGCTAAAATGATTCATAATTGTGGTAGGGGGTGGGAGAGTATCTTATTATTTTGACAACACATCAAAGACTTCTAAGCTGCTCTTTGTATATGAAAATAAACGGGAGGATATTGCCTCAGACAAGGCAGCAATTACCATTTGCAGAGCTCCATTTCTCCATGAGAGTCAAATACTCTGGTCATTTCTACTCAGAACACCCTTTAAAAAATTAATGGCCAAGAGTTAAGACTAAAGTACACCTTCCTGTGAGACTAGAGAAGAGGGGAAAAGTACAGATAAAATTCCAAATGGAAGAGATAAAATTTGATAAAAGTACATGTAGTCCTCAATCTTTTTAAAGCATGAAACAAAGTTTAATTGACAAATTGAAAGAGGTGGCAGGGAGCTTGAAAGTGTGAAGAGAGTGGAAGAGATGAGTGTGAATTAAAAGTTTCATTATAGACCATCTTTACCCTTCTCCTGATCAAAAATTTTCTCATCCTTTAGGGCCTCAAATGAATTCCTGAAAATGATCTATTTTTGGTATCTTTCTGGAGTTGTTTAAAAATTTTAAACAAATTCTGATGGTATATATATATATATTTGTTGCTCCTGCGAGATTATAAACTATTTGGAGGCAGGGACAGTTTCTTACATAACTAGCTTTGGGGTGACTCACGATAGATGCAAGAATAAGAGAATGTTACAGATGAGGGTAACAAGATGCATTTCAGATTTGCAACACTTGCAACAGTCACTAGTGAGAATTCAGTGAAATTCATTAATATTTAGGAACTGTTAGGCTAAAGTGTCAGAAAGATCATCTGCTTAGGTTTGTCATCAAGAAATACAAACTGATGATTAGCATCCTTATGTCACAATAAAGTAAAATAAAGTATAAAATTTATTCATTGTCCTTCAACCCTGGCATTATGATGGTTAAAACTGAAACTGTAATTAAAACAGAATTAGTACCTTCTTGGTTAATAGGCTTTTAGCCTAATTTCTCTTATTTGAACTGGATTTCTGCTCAGAGATAGGACTACTTTTATACCTTTGGTTCCTAGAGGTCACTGTTGGTTCCAGTCTTCCAGTCTTGCAGGCTAATCTTTGAGAGGCTTGTGGCTCAGACTTTATAATGTCCAAGCCTTGGGGGAAGGGGTGTGTGTGTGTGTGTGTGTGTATATATATATATATATATTTAAACATACGTGTGTGTGTGTAGCTAATGATGCATTTTAGTCATAAATTTGTGTAACTGCAATCATTTTTATACTCCTTTCTTCCAGTTAGGTTCCTAATATTCTGAATTTTAAAGAATACTTTTTAGACTCCTCAGCCAAAAAACAGGCCTTCACCCACAGTTCTTTTTGTTTTTTGCCTCTGCTTTACATAACTCATTGCCTCTACTGTGGGAGATCATTCACCCTTTTATCCAAATACTAAAGATTCCTGGCACTAAGAGTTACTTGAAATTAAACTGTAGGATGGGCGGTGACCATGAAAATCTTTTGGTGTCTTCTTGCTAGTTAATGTAAGTATCTGCGGACCTTGATGATTTAGTGCTATTCTCTGCTTAGAATTTTCTTTTCCCCTACTCCCATCTGGTAAATTCCTATCTGTTATCCTGATATAGCTCAAAATGTCACTCTCCATAAGACAGAGTTACTTCTTTCCACTTATTACCTAACCATTACTTCTCCCTGGACTCCTATCTTGATTTCATTCTCTAATATAATCTTGAGCAAGTTAATAATCTCTTTAGGCCTCAGTTATTTCATCAGCAAAACTGGAATCATAATAGTATATCCTTTTTAGGATTATAATGAAGATTAAAGGACATAATAATTATAAAACACTTAGGATAACAATATTTAGCAAGTGATTGATAATTAATATTAATACTCTTCTATACCATTTACTGTATTGTATCTCTTTCCTTCATCTTTTCAATGCACCAATCACTATTTTAGGTTCTGGAGATTAAAAAATTAAAAAAAAAAATTTTAAAAAGACACTGACTTTGCTTCTACAGGGCCTTAGGTAAAGTGAGAAGATAGCTAAGTCAATAATTATGAAACTGTATGAATTTATATTAAAAAGGTAAATTTAGGGTATTGTGGGAGCACCTGATGCTGAGGCTAAAACTCCTTTGGCCACCTCATGTGAAGAGTTGACTCATTGGAAAAGACCCTGATGCTGGGAGGGATTGGGGGCAGGAGGAGAAGGGGACGACAGAGGATGAGATGGCTGGATGGCATCACTGACTCGATGGACGTGAATCTGAGTGAACTCTGGGAGTTGGTGATGGACAGGGAGGCCTGGTGTGCTGTGATTCATGGGGTTGCAAAGAGTCGGACACGACTGAGCGACTCAACTGACTAAACTGGGAGCATCTAACTGAAACTGGAGTCAAAAGATTCCTTGCAGAAGGTGACATCAGCATTCACCTTCCTTTATGATCTTAACATCCACCTACTGGTACCATTTCTCCAATTGTTAATCTATATTCTAGACTTGAGCAGTTAAGAATTACCTACTTACTAGATTGTTGTGCTTCTATGTCTCTCAAAACTCATAAATGTAAAATGTCCCCAAGCTGAAATCATTATCTTTTAAGACCTAAATATTTCTTACAACTTCCTTTTCCTTTCCATTTATGCTGCCTAGCTCTTATTTCAGGTCCACATTATGCTATGCTTAGACCAGTGCCCTGAAATCTACTCTTCATACAGCCAGCTGGGATGAACTAAGTATTTTTTTCAGCTTCATAGAGATCTTTGATGGTCTCTATTTCCTACAGATAAAATCTCCATAATCTAGCTCCTTCTTACCTCTACCATCTGGACTTTACCATCTGGACTCTGCTTTTCCTTGTCCTACATTCTCACCACATAAAGAGCTTTTTTCCTACCCCACCCCCATGCTGTGCCCACTTACATACCCCACTTTACCTTCTTTCTGTTCCTTTACACACACTGGGAAAAGATCCATGTCTCTTATCACCTCTCATTTACCTGGCTGCCTCTTACTTATTCTTTAAGGCTGCTCTGCATTTTTCCTAGGGAGCCTTTCCTGGGCTCTGGGTCCCTAATCACCCCTACAGAACAGTGTGTCTTTTCTCTGAGCTTGTGTGATGCTCTGTTCATATCATTTTGCTGCTGCACTTACTTTATGTTTTCAGTGCCAGTGTGATTTTCTTGCAAGATTTTAACTCCCTGATGCTCGTGGCTCCCTTATATTCTCTTGTAAGCACAAGGCTAGGATAATAATAGTCCTTGAGTAAATATTTGATGGGTAAATGGATAATGAATATATGTAAATGTAGGTAAGCAGAGGTGACTAGTGTATTACAGAGAGAAGGATCATCCAGGAGTAAAGTGCAGAGGAGTAAAAAGTACTTAGTTTGCAAGTTTAAAATAAACAGAAGTATGAGGTGTGAAGTTGGGAGTGTCAAAAATGAGCTTCAACTGAAGAGAGCCCATAGTGAAAGATTTTCTTAGGCCTCGCTAAGGAATTTAGGTTTTATCCTGAGGACACTGGAGAGCCATTAAAGGATTTTAAACTAAGCAATGACAGGTAGATTTACACTAATCCATTAATTCTAAGATGGCTGTATTTCTTGCATTTTAACATCTCTGGAATTGTATCTTACTATTGATTGTGTCTTACAGTTCTTACAAGCAGCATTTCTTTCTGGTGCTGTTCATGATAATGGTATATATTACAATTGATGGCATGTTAAATTCAAAGATACATGGCATGTTTTAGAAAGATTTCTGACACAGTGTACAGGATGTTTTAAGAACAAGGTCATAACAGTGCTAGAAGGGAGAATAGAGAGAAACTGATCATAATCCAGAAGAGAAATTTGAGGCAGTAGTGGTGAAGAATGCATTCATTTAGTCGTTTAGATATGAAGTGTTTTCTAGGAGTCAAGCAGAATGCTAAGCGTGGTGATACAGACAAGAATCACACAACAAGTAAGAGTTCCAGCTAGAGTTGCTGCTGCTGCTGCTAAGTCACTTCAGTCGTGTCTGACTCTCTGCGACCCCATAGACGGCAGCCCACCAGGCTCCCCCGTCCCTGGGATTCTCCAGGCAAGAATATTGAAGTGGGTTGCCATTTCTTTCTCCAATGCATGAAAGTGAAAAGTGAAAATGAAGTCGCTCAGTCGGGTCCAACCCTCAATGACCCCATAGACTGCAGCCTTCCAGGCTCCTCCATCCGTGGGATTTTCCAGGCAAGAGTACTGGAGTGGGGTGCCATTGCCTTCTCCTAAACTAAAGAGAGTATCCCATTTATACTAACTGGGAGAATGTGTTTGTTTTTCTTTTGGAGATAATTGCTAGCTTGGTGTGTATGAAATACAAAGTCTTCTTTCTCCTTGAGGTAAAAGAACGTGAAGTAGCTTTTCTCTGTTTACATATTAGTATGAGAAGTTCTAAAATAATTTAAAACAAAATTCAGGGGGCTTCCCTGGCGGTCCAGTGGTTAAGATTTATGACACAAGGGATATGGGTTCAGTCTCTGATTGGGGAGATAAAATCTCACATGCCTTGGAGTCAAAAAAACCCCCCCAAAAACATAAAACAGAAGCAATATTGTAACAAAGTCGATAGACTTAAAAAAAGACAAAATTTAAAAATAAGTATTGATTAGTGGCCTATCTCACTGCTGCACTCGTTTTTCAGAAAGAGAACATTAATGTGTAATTCCTTCCTGAAAGACCTAATATCATGTGTATATTGGCAGGATTCTGATAAAGATATTAAAATAAAATGATTTGTACTTCTGTCTGTGGTGTAGCTCCAAAAGTTCTCCAGTGTTTTTAATTTTGTACTTGTTCACTCATGCTTATACAATCAACCAGATTCAATAAGAGTTCAGGTTAGGCTAAAGATTTGTCATTTTCAACATAGATTACTTGATAATTTTCAGTCATATAGTATGTTTTCTGAGACCTACCATCTTATTCATATCAGCATCTTCATTTTTCTATTTTTCATTTATTTTACATAATAAAGATAAAATAACTAGATAATTACAAAGATATTTCAGTTTTTTAAATTGTTATTACTCTTTATACTTTATAACTGACTTAGTACTTGGATATCTTTATAGAAAGTGAAAGAAAGTGAAGTCGCTCAGTCGTGTCCGACTCTTTGCGACCCCATGGACTGTAGCCTGTCAGGCTCCTCCATCCATAGGATTTTCCAGGCAAGAGTGCTGAAGTCGATTGCCATTTCCTTCTCCAGGGATCTTCCCGACCCAGGAATCAAACCCGGGTCTCCCGCATTGCAGGCAGACGCTTTACTGTCTGAGCCACCAGGGAAGCCATGAGCTCCTTTATAGTGCCATGATACCTTTATAGTGAATAATAAAAATGAAGCCATTATGTTAACATATATACCTCAAAATGGCCAATACATCATAATATATCTCATCTTTTTGAAGTAAGTATCTGGGATACTTAGTTTGAAAGTATCTAGGATACTTACTTCAAAGGCAACAAGAGAGCCTTCTGAGACTGATCAAAACTGTAAGGTATAACACTGCCATCTAATCATGTGGCCATGAATGGTAATTTCACAAGATACCTTGAAAGTATTTGAAGAATTGAACAGTAAACTGTAGGACTTTGAAACATTGATGATATGTTGATTTTTTTTAACATTTTTTATCATAAAATACATAGCATAAAATTTACTACTTTAACCATTTTTAGGCATACAGTTCAGTGGCATTAATTACATGCACATTGGTTGTGTAACCATCACCACCATCCATCTCTAGAACTCTCTTATCTTCCCAAACTGAAGCTGTGCATCCATCTACTCCTTTCCTTGTCCCCCATCCCGATTTTTTCTTTTTTTCTAGAAACTACCATTTTGTTTTCTATTTATATGAATTTAACTCCTCCAGGTATCTACTGTAATTGAAATACAGCAGTTGCCCTTTTCTTCTTATCTGGCCTATTTCACTTTGAATAATGTCTTCAGGGTTCATCCATGTTATAACATGTTTTACAGTTTCATTTCTTTATTAGGCTAACTAATATCCCATTTTATATACATATATACCATTCATTTATCAATGGGCATCTGGGTCT
The DNA here is from genome assembly GCF_001704415.2 of Capra hircus. Classification (NCBI taxonomy): domain Eukaryota; kingdom Metazoa; phylum Chordata; class Mammalia; order Artiodactyla; family Bovidae; genus Capra; species Capra hircus. Next base: position 24,547,484 of record NC_030818.1, read on the forward strand.
GTTCAGTTCAGTCACTCAGTCCTGTCCGACTCTCCGAACCTATGGCCTCCCTGTCCATCACCAGCTCCCGGAGTTTACTCAAACTCATGTCCATTGAGTCGGTGATGCCATCCAACCCTCTCATCCTCTGTTGTCCCCTTCTCCTGCCTTCAATCTTTCCCAGCATCAGGGTCTTGTCAAATGAGTCAGTTCTTCGCATCAGGTGGCCAAAGTGTTTCTAGTTTCAAAGCATCAGTCCTTCCAGTGAATATCAGGACTGATCTCCTTTAGGATGGATTGATTGGATCATGCAGTCCAAGGGACTCTCAAGAGTCTTCTCCAACACCACAGTTCAAAAGCATCAGTTCTTTGGCGCTCAGCTTTCTTTATAATCCAACTCTCACATCCACACATGACTACTGGAAAAACCATAGCCTTGACTAGATGGACCTTTGTTGGCAAAGTAATGTCTCTGCTTTTCAATATGCTATCTAGGTTGGTCATAGCTTTTCTTGCAAGGAGCAAGCATCTTTTAATTTCATGGCTGCAGTCACCATCTGCAGTGATTTTGGTGCACCAAGAAATAAAGTCTGCCACCATTTCCCCATCTATTTCCCATGAAGTGATGGAACCAGATGCCATGATCTTCATTTTCTGAGTGTTGAGTTTTAAGCCAACTTTTCCACTCTCCTCTTTCTCCTCTTTCACTTTCAACAACAGGCTTTTTAGGTCTTCTTCACTTTCTGCCACAAGGGTAGTGTCATCTGCATATCTGAGGTTATTGATATTTCTCCCAGTAATCTTGATTCCAGCTTGTGCTTCCTGGGAACCCCCATCCAGCGCAGCGTTTCTCATGATGTACTCTGCATAGAAGTTAAATAAGCAGGGTGACAGTATACAGCCTTGACGTACTCCTTTCCCGATTTGGAACCAGTCTGTTGTTCCATGTCCAGTTCTAACTGTTGCTTCCTGACCTGCATACAGATTTCTCAAGAGGCAGGTCAGCTGGTCTGGTATTCCCATCTCTTTCTGAATTTTCCAGAGTTTGTTATGGTCCACACAGTCAAAGGCTTTGCATAGTCAATAAAGCAGAAGCAGATGTTTTTCTGGAACTCTCTTGCTTTTTCTATGATCCAGCAGATGCTGGCAATTTGATCTCTGGTTCCTCTGCCTTTTCTAAATACAGCTTGAACATCTGGAAGTTCACAGTTCACGTACTGTTGAAACCTGGCTTATAGAATTTTGAGCATTACCTTTTGGCCTCGTGGATAATGCTGCTATGAATATGGGTATACAGATATCTGCCTGACTTCCTGCTTTCAATTTTTGGAGCTGTATATACCTGGAATTGGAATTGCCAGATCATTTGGTCCTTTCATGTTTAATTTTTTGAGAAACAGCCGGTAATATTTTGTACTCCAGGGCTGTGTGTGTGTGTGTGCGCGCGTGGGCGCGCATGGTGTGCTATTTTACATTTCTATATGTAATATAGAGGAATATGTAAAATAGGAATACGTTGGGGTTTCCGTTTCTATGTGTATGTAGAGAGCACTGTGAACAATTTGCATCATATATTCTTACTGAAAAGCAGTCAAAGATCTTGAATAGATAGTTCTCCAAAGATATATGGAGGGCCAGCAAACCCAGTAAAAGATTCTTGGTATTAGGGAAATGCAAATCAAAACCATGATGAGATAGCACTGAATTCCCAGAGATGGCTACAGTTGGAAAAAAAAACCCTGAAAATAACAAGTGTTGGCATGGATGTGAAATTGGAACCCTCATACATTGTTGGTAACATTATAAAGTGGTGCAGCTGCTGGGTTTGGGGGTTCCTCAATAAGTTAAACGTAATGCTGTGACCCAGCAATCCAACTCCTAGTTATCTACCCAAAATAATTAAAAACATGTTCAAATGAAAACTTGTATACAGATGTTTAAGGCAGCACTGTTTACAGTAGCAAAGAGAGAAAACAACCCAGATATTCATCAGCAGATGAATGGATAAACAAAATATGGCATAGTTGTAAAACTGAATATTATTCAGCCATAAAAAGAATAAAGAATAAATTACTCTTACATTGCTCCCATGTGGATGAACCTTGAGAACATTGTTCTAAGTGAGAGGAACCACACACAAAAAGTACATATTGTATGATTCCATGTATGTGAAATACTCAGAATAGCCAAAACTACGGAGGCAATGAAGACTAATGGTTGGCAAGAGCTGGGGGGATGGGTAGGAGGGAATGAGAGATGAATGTGTATAGGGTTTCTGTTTGGGGTGATTAAAAGTTCTGGACCTGGGTAGTGGTGATGGTTGCACAACATTGTGAATATACCAAATGCCACTAAATTGCACATGTTGAAATTGTTCAAATGGTATGTTTTATGAGTGTTTTACTATAGTAAAAAGAAAAAAGGTAGCAAGAAGTCACTGTTTGGGCAGACCATCACTAGATCTGATGATCAGTGATATTAACATAGTTTGGGGTTATTTTACCTTATATGTGAAAATTTTCCTGGGAAGTTTGAAAAATAAATTGTAGTAGGTCTTTTCCTTCCTCTCTCCTGATTCATTCTGTCTGAGGTAGAGAATAGGAATCTCAAAATTAAGGAAGCGCTTTATATGATTGACACAAGTGGCTCCTAACAGCGTATTATTGTCAGAAATTCAATGCTGTACTATCGTACATGTAACATTCTAGGGTGCCAAATATTGTAGGCTCTATACATAAAAGTTTTTGCTCTCTGTGCTTTTATGAAAGAAAAAGAGAAAATGAGATTGGCCAAATAGAAAAGATTTTCTTGTGTTCATGTGAGAAAACTGAGTCCAGAATTTCAAAATTATTCCCTACTTCCAATTTTTAAATAAATTTGACCCTTAATAGACGTGGCTCTTTTATCTTGTGACTGTGTCTTCCTTACCATGCCAGCATATTCATCACACATGTATTCCAGTCCTCCTCCTGTTTGAACGAAGATAACAGAGGTTATTTCATATATTTACGCTTTATTTATAGGGAATAGTATTCTAGGATTCAAGATTTATGATATCTAGGATTTCTAATCAGTTAAATTTCGACAGAACCTGAGCTCTTTCTGAAAATCGCTGTTATGTGGGGACTTGGGGTTTACTTAAGGCACAGCTTTGGATCGTGTCCTTTAAGACTACTATGTGTGGAAAGCAAGCCACTGAGTTAGAGAGTGACTCTAGATGCAGTTTAGCAAATAAACGTGTCTTTTTTTATAGGTCTATTTTAATGAGAGTAAATCTTCAGACTATAATATTATGTGCTACATGATGGATTCCTCTGAGACCTTCAGATCTCATTCGTTTCCTTTTGAACTATAGACAATACTGGAGATGTATCTAATTAAAGTTGGGTTTACAAGCTAGCAAAGTTCATTATTCTGTGGAGGAAATTACCATTTCATTGTGTTTGTATATAATTTTTCCAAATAATTTATAACTTTGTATATCACATAGAGTTGTCTCAGTTTACAGATATTTATCTTTTTGCACTCTTTCCTTTCTTATTTATGTAATTGATGCTTACTGAAAAAATAATTTTGTATGTTACCTATGGCAGGGTGGGCCGTCTGCTTACTAGATCTAAACACTAATAGACTGACTTTTGAAGCTCTAATCTTTGAGCAATGTTTTGAAATTTGACTTTAAAACTTTTTTCTTAACCGTATCTAGGCCAGCCAGGCCTTCGAGAAGCTATTTCTATGTCCTGTATAACCAACGGGAGTGGTACAAACAGAAAACCAAGTCACACCAGCTCTGTCTCAATCGCAAGAAAAGAAACTCTTTCATCTGCTGCTAAAAGGTATGCATTTGTAAAAAGCTAACATTGCAAAACTATCTGAATGTGATAACTCAGTCTACTTTTGAAAAGAATATGAAATAAGAGCTGTATGGAATTCAAGTGAGCATGTCTTTTGAATTCTTTGTCTGAATGTAGTGATATCCTGCTTGTACTCGCTGAGTTTACATTCATCATACCTATGGAGCTGTGTGGGAAGTTTTTGGTTTTTACGAAAGAAAGCAAGCAGTTTCATTTCCTGGTTTGGTTTTGTTTCTTTTTAATAAGCATCTGTTGATGAGATAAGCATGACTATATTTAATGTAATTATATAAGTGAATTTTGCATAACAAGTGATGCATTTGACACAGCATTTTTAAAGGAGAAATAGACTCTTTGGTATGTATGTACTTTGGTGGGAGATTAGATGCTATAACTTTTATTCTCAATCATAACTATAAAATTGAGGCTTAATTTAAAAATGGGTGTGTGTGTGTGTTAGGGGGTGGTGGACAGGAAGGCAGTGGAAATATTGCAATATAAAAATGTCAGTGGGTTACAGGTTTACATTCTCTATGTTCTTTTCATGAATTAATTAATTCAGCATTCTAATAAAATTGCTTGCAGGATCTTAAAACCGTTTTCTTCAAAGAACGATTGAAGAAAAACTTTAATAGAATAATATTTAAACTATGCTGATGGAAAATGGTTGCCTCAATAAGCTAATGCTGAGGTTTTTGTCAGTGTGTTTTCACAGATGTTAACCAGACATCTGACTACAGGAATGGTGAAGAAATGACAGAATCTTTAGGCCTTTTAAAAATCCCGGCCTTTTAAAAATCCCGTTCTGTATTTGAGTCATTAAGTCATTGTTATAGCATGTAGACTTTATCCTCCAAAGCATGCCAAAATTTATTACCTGTGTTCCAGTTTCAGGAGAAAAGGACAAATGATGAAAAAATAAACGTGTGTGGAAATTTTTAATACAGTTTTTAATAATAAACATCTTTGTTGTATCCAGTGATAGTTTGTATTCAGCCCATTTTCTTACATAGCTATAGTTATGTGCAGTGATCAGTATTATGTACAGTAGTGACTTAGTTTAAACCAGATGAGTTTGTTTATTTATGATGCAGGGGCTTTGTGTTTTGTTTTAAAATAACACAGGAGGAAAATCTACTGGGTCCATATAAGACTACTGGCCCAACGCTGTGAATTCAGAATAATTTGAAGACCAGTAAGAAAGAAGTAGTTTCTAATTCAGTTTTAAATTTCAAAGTTAGTCTGATATTTTTGAGGTAGAATTAAATTTCTCAGCACATACTGTAAAATTTGAGTATGAACAAGACCATCAAAAGCCAGTCTGAAGTCAGAAGGTATCAGAATGAACTAGATTAAGAAATATTACTGTCAAAATTATATTTGAACATTATTCATTATCATGTGATTACACTGTACTATTTACATTTGTTTAGCATGTTCTTAAACATACTTTCTTTGTAGATTATGCACCTTATAGTAAATTCTAAAATATCCTTTGGTTAAGATAGTTGCAATTTTATACCTTTTCAATGCTGGCTGGAATCGTTGTTTCCATCTGTTTTGTAATATTGTCAGAAGTGTTTGTGCAGTATATGGACGCTTATCCAGTGTGATCAGGGATAGCGATGCTTCATTAACCAAGACTCAGTGTGGAATCATGTGAATTTATAAATAAATATCTGAAATATTTTATTTTAGCTTAAAATATGTTCACGTGGGCTTCTCTGGTGGCTCAGATGGTAAAGAGTTTGTGTGCAATACAGGAGACCCAGGTTCGATCCCTGAGTTGGGAAGCTTCCCCTGGAGAAGAGAATGGCTACCCAGGACTCCAGGATTCTTGCCTGGAGAATTCCATGGACAGAGGAGCCTGGTGGACTACAGTCCATGGGGTCAAAGAGTCGGACACGACTGAGCAACTTTCACTATGTTCATTTGTCGATTTTTTAATAAAAGACTGAGTCTCCCCCTTTTTCCTGTCTTAAATACTCAGACTCATTAGACTACTCTTTAGACTACTACTACTTATCTCATTAGACTACTTACTGTCTTGCGTAAAATACACCCATAAATTGTTTTTTACAATTTTTAGTTTCATTTTTTAAGACAGAATAAGAAACTTAAAATTCTTGCAAAATGGTATGAATTAGAACCCATCTTTTTTCTGTGGGTTTTTTTCTTAAATCTTTTGTAATTGTTTCACCTACACAAAATTTAACAGCAGTTCTTTTAGTAACTCATTTTTATTTGGTCTTTGCAAAGCATTCAGCTTAGTTTACATAGAAATTATTCTCTTTTCTGTGTACATTTTGTCAGTTTTCTTTGTATTTTATTAACTTAATCATTAAAATAACAAGTACAACTGGCATAAAGAAGTTCAGGGGAAAAAACACAGTTGACTCTTGGTAAGTGTAAAACTCAACTGGTGAGAGCAGAAGTATACAAAAGAAATAGGAATTAGAGAATAACCTACAGAATGTGAGCATTTAGTGTTCCTTAATTGTCAGCGTGCTTAACCAGAGGTAATGGATAGTGTCACTAATGCTCTGATTTGGGTAAACTAAAGTCAGTTAAGAGAGCTTTTACTGCCCGCCCCCCCCAATTTGCTAAGATGGCATAAGGCATTAGAGGCCGATTTGGTCCAAAGGGGCAATCTTCATAGGATATGTTGTCTTAGAATTATAATAAATTCTTTACTGAAGATTTTAATAGCTTCCAGGATTCTTAAAAGAAATATTTTCATTATTGAATGAAAGCAATGTAAATTATATTAGCTGTATGATTTAGGATTTTGAATTATATAATAGTAGTAACTTTTTCCATCATTTGATATCTTTTTTGTTTAAATATGTGTTGTTCCATGTTATACTTTATTTTACAGTGGTACAGAAAAAAAGAAAGAAAAACCACAAGGACAGAGAGAGAAAAAAGAGGACTCTCACTCTAATGATCAAAGTCCACAAATTCGAGCATCACCTTCTCCCCAGCCCTCTTCACAGCCTCTCCAAATACACAGGCAAACTCAAGAAAGCAAGAATTCTACTCCCACCAAAAGGTTTTAACTGACCCCAAGTAATCAGAGTTAGGGAATGGTTGTAATGATCCCTAAATTCTGTGACTTGAGAAAAAGTTGGTTATCCATGAATTCTAAGAAAAACTTGTTGACTTTTTTCCCTTCACTTCTTTGTGGCAGTAATCTGTATTTTAACACATTGGGGAATGATAATTTAAAATTATCATTCAAAATCTATAAGTTAAAATGAGGAAAAAGCTAAGTTATAAAAATGAAAGGAAGGCAAAGGTAACCTACTCTAAAACCAAAACAACATTTTAAAATTATAGAATATTAAAAATATATGTATAACTGCATAAATTTATAGCCATGGATGAAAATTGCATGTGTTCTTATGCTCACCATATTTTGGCATCATTACAACCTTCAGCTTGTCAAGGCCCTTCACAACATACGGCTCTTGACTGTGACTGCAGCTCAGTTTCAGTTTTGGGTTTTGGGAGGATAAGTTCTTGCTTGAGTAGAGAATCGAATTCATTTCTCCTAATCTTTCCTATGCTAAAGGCTTGCTTGAGGGCTTCTCTCTGTGTCTTAATAATTAATATTTTAAAGTTATGAGAAGGGGAGAAGGGAGAAACGTTCTAACAGTGTGTGTGAGCCTAAATTGGGGGTCTAAACTTGCATGCTGGGAGTTCAGCACTACAGCTGCCTTGTAATCAAATATTTAGACCAACTTAATGAAATTTGCCTGCTTTAGGGATGTTGATTCAAGCTTTATGATTAGGTATAGATATATTTTATCATCATACTTCCACTTGGAAATCTTAGGAAAATATTAAACCATTCCCAGAACTGGCTAGGATTTTAATAAAAACAAATGACATCCATTCCTAAAAGATTTTTAATATATTTTTATTTGATTAGCTTACTATTTTGCCTCAAATCTCTAATGGAAAATTTGGGAAAACACAACACCCTTCACTTGATTGATGCATGTTTAACATTTTTAAAATGCTTTGTGTGTCTCACGCAGATTCTTATCCTATCTTAATGGTTTGTAATTCTTCTGCCTGATCTAATGTGGAGTTTTTCTTGGATATAGCTTATTAACGTTTTGCAGCCTTGGATTATGTGTGATTAAAGGTGGCTTTTTTGTAATCAATCTCTTTAAGGTTCTGATTTGACTTGGCATCTTCTTTGTCCCACATCTCTTTTTTCAGCTTCTTAAGGTCTCCTGGAAATGTGCTTGCCATTCTAAATTTCTCTTTGAATGTACTATTATAAGATGTATTGAAGACTGGATGAGTTGTAGGGCAGTTAACAGTGCAGGAAAAAAATCATTTATAAATCAGAATATTTCAGTTATGTGGGATTAGTTTTGATAATATCAAAACATTCCTGTATTAAAATGTTTTTATTTTTGATCATGGGTAAAATTGAGAGATAAAAACACAAGTTTTGCTTTTAGTCCCACAATTATTTAGAAATTGTCATTTGTACCATATATAATTTAATTACATGAGGACATAAAAAATGAAAATAGCAGCCTTGTCATGATTTTGAATAAGTTTTTTTCAAAAATTCACACAATTTCATAAATTATGAAAGAGTAATTATTCAGATTTAAGCACATGGGTGTTCTAAAAATCGAGTACTATTTATTCTAGTGAATCTTTTGAAAAATAGTGAAAATTAAAAAACAGACTAGATAATTGCTTTGTTTAACTCCTTCACTCATCCAAGCACCGACCCTTTCAACTAATCATTCTTTCTCTTTTCTGGATTAGCTTTAAGAAAATGTTAATTGCTGCTTATATGTTCTATTCAAACTCAATTACATGTCATTGCTATGCACAGAATTTTCCTCTAATAAATTAATATGTTTCTTCCAGCATAAAACGACCACCAACAGCTGAAAAGTCACATAATTCATGGGAAAATTCAGACGATAGCCGTAATAAATTATTGAGGGCAGTTTCAACATCAAAATTAATATCAAAAGTTATAAAAAATACAGACAAGTAAGTATTATACTTCCATCTGAAAATTACTAGTTCTTTTACTATCATATTTGCATGTACGGTTATATGCCTTGTTTGAATCATTTTTAAAAATCTGTATTTATAATTTATACCTTTTTTCTTCTAAGTACATTTTTTCTTTTGTGTTATTTAAAAAAGGCTCTTCCTGTTAATGCTTCTCAACTCATAATAAATCTCAATAATGTCATAAAATTTAAGTATTTTTCATAAATTCTTTCTGTGTTTTACTATTTAAGTGATCCTAATGGAATATTCCTTGTTTTATAACACAGTGTATATTAGTAGTTGAGACCAGTGAGAAACTTTAAAGAATACTGATGCCTGAATTTCACATCTGCAGATTTATTTGGGATGTAGCCTAGACATTAAAGCTTTTGCAATTTTCAGGTGATTATAATGGTGAGCCAAATAAGGTTATGAAATAAATATCTTTGAATTCCTTTTGTAGGCATAAAGATGTCATCATCAACCAAGGTAAATTAAAAATCCTTTTTAAAAAATATTTTTTCTAAATCATAAGTTTTCCCTCTTGATAAGAATATTGACTTATTTTCATTCAGTGTATTTTATTAGCTCACAATAATAAAAAAAGAAGCGTATTTTATAATCATCTAAGAAAATCTCTTAATTTTTATTGTAAGATATGTCATTTTTGTCTCAACCAGCAAAAATGTCAACCCGTGAAAAAAACAGCCAAGGTAAGAATAAGCTACGCAGTTGGTCGCCTTCTTAGTTAATTTCTTTCTGGATCTCTTATTTGGCTTTTCATTATTTATACTACCTGACTTTCCTCTTAATGAAGAAAATATGGTAATTTGAACTAGTGAATCCAAACACTTTTCCACTTCTATGAGCTCTGAAGAGTCAAAGTCAACAGTAGAAATAAATATATCATCACAAAGAGGTATAAAATACCAAGGGGAATTTCCCCCCTTTAAAAAAAAAGAAAAGTACTTAGAAAAGCCATTTAAAAGATTGATAAATTTTAACTCAGTTTCCTGTCTTGCCAACTTCATTGCAAATAATCGCTCATTTCTTGAAGCTAAGACTTAAAATGTAATGAGTCTAGCAAATCCATTTCCTCTTAAATTTTTCTTTTATATTAATTGTAATTTCTGGCTACTTGCTGTTGTTGGCTTGTTCTGACCCAAAAAAGGAGAGCAGACTTTCTGTAAATGTGTATTTAATTTAATTGCAAAGTAGGTAAGATTTATACATCAGTTTTACATTCTCCTTCAATTGCCTGCAAATTTAATTGAAGCATGCTATTAAAAGTAAAAGCATGTCCTTCCTGTGCATGCTTTTTACAGCTAATTTCTATGTGTCATAGTTATCTTTATTTTTCTAGGCTATTATATTAACCATATACCATGTGGTTGAAATTTTTGTTAGAGATTTAACTTGATTTCTATAGATTTTTACTTTCTTTGATTCTACTAAGAAAAAAGTATTTGTGATCTTCTTTGGGTGATTTGTTTTTACATAGAAATTCTAAATAAAGTTGATTTTTGCTACGGTTTTCCTTCAGTTAGGTCTTTTTTTCTCTTCTTTAATTAAGTACAGCTTAAGTAATAGTTAAAATACCTTAAGGAAAAGTGAAAATTTATTTACAAAGCCAATTCTTTCTATGTGCCAAAACATTAAAAAATAATAATAATAGAGATAGTGATAGATAGTGGAAGGAGCAGTGAATGGAGAGCGTCTGTGTTTAATATTTGGCTCTGTTGTATAGCAGTCTTGTGACATAGGCAAAATAGCAACATCTTTGGGTGTTTTTCTAATCTGAGAATAGTAACTATAAAGCTTATTTCACAAGACTGCTGAATATGTATGGAAGTACTTTAAAAACAGAAAACAATACCTATAAAAAGGTGCTACTATTATTACATGTTTTGCTAAAGAACACATTTCATAAAAATCCTTATAGCTATGGTAAATGAGAAAGGGCTACCTCTCTGTCATGCTGTGGTATGCTCTTTGGAAGGAAAAGGGAACTAACTTATGCTTAGTAGGTCATAAGTGAGTGGTTTGTGTTGGTGACAATTTTCAAAACCATCCAAATAGGCAGATACGTAAATGTATTTAAAAGGGAAGAGTTTTGCTAGAGAAGGATCACCAAAGTGGGGAAGAAAGGATGGAATGAAAAGCTGAAAAGGGATATAGAAAAGTCAGTTAAATTCTGTCACAGGAATTTTATGTGGCACTAGTGCTAAGGAACCCGCCCATCAGTGCAGGAGACATGAGATGGGATTTTGATCCCTGGGTCAGGAAGACCCCCTGGAAAAGGAAATTGCAAACCACTCCAGTACTCTTGCTTGGAAAATTCCGTGGATGGAATTGTTCCAGATGTTGGAATTTAATAATGTCAAGTGTTCTTGCATTAAGCCTTATTTTTGAAATTTGAGTTTGTTCTTTTGCCACTTTAATCAGCTATATATATCATTAGAGTGTATTTTGAAGGAGAACTCTTACACTTTAGCCTGCTGCATAATTCAGGTCTGACTGAAGCAGAACCTGTGCAAAGAAGTAGATGGTTCTAGAGATTGCAGGTAGGGTATGAGAGGTAAGGAACAGAGGGAATCTATGAAGGCAAGCTTGAAAGTGGGTAAGAGGCATCTACTGAAATAAGGGACATTTGAGGAGGAATAGATGTGGAGAAAAGAATAGTTTGGTTTTGGACAGTTACGCTTGAGTTGCCTATAAATCTTAATTTACTTGTAGAGGTGTGTTAACAAACAACATACTGTAGATCTTTGACACCTGTAGTTGAAGTTGAGACTGGTTTCACCATTTACTTAACCTGTGATCAAAAGCAGATGAATTAATCTTGTCTTTGTTTTCTGATCTATAGTTGAGACAACCATAAAAACCCTCGAAGGATTATAAAAATTAAAGATAACGAAGTGTCATAGCACATGGCACATAGTACCAAATACATTTTCATTGTTATAAATGTAACAGTAAAACTTTGCAGTTAAATATGTGGAGTTAAGATGAAAAGATGACCATTAAATAGATGGTCTTCACTTAATGTGAGTTGTAGATTGTTTAGTATTCATTTTGCATAATATATTTCACAGCACATTTTCTTATACTTTAGCTATTTAAAGTATCTCATTTTTGGATAGTCTTTTTAAATGTGATTTATTAGTTTTCTAGCTCTTTTTTGACAGTGACAAGTGTGACTTGTTCTAAGCCATCTGCCCTGATTTGGAAACAAGCTGATTTACATTTGGTATACATAAATGAGTGGTAGCAGAGAAAGCTTGATCTGAAAGGACTGTGTTCTTTAAGCCCAGCAAAGTAAAAGAGCAGTAAATATGCATATTCAGATCAGCACTTTGAAGAAAGGAAACCATGGTTGAAAGCAGTAGGAGGTGAAATGGGATGTACACAGGGCAATCGCTCGTCTAGGTGTACTATACCATATTGTCTGAACTCTGTGGAACTTATATTCTACCTCTAAGAAACAAATAATAACTATTTAACATATCAGGAAGTAATACACATTGAGAAAGAACAAGGAGAGGGGAGAATTGCTATTTTATATACAGTGATTAGGGGAGACATCTCTGATAAAGTGACATTGCTAAGTCACTTCAGTCGTGTCCGACTCTGTGCGACCCCATAGACGGCAGCCCACCAGGCTCCCCTGTCCCTGGGATTCTCCAGGCAAGAACACTGGAGTGGGTTGCCATTTCCTTCTCCAATGCATGAAAGTAAAAAGTGAAAGTGAAGTTGCTCCGTCGTGTCCGACTAGTAGCGACCCCATGGACTGCAGCCTACCAGGCTCCTCTGTCCATGAGATTTTCCAGGCAAAAGTACTGGAGTGGGGTGCCATTGAGTCACCTGAAAGGAAGTAAGTGAACAATTGGGTAGTCAAAGAAAAGAATTTCATGAGCAGAGAAAATTGGAAATACATAAGCTCGAGTTAAGAGCCTTCTTGCAGTGTTAGGAGCAGCAAGGAGGTCCTTGATCATAGTGTGCATACAATTCTGTATTTGTTAACCACTACTGAAGTGACTTAGCAGCAGCAGCCACTTATAGAATATAGATTCATTCTAAGCTAGAGAGGCGTCATTAGACACCTCACTTAGGAAAGGAAAACTGTTATTTAGTGGAAAGAGCATAAGAATAATAAGCATGAGACCTAGTTAGGGGTGAATCACAGAACTTTAAAGGATCAATGTTAATTACAGTGACTACAGTTATGAGTGTTGCTTGGGAAGAAACTAAAATTTCATTTGCCAGAGGAAATTATGAAAAATAAAATATCCTTCATCTGTTAATAAATTTTTCACCACCTCTTGGGATCTTGGACCTCAGTTTCCTGATACATACTTTGGATTAGACTGCATATTGCCAAGAATCTCTTTAATCACTTTTTGAAAGCTGTTTCTCACAACAAATAGAAAATGGAAGATAGCCCCTCATACCTTCTCTAACTCATGTTTACTCTACCTCTGAAGAGTTTGACTGCAGGTGCTTTTGCTTAGTGCTTAGTATTGTTTTCTGACCTGTTGGCTCCAGGCATGTTCTGTCCTGAAACCTGATCACTTCTGTGTAAACTGAGCATTGTATCTGAAAACATAGCTAAAATTTACTGCAAGGATATAGAGTAGCAGTGTCCTACTGACACTGTTTGTATATTGTGTTACCTGCTAAGAAGAAGTATATTGTCACCTCCTGAGAGAGTGTGCAGTTTGAAACAAACCAAAAAAATCAAAAGCCTTGAGCTACAGATAGAATCTTTCCTTGTTTCCAAGATAATATCCAGAACTTTGCAATTTCAGAAGTTAGAAAGAAGGATGATAACCTTAAACCTATTTTAAGTAAATAAGCAGAAGGGAAGGAAACCAAATATTGCACTTCCAAAAAATATACTCACTACTAAAATTTACCTATTGGCATATGTTAAATAGAATATATAAATATTACTTAGATATCTAGGTCTTGGCTTTGTCCAAGTATATTCTCTGTATTTAAAAAGAGAACAAAAAGGAGGGGACTTCTTCTCTGTTGGAAATTTTATTTTTGAGCAGACACCTGATTTCTTGTTCTTAGTGACAGTCGTCTAGATTAAAATGTATTTCAGGGCTGTCCAATTTTTTATTACACAAATCACCCCAACTTCTAGAATATGTGTTTTTGACATCCTCTTTGCTTATTTTCAGCTGAGAAAAAAGCCCCAACTGCCCCCCTTTGATGATTCTAGTGGTAAAGAACTCACCTGCTGATGCATGAGACGTAAGAGATGCAGGTTCAGTCCCTGGGTTGGAAAGATCCCCTGGAGAAGGGCCTGGTAACCCACTCCAGTATGTTCCATGGACAGAGGAGCCTGGCAGGCTACAGTCCATAGGGTCGCAAAGAATTGGACGCAATTGAAGTGACTTAGCACGCCCGCTTTGAACATGGAGAATATGAGTTTTCATGAGAATTTCTAGTCTTGTACATATTTATTTTGCTGTGTTTAAAGACATTTCACCCACACTGAATTTTCACAACTGTAGGTAGAAGTTTTTTGTTTTGTTTTTTTAATTTAAAGTAGGAAAAACAATTAACTGGAAAATACTCATTCCTTAACCATGCCGGTTAACTGAGCTAGTAGAGTTAGAAATCCATTCTGTCTGGAAATGACAATCAGACTCCATGTTGTGTTGCTCATTCTATCAGTTGTTACTGTTTTCCTGAAGTGCTTTGAAAAGAATTCTGAAACTTGTGATTAGTATAGCAGAAAAGAGGTACAAATCATCAGTGACATATATGAGAGTGCAGGAAAAGACATAGTGAATTACGTACCACATTTCTAAGCCATACTCATGGTTGATTCTCCAAGGAACAATTTTACCAAAAATACTCTGTTGATTATTTCCTTTAATAATGCTTTTTAAACTTTTTAAAGATTTTAATCTTTCTAAAAATATATGCAAATAATACAACAAGCACCCATTTACTGACCCCCCAAATTTATTAGATCTTTACATTTTGCTTTATTTAACTCAGGTTGTTTTTTTTTTAATTCACCTTTTTTTTTTCCAGCTATAACATGTGATATATCTTAGTTCCCCAACCAGGAATCTTAGTTCCCCAACCAGGAATCTTAGTTCCCCAACCAGGGATCAGATCCATGCCCCCTGCATTAGGAGCTCAAAGTCTTAACCACTGGACCACTGGGGAAGTACCTTTAAAAAAAAAAAAAATTAAAGATAAATTGAAGTCTCTCAATCCTGTATAATTGGGCCTCTTGATTCTCTTCCTACTGTAGTTAATTGGGAAAGAGCTAGAGGGATAAATATTTTGGTATCTGAAATTTCTTTTTTTAAAAAAATTAAATCCAACTTGGTATATTCAGATAAAGTGAAGAATTTTTTTCATTTATTTAGTGTTTAAGATAACTTTTCCTGGAGATATAAGTGAGTGATTTGAGGGACTTTTTTAAAAACCATATTTTGCTTAGTTTAGAAATGTTTTCAGCAATATAGCATATCTTTTAGAAGTTTTGTGTGCCTTATGTTGTTGAATAGATTTATTTCCCTTCTTTTTACCAAAGAAAGCCTTGTTCACACAATAAAAATAATCTGAAATGCTTAAGCAAACTCCCATATCTGATATTTTCAAGTAATTCTATTACAGTCACAGTTGTAAAAAAAAAAAAAAAAGCAAAGAAATCTGACTAAAGGAAGTTTAGATTTAGCAAAGCAGTTAACTACAGATTGACTTATTACTATAATTAGTATGTCTTGGCCAGCAGATACATAAGATTTTGTTATGTATCTCTCTTGTAAGCTCCCAAGAGTCTAGGTTCACATCTTTATATCTTCATTGTGTACCCTCACCCCACCCCCATGTGTCAGTAATTAAGAATTCAATAAAATTTACCAGCTAGTTAAACTCTACCTATAAAACAAGGAAAATTAAGGTTTTAGCATTTTGTCAAATTTTTCAGACCTGTGTTCTTGCCCAAGCCAGTAAAACTAACTGTATAATATTTGACAAGCACCGCAACTAGGAATTTTTTTTGATGTGCAAAATAAGGTTAGATTATATATCCTACATTTATGACTGGCCTTTTTATTTTGCAGCCTTCATTTTATGATCTGTTTTTACAGCTAGACCTTTGAAAAGGAGTGAAATTAAGATTTTATAATAGCATATATCAACTTTCTTATCAAAATCCAAAGATCCTCATAAATTACATAGTTTCATTGGAATTAAAAAAAATATTACTCTAGCGTAAAACTTGAATTATTTTGTTTAAAAATGAATTTGTTTTAAGAAAAGATTTTAGCTTTCCTTAAATGGGTTTTTGTCACTTTGTACCATAAAATTGTGGACAGTATTTCTAGCATCTTGTTTACTGGCCTGTTCTGCAGCTCTGTGCTTTGGGGGAGTAGAATGGGTAGTATCTGAGGAAAATCTCACATTAAAGATTCTGCAGTTTTCTGTTTGCTGAAATTGGGTAGAACCACACTGCCACATTTTAGTGAAATATAAAACCCAAATTCAGTTGTGGTGGGGAGCCTTTTAGTTCTAAAGATCATGAAATACAAATAAAAATGAAATTTCTAAAGTGAAAACTTTGGGAGAAAGATGCTTTAAACTATAAGTATTCTAGAAGGTCAGATGGCTTTCTGCGGGCAGTGCCCATTACATAAATAAGTACAAATCATAGTCCAAACCCTTGAAGCTCTGCTGCTGCTGTCTTTGAAAGGCTTTTCTTTTTTTTTCCTTTAATATCTCTAGGTGCAGAAATAGGGAAAGCTATTTAAAAAAAAAGAGAAGGAAACAGTCTTGGATAAGAGTACAGTTTTCTTCTACACTTTTCCTTTTGTTTTGTTATAATCTGTGAAAGATTAATAAATTTTGATGCACATCTTTTAAGCATATAATATTGATAACCAATTGTTTATATCAGTATGAATCATTTCAGCAATACTTTTCTCAGAACACCTGAGAGTAACTATCCCAGAAAGTTTGGATTAGGGAATATAAAGATCATTTTGCAATTTGGAGCACTTTGGAAGATAAAACAGCCCAGGGTTGATGCTTAAGTAGAATAGTTAACAGCATGTGAGGAGACTGAAGGGCGAGGACTAAGAGGTGTGCATGAAGGACATAGAAATACAGTATTTCGTATTTTTGTCTAACACTCACTGTTCCAAAAGATAACACAGCAGAAACATCTTTTTCTTCTCTTGTACTCTGATTTCCCTGTTGTTGGGAATTCAGGGCTCAAGCTAATACTATTTGGACTATAAGTAAGCTACATTATCAGGTAATTGGACTTATGTAGCCTAAGGACCTCACCACTGTCTGAACAGTACTGCCCAATGGAAATATATAAAGCACATATACTTTTAAATGTTCTAATAGCAACATTTTTAAAAAAGAAAATTTTCACAGGTAAGATAAGTTTGGGCTTCTGCAGTGGCTCAGTGGTAAAGAACCCACCTGCCAGTGCAGGAAACGAGGGTTCAATCCTTGGTTCGGGAAGATCCCTCCGGAGAAGGAAATGGCAACGCCTTCAGTATTCTTGCCTGGAAAAGTCTCATGGACAGAGGAGCCTGGCAGGCTGCAGTCTGTGTTATCACAAAGAGTCAGATACAACTCAGTCTCTAAACAACAACAACAATAAGATTAATATATTTAATCCAGTATATTCAGAATATCAGTGGGTGATCAATATACAAAACCATTAATGAGTGACTTACCTAGTAGCCCAGTGGTTAAGATGCTGTGTGTTCAGTGCAGAGGGTACAGGTTTACTTCCTGGGCAGGAAACTAAGATTCCACATATCATGAAGCTGGGGGTGAGAGGCGTGGGCATGGGCGGAGGAACATTAAGGAAAGGTTTTACTTTTTTTCCATACAAACATCATCAGACTCTCAGACTCTGGTGCGTATTTTATACTTAGAGCATGCCTCAGTTCACGCTGACTGCCTGCTAAGTATTCTGCCAGTGGCTCTTGTTCCAAATTGTACAGATCTAGAACAATAGTTTAGAAAGAAAATATTTCACAAGTTCTAAGTAATAGACATTTTGGGACACAGTCTAGGAACTCATTTGACCTTTCTGAGCCTTGGTTTCTCCTGTAAAAATAGGTGTTTGGACTAGGTGAGCTGTAGGATTTCTTCTTCTTCCAACATTATGTGTATCTAGAGAAATGAACTGATAAAATTTATTAACAATATCCCACACAGTTTCTTGTGTTTTTGTTTATTTTTCCTTACACCATGTAGCTTGGAGGATCTTAGTTCCCTGATCAGGGATTGAAGCTAGGGCCTGGCAATGAAAGCACCGAGTTCTAACCACTAGATCACCAGGGAATTCCCTGAATTTCTTCTTTTATAAATAAGATATCTGTCATTGATCAGATTCAATTAAGAATATTTATTTTATTTGAGCATAAGCTAGTAGATTCAAATAAGGATGGCCTCTATCACAAAGCTTGCATCCTGTCCACTATACTGTTATAGCCACTCTGTCAGTACCAGGAATTTTCACAGTGTCAAAATAGATAAAATGTTGAGATGACTTACATTTCAGGAAGCAGCAGCTTCATTATTGAATACAGATAGCCCTATGCTGTGTTTACTAATTATCAAGAGATAGATAATTTAATCATTTCTTTTTCTCACATTTCTGGACCACCAGACTTTATTACTATATTAATTACTATTACTGACCTCATATGCTTTTTGTCCCATGGCCCCTCTGTTCCCCTTGACTTTCATGCTGGAGTACAGTGAGGACAGCCAGAAAGTAGCAGTTGATAAAACAACTGAGTGGTTTAGCTATAAGGTCAAGAAACCTGACAGACTCAAAATGTTTGCAGTGAGAATTTGACTCACGAGTGACGGAGGAGGAAAGAGGTTCTTCATCTACATATTTTATCTAACTCCCAAGGTAAAGACTCTCTTCTTAGTTTGCAAACTAGTGAGTTCTGTGTAGGCCAAAGGTGTGTTTTCACATGGTATTCTCCCTCTTTGGCAAAGGAGTAAATATTTAAAAATTGGGAGACTTCACAATAAATTATAGATTTTCTGTTTCTCTTGAAAAATGAGAAGCTCTAGCAGCACTGGGCCCACATCTTTCTTGAGGTGGATTAAACTGCTGCCTCCCTAAGGTGGGCCTGGTGGATACCAGTGCCCCCACCCTAACTGGTCATCCCATATGCTCCCAGGGGTCTCAATTTGCATTTTCTGCCTGGGCCTCTAGACACTTGAACTTGTGACCCCTGTATTAGTAGCCCAGATAGGACCCTCAGAATTCTAGCTCATTTGCCTGCAGTTGCTGTTCTGTGGACAGTCACTTTAAAGCTTTTGAAGAGAGAGGAGTGTTGAATCATGTATTATAAGCAGTTCCTAGACAGTGTTTAGAATGCTTACAAAGGGATGGAAAGAAATACTTGTCAAGACCTCATACTTTACAGTGTGATATCTTATTTGTTCAATCAGAATTCCAAATGGTAAGTAGTGTTATCATTTTATTTATGAGTCTTATGGTTAGGAAGAGGATAAAGCTGGGATTCAAATCCCAGACAGTGTGTCTCTAAAGCTCACGCTCTTTTCCACTATAATGTGTTGCCCCCCTCAGTTACTGGAATGGTTCCCAGTGTCTAGATATATACTCAGCCTCCAACATGTATACCGCCAATTTATAGACAGGAAAAGGATTTTCATCCTAATATGCATTGCCATTTTTATATTATATTAGAAAAGTTTGCAAGCATAGATACAGCTGCTTTGCTTAGACTTGGTTGCTTATGCTGCTTTACAGTTGCTGAAGGAATCAGTACAGTATTCTGAGCTGTCTCTATTAGCAGAAGTGAAGTTGCTCAGTCGTGTACGACTCTTTGTGATCCCATTGACTGTAGCCTACCAGGTCCCTCCATCCATGGCATTTTCCAGGCAAGAATACTGGAGTGGGTTGCCATTTACTTCTCCAGGGGATCTTCCCGACCCAGGGATCGAACCCAGGTCTCCCACATTGCGGTCAGACACTTTACCCTCTGAGCCACCAGGGAAGCCCCTATTAGCAGAGGAGGGCACTTTCTTTTCTTTGATGCTGCCCTAACCCATTCCCTTTGCTGGATATACAGTCTCCTTTAACTGGCAATAGAAACATCTATGAAATATTTTTTTTCCATTCAGAAAGCATTTATGCTGTACACCTCTGACCAGTGAATGACCTTGGAAGAAATTCCACATGACAGGAATTTCTTTTCCTTTAAGGATTTATTTTCTTTAAAAAACAAAAACAAAAACCAACTAGAGGGAAAATTATGTAACAAACTGACACCTAGAAGAAAGTGGACCTTACAAAAAATGACAAGGAGATACAGATGAAGATGATTGCTGAAGGGAAATAGTTACAGCTGATAACTAAATTGTTTAGTTATCATCAAAGTCCAGGAAACAGAGCCCACTCTTAGATTCAGAAGTAATAGAGACATACATCACGTGGTGTTAAAAAATTGTGGCGTGGGAGGTCTTAGCCTGTTCTTAGATCAAACCCTGAGGCCGAGCACACTGTAATAATAATAAAAATAACTTGAACTTCTCACCCATAGCAAGTACAGTTTAAAAGTCTTACTCTGAAGAAATACTTACAAACATTTAGCAAATGTTTTTTTTCCTTCTGCTTTCATGGTTTGTGTTACATAAGCTATTGAATTATCTACGCGTCTCCTTAGTGGCTTAGCTCATTCCTTATTAGAAGTCCTAAGGCTGACTCAACCTCTGATTGATAATCACACTTTGTTTCTAACGTGATTTTCCTATCGTAAACAGACAAGTTAGCAAGTTCTAGACAGCGCCTATGCATTTACACGCAGTCCCGTATTTTCTCCTTCCCTTTTAGGTTCTTTCGTAAACATTTCACAGCCACCATCAACATTTATTAAACCTGTCTGTATGTAGATCAACCAAGGATGGGTGTTGTTGTTTTGTTTCTTAAGACTTACAAACAGTCTGATCTGATCACTTAAGTATTGTTTTCATTTGTAAAAGGTATACCATAAATGTTGATTTGATTCTGGAGTTGTCTTTTTAACATTTGTAGTTTTAGACTATTGCAGATCTTATAAGCAGCTATTGGCTTATGTAAATAAAAGATGTTTGTGCTGTTATGTTAATATTACCTAGGCTACAAACTAGAAAACTATTTCCTAGCACAGTCTTTAAGATTTCAGGGCATTATGATTGAATTTAATTGCTTAAACTCAAGGCTGATTGTAGGCACAGTTGTGAAATGAAGGACGTTGGTCGTCTTTGCTCCCTCTCTGATCACTGCCCTGTGTAACAGGGCTTAGTCTCTCTCTGTGCTTGACTTACGGGGCTGTCTGACTCCACTCATGGTATATTCTGTGGCCATGGTTTTTGGCTGCCGTTAAATGTCAATAGGTTGATCAGGTAGTGACAGCCATCAGACATGGTTGTCGTCAGAGGACTCTGATAATCTTTTTTTTCAATTGTCAGAGAACCTTCCATCACAAAATTATTTCCTCTTGCATTTTTATACCTCAGTTTTCCTGACTTTCTTGTTGAAATCTGTGAACTTACAGATAAATTATATTTTAATTATGAAAAGTTATTCTCACTTAAGGAATGACCAGTGATTTTTTTCCTTTGATATTTTAAACTAAGTCTTTACACAAAAGCAGTTATATATAATGAGACTCGAATTCTGAGGTAGCTATTTTCTGTCTTGTTTTTATTATAGCATATTAATAATACATTTTTTCTATGAATATTCAGCAAATCCATCTGTCTTAATTTTTTTCTTGTGTTTCAACAGAAGGAGAATACATTAAAATGTTTATGCGAGGTCGACCAATTACAATGTTCATTCCTTCTGATGTTGACAACTATGATGACATCAGAACAGAACTGCCTCCTGAGAAGCTCAAACTGGAGTGGGTGTATCCTTTTCTGTTGTGACAGCAAATTTGTTTGCTCTGTCTTTAAGAAAAATTACTTTACCTGACGTCTGTCAGAATTGTCTTTATGTCAAGTAAACGTGATAAACAGTGACCACTTGAGAAAGTAAAGAGATGTTCTCTAATCCTTTCACATATTATGTGTATATTGCTGTTCGCAACTTAAAAGCACCAAAATTAATATCTTCAGATAGGGTAAGCAGTATTCCATGGACATCAAGGCAGGTGCTTGTGGTGTAGTGAAAGAGGCATCAGACTGGAATTGGAAGGCTGGTGTTTTGAGTCTTGGCTCTGCCACTTACCCTCAGTGAACCTTACTTCTTCCCATATAAAAAGAGGTCAGTAATCCCTACCTCACAGGTCCGTTTTAAGAATTAAATAAGGAAACATCAGTTAAGCATTTTGTAACCTTTGAAATAATATGAATTATCTTATTAAGAGGTGAAATTAGCAAGGTGGATTCTAATTTGAGAATTAACTTCTTCACGACCAGACATTTTCTTAAAAATGAGTATATGAAACAGTGCTCCTTATTTCACTTAGGAAGCCTCATTTCTCTTAGACATTCTAAGAAATTCTTAGTGAAGCAGAAGAAACTTAATGTTTGAACTTTGCTTTTTGCCTCCATTCTCTTATATCCTCTTTCCCACTCCTTGAATCAGTCCCTCCTTTTGGCAGAGATTAGCTTGAGAAAACTCACCAGTCCTGTGATTCTGCATAGTTTTTTAGCAGGTACTCTGCTTATACCAAACTGTGCCTGGCTATGTTGTATTCATCAATTAGGGTAAGTATAAGTGTCAAGTAGCTCTTCTTTTTTTGTTTAATTTTGGGCTGCACCATGTGGTTTGTGGGATCTTAGGTCCCAACTAGGGATCAAACCTGGTTAAGCAGTGAGAGCGCAGAGTCCAGCCGGTAGATCGCCAGGAGATTCCCTCAAGTAGCCCTTCTTTTGCTCTCTCTCTTTTTCTCTCTCCATTTAAGTTAGATCCTCCTCCTGTGTTTTCTTCTTAGCATCCTGTTGTTTTTCCTTCCACAATTTCTAATATACTTGGTGTAAATTTTTGTTACCTTTGAAAAGCAAGAACTCCAGGGACACAGGCCCACATATTTTTGTTCAGAAATGCATATTCTACTCTATGCCTGATACACATTAGGAGCTCAATATGTATTTCTTGGTTGAATGAGGAAACTAGGATTTAAGCATATTAAGTCTTGGAACGGCACAAGGGCTAATGGCAAGACATGAGTTTTATAGTTACAGTCTAGTCCTCTTTACTTATACTGATTCCTTTACATATCCATTAATAAATTATTTAACATTTTGAAAGTTATGTTTGTTCGAAACCTTGACTCTTTATTTTAAGATACGGTTATCGAGGAAAGGATTGTCGAGCTAATGTTTACCTTCTTCCTACCGGGGAAATTGTTTATTTCATAGCATCAGTAGTAGTACTATTTAATTATGAAGAGCGAACTCAACGGCACTACCTGGGTCATACAGACTGTGTAAAATGGTTGGTATCATTTTATATATATATATATATATATATATATTTCATCCTCTTATTTTTATATTTTATTAAGCTAGGTTTTTATTGGAAATGATTTCTTATGGAAAAATGAGAATTTAAGGATATTATGGACATCCTATAGGTAGATTTCAAAAATAAAAAAGACTTATAGGCCTCCAAAATAGTTGGTGTGATACCTGCCTGAACAGGTACCTGCAACATATCATCTATAAATTTTGATAGGTGCTTCTTTGGCTTTTCCAGAGCATTTATACTTTTTCCTCTGGCCTGTGACATCAGATATATGTGGCAGACTAGACTTTTACGTACTTCTGAGAGTGATTATTGGTTACTTAATATTTATTGAGAATTTATGTAGGTAAGTTTTGAACTTGAGACTTTTGGGAGAAAAGGGAAATCATAGCTGAATAAGGATCAAACTGTAAAATAGAGTGAGAACCATAAAAATGTGAGAACTCCTTTTCTGTGCTTGGAGTATTTTTGAAGTACTCAATTTTACTACTTTGAAGTTAACTTTAATTACCTATTGCTTAAATTCATTATTTTCCAACATTTAAAAATCTTCTGTTCTGGCAACTATATCTATACCTAGAAAAAAATTAATATACATTAGACTTAAAATATAGATATTGTTAAACTTTTAGAGATGATTAAAATTTTGTCTTTGTCACTAGAAGGATAATAATACATGTACAAGATTACTTATTACAACATCATTTTTGATGGTAAAGGTTGGAAAGAACCTGAATATCTTTTAGCTGGAAACTAGTAACATGTGCTATGCATGCAGCCACGCAGCCATAAAGAATGAGGTTAGATGGACTCAGAGATTACCTTACTTAAGTGAAGTAAGTCAGAAAGAGAAAGACGATTATGATGTGATATCACACATTTAGATCTAAAATATGGCACAAAAGAGCAGAAACAGACTTACTTAGTAGAGAATAGATTTGTTGAGACTGGGGAGAAAAGAACAGGGAGTTTGGAATTAGCAGATGCCATCTATTATATATAGAATGAATATACAACACAGTCCTATTGGATAGCACAGGGATTTATATTCAATACCCTGATAAACCATAATGGAAATGAATGTGAAAAAGAAAAAAAAAATTATATATATATAACTGAATCACTTTGTGCAACATAAATTAACACAACATTGTAAATCAACTCTGCTTCAATAAAATTAAGAAAGAATGAGGAGAATGTTTGTGTATTAAATGGAAAGATCCTTAAGATACACTCGTAAGTATAAAAGAACAAGAAAATGTGTAGTATTTGACCATTTGCGTAAAAAAGGAGGTGGAAGATAAATATTTATCTTGACTTTCACATAGGTAAAATTTTTCCAGAATTAGTAATAAAAAGAAACTGATTACAGCGATTACCTGGTTGGTGTTACAGAGAGTAGGGATAATAGCCAGAGAGATGAGATTTTAGCAGAGTTTCATAAGTGTTTTTGTAGTTTTTGATATTTGAACCATGCACATATATTACCTAATCCAGCAATTTTGCTTTTTTAAGTGTTTAAGATTTGAATTAAATATGGAAAAATGTAAATATTAGATTTTTAATTAACTCAATGTAATTGATCTATGTTAAAAGTAAAATTGATGGATTAGGTAATATATGTGTTTGGTTCAGATATTAACTATCAGTGTAATTGATCTCAATAAAGGATGTATGGGCTTCCCTGATAGCTCAGTTAGTAAAGAATCTGCTTGCAATGTAGGAGACCCCAGTTCAATTCCTGAGTCAGGAAAATCCACTGGAAAAGGGATAGGCTACCCACTCCACTATTCTTGGTTTCCCTCGTGGCTTAGCTGGTAAAGAATCTGCATGCAGTGCGGGAGACCTGGGTTTAATCCCTGGGTTGGGAAGATCCCCTGGAAAACGGAAAGGCTACCCACTCCAGTGTCCTGGCCTAGAGAGTTCCATGGACTGTATATTCCATGGGGTCGCAAAGAGTTGGATACGACTGAGTGACTTTCACTTTCATTTTTCTTTCAAAGCATATGAACTATTTGAGAAGAAATAACATTAGTTAAAGCAACATATTGAAAAACTCTAGCCTCATTAATAATAAAATAAATTAAACTGATAATCTTTTATACCAGTCAGATTACCAAGACATGTTAAAAGGTATAATTCTTAATATGAGGAAGTTGTAGTGAAATGTTGAAAACATTTTTATTTCTTTATAACAGTTTAAATTGATAACTATTTTGGAAAATAATGAGCAATACATAACAAAAACAAAAAATGTATTCTCTGTTTATTGCTTAAATTCGTTATTCTCCAACATTTAAAATCTTTACAAGATGTAATATTACATCTTCACGGTAATAAAACTATGTGAATATGTCTAGGTGTAAGACTAGAAAGAAACAAGTTCCTTTATTGTGAACATGTGATAAATTTATCATGCCACAATTATGAGTAGATATTTTCTTCAAATTTAGTGTTCTAATAATTCAGTTTAACAAAGAAGGCAAAAATACCGCAGAAAACTTAGAAGACCTATAGGTAATTGATGTTTATTTGATTAGCCAAAGAAAATAAAACAAATGGGTCACATTGAGTTTTTTTAATGATTAAAAACTGTTTGAAAAATGTTGATACTGAGGCATGTTTCTGCTGTTTTACATCTTTCCTGTATTTAAAATTGTTGTTAACACTGCTTTTTAGCCTTGCTATACATCCTGACAAAATTAGGATTGCAACTGGACAGATAGCTGGAGTGGATAAGGATGGAAGGGTGAGTGGCACAGTTTTATGCATTCTGTACCAGGTGATATTGATATTAGGATGGAATTGATTGTATTTAACCCTAACTCATTTATTTCATTCTCTTAAAATTTAACTATTAAGGAATTTTTAGTATAAGCAGAGAAAAAAATAATAGAATGTAATAACATTAAAAAAAAAAACAAGAGAGTCACACTAAAATATTCCTTTTCAAAAAATAAGTGTTCTCCCTAAGGAAGCTATTTATTTATAAGAATGGGAGAACTGATAAGCTTATTAAAGTTCTTTTTTTAAGTATAGAATAATTTATCAGTCTGCTGGAAGGTACTATAATTATCCTAAATTGATGGATCCCTTAATTTTATATTTTACATATGATTTTATATGTAATTTATATATGACTAGAAATAGCACTTAAAATTTTTCAGTTATTATTCAATACTATTGGCTTACATGACAAATCCCTTATTAATAAGGATCAGTGAATATTAGTGATGACTGATTAGCATGTATATGACTATACTTAATAACGTTTTCTGCCTGGTTTCTTTAAAGAAAAGTAGTTGGAGGGGTTATATTGGATGACTTTTAATACTCATTCCAGTTCTAAATTCTGTTTAAGGGCTGTTTGCTTAGCAATTTTTGGACACTGATTTTTTTTTTTTAATATTATTTTCTCAGGAATGAAAGTAATGCAAAAAGCAGGATTTCCAGTGCAGATTTGCTGGTATTAGAATCCTGAGTCTACCTTTTAATAGCTGGATAACTATGGACAAGTTATTTAAATCTCTATTTTAGAATAGCATTGAAACTTGTGTATTGCCATATGTAAAACAGATGACCAGTGCAAGTTCGATGCATGAAGCAGGGCACTCAAAACCAGTGCTCTAGGGCAACCCAGAGGGATGGGGTAGGGAGAGAGGTAGAAGGGGGATTCAGGAAGAGGGGAACCCATGCACCCTTGGCTGATTCATGTCAGTATATGGCAAAAACCACCACAACATTGTAAAGGAATTAGCCTCCAATTAAAATAAAATAATTAATTTTAAAAGCTATCTCAATTTCCTCATTTGTTAAATGATGATTATAATAGCACCTAACCCCCAGGGTCTGTGAGAATTAAATGAATTAATGCATGTGACGTATTAGAATAGTATATAGCACATACTAGATACTCAGATCATTTGCTGCTACTATTATCACTTTGTCATTTCCTTATTTTTATAGTATGAGAAGAAAATACCTGCTCAAGATTCTTTGGGGGCATGTGTAAATGTACTGGCTATTTTTTATTAGACATTTATCCATCCATCATTATTTTTTAAAGATGGCAAACAGTTCTTGTAGGAGTGGTATTTTCATCTATGTAAATACTAGTTAAGTCCTGCTATCTTGTATTTTTCCCCTTGTTTTTGCAGCCCCTGCAACCCCATGTCAGAGTGTGGGATTCAGTTAGTCTTTCTACACTGCAAATTATTGGACTTGGAACTTTTGAACGTGGAGTAGGATGCCTGGATTTTTCAAAAGCAGTAAGTAACAATTTTTAAGGGAGTAAGCCAGCCACACAAAGATACAGAAAAGACGTTAAGCTCAGGTTTGTGTGTGTGATAGAAAGGTATCGCTTAATTGAAAAATTAGATGTTAGCTGTTGCTTATCAGTGGCCAGCATTTTAACTGAAATACTAAAGGACTTTGGTTTAGATAAGATCCAGGATATTACACTTAATTATACTTACATTATTCTGCCTGAAATAGAATTCCAGTGTAATAGCAGGAAATGGTTAAAGGAATTGCATACATAGCATAGTAAAATTGAAGTAAGTAATAAGATATGTTTTTGATTCAGCTTGAGTCATAGAAGTCTATTTTACTTACAAAATTTACGGACATGAAACTTGGCCAATTCTGCCACGAGTATTGTCTTTTCTTAATGTCATGTTGCAGCAAAGAAAATAGCCAGATCTTTGTGCTCACGAAAGTCATGAATTGTTTTGGTTCTGAATTGATGATGGCATGGTTTTATATTTAAGTTTAAAATTCAGCATCTAGCAATCTTAACCTAAGTCTTGATGCTTTATTCTGGGGAGAATGAAATAAGATGTTGCTCATTTAAACATCCTGTTTATTCTTGAACTATATGTAATTGTTATAGACCATATAAGAGAACATCTATATTTTTAGGATGCATAATTTTTCATTTCAAATACAAATATCCCTCCAGATTTTATTGGGCCTCATACTTACTTTAGAATATATTTATGTATTCACATTATCTCTTTAATTCCTAACCATCAGTAGTTGTATTCTGGTTTATGGCTGTTTTGTGGGATGTGGAGGAGGAAGGGACATTTTTAGAGCAGAAGTATAAATTTGGGTGGATACAGGAACTTTACTAGCTTACAAGCACTGAATGTCAAGGGTTCTCATGAATCAGGAATTAGAAGAAAGGAGATGAGCAGAGAGAAGGGAAATACTTTTACTACCTTTTTTACCCCCTAAAATCTCTGTAGCAGTAACCGTTGTCTTCTTGTTGATATTGTTACAGTGTTAAGATTGTCTTGAATTGCCTCATACACTAACTTTTCCTAGTTTAGGTAATCATTCCAGTACAGGGTAAAAGAAGGCAAAAGAGAAGAGAGTAAGCTCTGCCCTTCCTCAGTACTCTCACTTGTCACCACAGTATTTCTTTGTTCCATAGACATCATAAGGTATATATTACAAATGCTACTAGAAAAAAAATAATCTTTTAATATCATCCACAGTTCTTTTTCTGGAAGGTATCAATTAGTTAATGAAAATAGTTTTAGGAAAATAGAAAGGAATTTATTTATGTTTTTATTTATCTTGTTTATTCATTTTAATATAAATCAGTAATATCATGGAAAACTAAAATTGGCAAACTTTCACATAACTTATTCCAACAGATTTACCGAAATTTAGGACCAAAGTTATAAAATTATATACATTTCACATCTACTGCAAAGGAAAATACTTTAAAAGCAGTCAGAACACTTTAAAGCAGAAGATACTTTAAGATGCAGAATGGACTATCCTCAAAATTGATTATTTGCTATTTTTGAATAGTGGAAGTAGCTAGATAGCAAATGGAAATCAACCTAGGGGAAAAAATTAGAAATATGAAAAAAATTAGAATCCTTATTATATTTCTGAAGAAAATACAGTCTTAGTAAATAGTATATTCATTATATTTCAAGGAACCATGAGTTTAAAGGATTTTGTATTTATCTTAATGTTGGCGGTTTTCATAATATGGTATTTCTTTTTTAAAAGTAAGCCTTATCTGAAGATTTTTAAATGCCTTATTTAAACTGACTTTTCTTTAGGATTCAGGTGTTCATTTGTGTGTTATCGATGACTCCAATGAGCATATGCTTACTGTGTGGGATTGGCAGAAAAAATCAAAAGGAGCAGAAATAAAGGTAAAAAAAATTTGAATAGGTTATTTATCTTGTAAAATACATTTTTTGTTTCGCAAGTCCTTGAAGTATGTTGCATACTTTTAGGTTTCAGGAGAATACAGTTCAGTTCAGTTCAGTCGCTCAGTCGTGTCCGACTCTTTGCAACCCCATGAATCGCAGCACGCCCCCACCTGACCATATTCATCAGATGTGCTGACTTGCCGTCATTCTTATGATGGTGGTGGCTTAGTCACAAGTCATGTCTGACTCTTGCGACCCCATGGACTGTAACCTGCCAGGCTCCTCTGCCCACGGGATTCTCCAGGCAAGGATACTGGAGTGGGTTGCCATTTCCTTCTCCAATAATTCTTATGGTACCTTTAAGATAAAATAGTCAAGCAGCTTCAACCACTTTCAGTGATGTTTCAGATACATTGTACTACTGAAACGCTGAAGTAGTTGGATATCTAATCTCAAAATTAAGACTACATGCTCTACTTGGCTTCTTCTTTAGCAAAATGTTATTTTGTTCAATCTATAAAGATTAAAAAATCTGAAGGAAAAATTCAACCTCGGGAATATGACTGACATAACTGAAAAAACATACAGTGATAAGTTTTTTTGGTCTAAATTATGTTTGTGGGGTTATTACATAAAATGCCACCGCATTTATAGTTGCTGTGGAGTAGTGTTAATCCTTTTGTGTGGAGCAGGCTATAACTTGTAAGAAAGCAATGAGGTTAGCATTGCAGCTGCATTCATATGGCTCAGAAAATGGCCTCCCTCTGACAGGCTTTCAGAGGGATCCAGAGGTGCAGGATGGCTTTTGAAAGCCTATGACATATTTGCTTTACTCTCAAATAACATCACATTCCTCCTCAGTTGCTCTCCAAGTTTTGTTTTATAAAATCTTCAAGCTTTCAACCTGTTGGATGAAAAGAGGTTATTTCTTTTAGGTAGTTTTAATCTTTTGAAAGAAGTAGGGTAGATTTTATTTTACTTGAAAGGAATATAAGGTGTCAGGAAACCTCAAATTTTAAAAAAACATAAATGAAGATAGATTATCTTTCAGCCATCATTCAGAGTAATTTTACGTTGAAACATAGGGAAGTTATACCACAGTGAAATACATAAATTTTGGTCCATTGTATTAAAGGCTGCCAGATGAAGTCTTATGGTTTTCCTCCTCCTGGCCTCTCCTCTGTCTCCTTTCTGGAACCTTCGGGGTGCATGTTGCTGAGAGTTACATCCCATGTCTTGTGCAAACACCATATGCTGCTCCATTTGCTCCCATGGCCTTGGTTACTACTTGACGTGTCCCACACCAGCTAACTCCAGCCCAGGACATCCTCATGTGAATACCCCAGCCACAGTGTGTACAGACACGTACTCATCATATTTATTAGCCCCCAGTCAGCTTTGCCTCTCAGCAAGTAACATCACATTCCACTTAATTGCCCAAGTTGAAAATTCAGGCATCATTCATGACTCCTTTTCCCTCACTTCACACTCAGCCAGTCAACAGGTGCTTTCAGTTCTGTGTCCTTAATGTCTGTGTTAGAACTCTTTCTCCCTCTCTCTCTTTTTTAATTTTTTGTAATTTTTAATCAATTCATTTTTTTGGCCACACTGTACAGCTTGTGGGATCTTAGTTCTCTGGCCATGGATTGAACCCAGGGCCATAGCAGTAAAGTGCCTAATCCTAACCACTGGACCATCAGGGAAGTCCCTATATTAGAAGTCTTTTGTTGCAAATGACTTCAAAACAACTAAAGCAAACTTAATAAGAATTTATAGATTCACGTTTAGAAAGTTAAAGAAGAGATCTAGTAAAGGTAGAGAATTTTGCCTCAGGAATGATTTAAGTCAGGGACTAGATCACTGATTCTGTCCCTCTTAGCTTCTCCCTATGTATTGACCTTATTCTAGTCTTCTGTAAATAAGTTCTGTCCTAGCTTATGTCTCAAAGGATCGGAGATTTGATACATTACTTGTTAATTTATGTAAATTTAAATTCAGTAAGGCAACTTCATAACCTCATTGACAGAAATTAAAGAAGATCTAAATCAGAGGATTGTACATTTATAATGAGTAGAAGATAATATTGTAAAGGTGTTATTAATTCTTCTCTGCATATTGGTCTGTACATTTCAATATAGTCAGAATTCCAGCTTGATTTTTATAGAAGTTGACAGGCTGAATGTATGAGGAAATATGAATGGGTAAGAATAGACAAAATCACCAAGGTTGATGAGGGTATAAAGTAACTGGAACTCTCATATACTGCTGTTGGCATGTAAACTGGTACAGCCATTTTGGATAACTGTTGGGTATTACCAGGTACAGTTGAACACATGCATATGCCTAACACCTCTGACCCATCTTGTTGCACTGCTGTGTTAGAACTCTTTCTCCCTGTCTCTCTCTCTCTCTTTATTTTTTGTAATTTTTAATTAATTTATATTTTTGGCCACACTGTACAGCTTGTGGGATCTTAGTTCTCTGACCATGGATTGAACCCAGGGCCATGGCAGTAAAGTGCCTAATCCTGACCACTGGACCATCAGTGAAGTCCCTATATTAGAAGTCTTTCGTTGCAAATGAAAGTTGTATAAACCCTAAAGAAGATAATACATGTGTTGACCAAAAGACAAGTAATCAAAAATAACAGAAGTAGAAAAGAAAGTTACTCAAATGTCCATCAATAAGAGAATGGATAAATCAGTGCTGTGGTCTTTCCCTGTAAAGGGAATACTGTAAAGCAGTTTGCATGATCAAATTGCAATGTATATACCGACATTAAATGTATCTCACAAATGTAATGATAAAATACGCTAGACACAAATGAATACCCTCTGTATTATTCCACTTAAATAAAACAGACAAAGCTAATCTTTGCTGCTGCAAATCAGTTCAGTCGCTCAGTCATGTCTGACTCTTTGCGACCCCATGAATCGCAGCATGCCAGGCCTCCCTGTCCATCACCAACTCCCGGAGTTCACTCAGACTCGCGTCCGTCAAGTCAGTGATGCCATCCAGCCATCTCATCCTCGGTTGTCCCCTTCTTCTCCTGCCCCCAATCCCTCCCAGCATCAGTCTTTTCCAATGAGTCAACTCTTCGCATGAGGTGGCCAAAGTACTGGAGTTTTCAGCTTTAGCATCATTCCTTCCAAAGAAATCCCAGGGTTGATCTCCTTCAGAATGGACTGGTTGGATCTCCTTGCAGTCCAAGGGACTCTCAAGAGTCTTCTCCAACACCACAGTTCAAAAGCATCAATTCTTCGGCGCTCAGTCTTCTTCACAGTCCAACTCTCACATCCATGCATGACTACTGGAAAAACCATAGCCTTGACTAAACGGACCTCAGTTGGCAAAGTAATGTCTGTGCTTTTGAATATGCTGTCTAGGTTGGTCATAACTTTTCTTCCAAGGAGTAAGTGTCTTTTAATTTCATGGCTGCAGTCACCATCTGCAGTGATTTTGGAGCCAAAAAAAAAAAAAGTCTGACACTGTTTCCCCATCTATTTCCCGTGGAGTGATGGGACCGGATGCCATGATCTTCGTTTTCTGAATGTTGAGCTTTAAGCCAACTTTTTCAGGATCATGGTTATTTCAGTGGAGGGAGAGGATAGTAACTAGAAGAGGGATCTGGGATGTTAGTAATGATCTGTTTCTTGTGTTAGATGCTATGCACAGGTGTGTTCAATTTGTGAGAATTTATCAAACTGTGTACTTAGGATTTGTGAACTTTTCTGATTATATAGTATACATTAATAGAAAGTTTAAATATCCTATAAAGCTACACTAATACCCAAGTGATTTATTTTCTTAGATTATTTCAGTTTATATCTTGAACATCTTATCACTAGAACTGTGGGTGTGTATACTTGGAAGTATTTATACCAGTGTGTGTGAGTGGCTCAGTTGTGTCCGACTCCTTGTGACCCCATGGACTGTCCGTGGGATTTCCCAGGCAATAATACTGAAGTGGGTTGCCATTTCCTTCTCCACGGGATCTTCCCACCCAGGGATTGAACCTGCATCTCCTGCTTGGCGGTTGGATTCTTCACCACTGAGCCACCCGGGAAGGCCCCCCTCACTGACTTGGTATGATAATCTCTAGGCCCATCCATGTTGCCATAAATGGTATTATTCCATTTCTTTTTATGGCTGAGTAATACTCCATTGTATTTATGTACCACATCTTCTTTATCCACTCATCTGTCAGTGAACATTTAGGTTGCCTCCATGTCTTGGCTGTTATAAATAATGCTGCAGTGAACAGTAGGTGCATATATTTTTTCAAATTATGGTTTTTTCTGGATATGGGCCCAGGAGTGGGATTATATAAGATCATATGGTAGTTCTGTTTTTAGGTTTTTAAGAATCTCCATACTGTTCTCCATAGTGACTTTACCAATTTACATTCCCGCTAACAGTATAGGAGGGTTCCCTTTTCTCCACCCCATCTCCAGCATTTATTATTTATAGACTTTTTGATGATGGCCATTCTGACTGGTGTGAAGTGATACCACATTATAGTTTTGATTTGCATTTCTCTAATAATTAGCAATATCTAACATCTTTTCTTGTGCCTTTTGGCCATTTGTATGTCTTCTTTGGAGAAAAGTCTACTTAGATCTTTTGCCCATTTTTTCATTTGTTTGTTGGATACTGAGCTGTATATATATTTTGGAGGTTTGTCTCTTATTGGTTGGTTTTCTCCCTTTCTATGGGTAGTCTTTTCATTTTGTTTATAGTTTCCTTTACTGTACAAAAGCCTCTTAAGTTTAACTAGGTCCTTTTCTTAAGTTTTTTTGGTGGAAAGAGCATAAAAGCTCTTTGTGGTTTTTTGTTTGTTTGATTTTTCATTCTATAGGAATCCATAGTGACCATTCAGCCTTCAATCTGAGGATAAATCTCTAAATCAGTAATATTTTCTTGAATGAATGATCAATAGTAATAGTAAAAAAAAAAAACTGGGTTTTTTTTTTTAAAGACCAAAACGGCAGTGTCTTTAAGACAGAATTTATATTGCTGTTTCATTTGCTAGTTTTAGTGTTCTTTTCCCTGAATGTGCAAGAAATTAAAACAAAACTGTGATTTGCATAAATGTCTTTTTAGTGCAGTTATTATATATAGATGGCCTAAAAGATAATATAATAAGATAAGGACATCAGATTTAAACCATTTTATTCTGAAAATGTATTACTTAAGTTTTTCAGGAAAATAAACATTGGAAGAAAAGGCGTTTCCTTAAAATTTTTCCCTATCTCTGGGACTTCCCTGATGGTCCAGTGGTTAAGATTCTGTGTTTCCACTGCCAGGGTCACAGGTTTGATTCCCTGGTGAGTGAACTGAGATCCCACATGCTACATGTGGTGTGGCCAAAAAATAAACTTCCTTGTCTTTGATTATCAGGACCTGTAATTGGTATTTAATGAAGATAAGGATATACATGCACCTAAAGCTATATTTCTCTTTTCACAGACAACAAATGAAGTTGTTTTGGCTGTGGGATTCCATCCAACAGATGCAAATATCATAATAACATGTGGTAAATCACATATTTTTTTCTGGACCTGGAGTGGCAATTCACTGACAAAAAAACAGGGAGTTTTTGGGGTAAGGATCAGAATGTTACAACTTTATTATAGAACTTTAATTTTAAGTAAGGATAAAGTTATCATGCCCAAGGGGAAAACTGAAAATTCTCATTGTTTCGTTGTAGAAATATGAAAAACCAAAATTTGTGCAGTGTTTAGCTTTCTTGGGAAACGGAGATGTTCTTGCTGGAGACTCAGGTGGAGTCATACTCATATGGAGCAAAACTACTGTAGAGCCCACACCTGGGAAAGGGCCTAAAGGTACAGTATTCTCGTGTTCAAATCATTCTTTTCAGTTTGCACTATCACTATTGCAGTCAGACCAGGAGAGAGGGAGCTGTAAGGAGACAGTATGAGAGTCGCTAACATACATTTCATTTTTCACAGTTCTTCATAAAACCTTTTTTTAAATCAAATTAGTTACTCATTTATTAAGCATATATAGCCTACATTTGACTACCTTGCCTTCCAGGAGATTATTACAAAGTAATTAGAAAAGATGATACAGATACCACATTAAAAACTGTAGAGATTGGGAGAGAAGTCACCCCAGTCTTCAGTATTTTGTAAAGCCCTCACAGAAGAAATGGTATTTAAGCTAAACCATAATGAATGTAGAACACTACAGAAGATAGGGAATCTTAATCCCAGTTAGGGATCAGTGTACATTAAGGGAGGAGAATGGTGATGACTGTGACGCATCCAGGATAGTGTGAGTAACTTTGTCATGTGTTAACAGAAACAAGACGTAGCCAGCATGAAGGAATGACACTTCCAGGGTAGTGTGAATGGATTTGTCATGTGTTAACAAACAGGAGATAGCCAGCATGAAGGAAATAGTGTTCTAAAAAATACTAGTGTTTTGCAGTTGCTCTTATCATTTTAAACTAATATATACTAAGCCCTTGAAAGTTCAAATAGAGATTAAAGATACAGATTGTTTTGCGTTACCCACAATAAGCCTTAAACCTGATTGAGTTCACCATGGAAGAGAGAAGAGCTATGAGGCCAAGGATACTTTGTCCCACAGTTAGATGACCAGAAAAGAGCCTGCAAGGATTACAGATTGTTTTAAAAGAAATTAGTAGGACAGAAGTTTTTATTTAGTGCTCCTGAACAAGGAAGAGGAGAAAGTTCCCAAGAGTATCAGGAAGGAGGGCTATAGGAAGGTCAAGAAGAGAAGGTCAAGAACCAAGAAAAGACCATTGGAAGTTCACAATTTCAGTAGAAAAATGAAGGCTGTAGAACAGCTGAGTGTAGAATAGCCAGTTTTTTAATGGAGAATTTTGAGAATCCCAGTTGAAAATGGAATGAAAAGTAGAGGTACTCGAATCAGTAGTCTTTTTAAGGTTAACTAAACCTGAAAGTAAAATGCGGATTGTGATGGAAGAAAGATGAAAACTCTTAAGAGAGATGGGAATAACTGGATTAGACATCAGAAGAAAGATTATCCTTGAAAAAGAGTGATACTGTACATTTATTCTGAAACTGGAGCTTTGGAAAACTAGTATCTTACGTGGCTAAATGATAGAGGTCATGCAGAATGAACATTGCTCTCAGTAAAAGCAGCTCTCTGTTAAAAGCTTGAAGTTATTTTAAAATGGGTAATATAAGAATAGTATACATCATGTAATATAGTATACACTAGTATACATCATGTAATCAGACTCCATTACTTCAGAATTCTACTTGTTGGAGTTGGGATCCATCTGAAACCTTAGACTTGCCAGTGGATATTAGATTTATTAGAACACTAAAACTGAAGACCTGTGAAATTTAGAGGTATCATTTTCTAAATAGTCATTAAAATTGTCCTTATCCACTTAAAAAAGGATGGGCCCAAGGACCTTTTCCTTTTTTTTTTTTTTTAGTTTTTGAAAACTTTTATTGAAGTATAGTTGATTTACAGTGTTGTATTAGTTTCAGGTGGATTGCAAAGTAAATCAGTTATAGCTATACATATACACTTTCTTAGATTCTTTTCTTATATAGACCATTACGGAGTACTGAATAGAGTTCCCTGTGCTATACAGTACATGCTTATTAGTTACCTGTTTTATTGTTTCATATATAGTAGTATGTATGTGTTAGTCCCAGTCTCCCAATTTATCTCTTCTGCTTCTTACATCCTCAGTTCAGTTCAGTTGCCCAGTCGTGTCCGACTCTTTGTGACCCCATGGACCACAACACGCTAAGACTTCCTGTCCATCAGCAACTCCCAGAGTTTAGTTAAACTCATGACCATTGAGTCGGTGATGCCATCCAACCATCTCATCCTCTGTCATCCCCTTCTTCTCCTGCCCTCAATCTTTCCCAGCATCAGGGTCTTTTCACATGAGTCAGCTCTTCGCATCAGGTGGCCAAAGTATTGGAGTTTCAGCTTCAACATCAGTCCTTCCAATGAACATTCAGGACTGATCTCCTTTAGGATGGACTGGTTGGATCTCCTTGCAGTCCAGGGGACTCTCAAGAGTCTTCTTCAACACCACAATTCAAAGGCATCAATTCTTTGGTGCTCAGCTTTCTTTGTAGTCCAACTCTCACATCCATACATGACTACTGGAAGAACCATAGCCTTGACTAGATGGACCTTTGTTGGCAGAGTAATGTCTCTGCTTTTTAATATGCTGTCTAAGTTGATCATAACTTTCCTTATAAGGAATAAGCGTCTTTTAATTTCATGGCTACAGTCACTATCTGCAGTGATTTTGGAGCCCCCAAAAATAAAGTCAGCCACTGTTTCCCCATCTATTTGCCATGAAATGATGGGACTGGATGCCATAATCTTTGTTTTCTGAATGTGGAGCTTTAAGCCAACTTTTCCACTCTCTTCTTTCACTTTCATCAAGAGGCTCTTTAGTTCTTCTTCACTTTCTGCCATAAGGGTGGTGTCATCTGCATATCTGAGGTTATTGATATTTCTCCCGGCAATCTTGATTCCAGCTTGTGTTTCTTCCAGCCCAGCATTTTTCATGATGTTCTCTGCATATAAGTTAAATAAACAGGGTTACAATATACATCCTTGACATACTCCTTTCCCAATTTGGAACCAGTCTGTTTGTTGTCGCACGTCCAGTTCTAACTGTTGCTTCCTGACCTGCATACAGATTTCTCAAGAGGCAGGTCAGGTGATCTGGTATTCCCATCTCTTTCAGAATTTTCCAGTTTATTGTGATCCACACAGTCAAAGGCTTTGGCATAGGCAATAAAGCAGAAAAAGATGTTGTTCTGGAACTCTCTTGCTTTTTCAATGATCCAGCGAATGTTGGCAATTTGATCTCTG
The DNA here is from genome assembly GCF_001704415.2 of Capra hircus. Taxonomy (NCBI): domain Eukaryota; kingdom Metazoa; phylum Chordata; class Mammalia; order Artiodactyla; family Bovidae; genus Capra; species Capra hircus. The sequence goes on from NC_030818.1 coordinate 24,585,901, forward strand.
GTTCCTCTGCCTTTTCGAAAACCAGCTTGAACGTCTGGAAGTTCACGGTTCACATATTGCTGAAGCCTGGCTTGGAGAATTTTGAGCATGACTTTACTAGCATGTGAGATGAGTGCAATTGTGCAGTAGTTTGAGCATTCTTTGGTATTGCCTTTCTTTGGGATTGAAATGAAAACTGACCTTTTCCAGTCCTGTGGCCACTGCTGTTTTCCAAATTTGCTGGCATATTGAGGGCAGCACTTCACAGCATCATCTTTCAGGATTTGAAACAGCTCAACTGGAATTCCATCACCTCCACTAGCTTTGTTCATAGTGATGCTTCCTAAGGCCCACTTGACTTCACATTCCAGGATGTCTGGCTCTAGATGAGTGATCACACCATCGTGATTATCTGGATCGTGGAAATCTTTTTTGTACTGTTCTGTGTATTCTTGCCACCTCTTAATATCTTCGGTTTCTGTTAGGTCCATACCATTTCTGTCCTTTATTGAGCCCCTTTGCATGAAATGTTCCCTTGGAATCTCTAATTTCCTTGAAGAGATCTCTAGTCTTTCCCATTTTATTATTTTCCTCTATTTCTTTGCAGTAATCACTGAGGAAGGCATTCTTATCGCTCCTTGCTGTTCTTAACCCCTAGCAGCCGTCAGTTTGTTTTCTGCATCCATAACTCTATTTCTGTTTTGTAGATAAAGTTATTTTGTACCTTTTTGTAGATTCCACATATAAGCGATGCAATATGATATTTGCCAAGTACCTTAACAGCTGTTGGATAACATAGTTATTTGTAATATAGAAAGATAGTCCCAATTACTACATTTGTGGTACATTTTCTCCCTTTCTCATCTCCTTTTCCCAACATAGCAACAGACTACAGGATTCATTCTCCCCTGGACTGAGTCTGGAGGTATCTGTGAGAGCAGTATGCATGGCCATTTGGTAAAATGGGAGCAGAGAGAAAAAAATAATAAATGCATAGTTAGTCCCTTTCTTCTTTTTCTTTTTCTCACTACACCTCCTGTTCCCACCCCCAGTAGTGGGCCTTGGAATTCATTCAGCGTTACCTCAAATTAGTTTTCCTCAAAAATACTTTATTTTATTCTCAAGTCTCATTTGTGCTCAAATATACAGGTCCACTTTGCCCTTTTCTATGGTACATGAATAAATCAGAGGAAAGGCATTGAAAATAGCTTTTTTTCACATACACACTAATATATATAAAATAGATCATCAACAACAACCTGTATTCTGTAATAACCTTTACAGGAAAAGAATCTGTAAAAGAATGGATAATGTATAACTGAATCACTTTCCTTTATACCTGAAACTAACACAACATTTTCTATCAACTGTACTCCAAAATAAAAATTAAATTGAAAAATAATAGCATTTATTCAACCCTATTTATCCTTACTGTTTAAGGACAATAAAACTGAAACAGTATCCAGAGAACCATATAGAATACTTCCTTCAAGGTAGAAGGTTATGAGAGAAGAATTAGAGACCTTGTTCTAAAGTCAGTGGATTGGAAGTAGAGAGAGATTCTTTATTAGTAGCAGTAGGAGAGGAAAAAAAAAAAAAAACTAAGCCTGTCAGTCTCTGAGTTCCACAAACAAAAAGGAGAGGGAGAAAGAAAAAGGAGGTTATGGGGAACCAGCCTGAGGTTCCTGAGACATTTCCCCGAGGATTTTTTTTTTTTTTTTGGTGACATTACTGTCTTCCACTTCACACCCCTTTTCCATGTGTGAAAATGAAAGTTGCTCAGTCATGTCCAACTCTTTGCCCGTTCCCTCCTCTAAGGGATCTTTCCAACCCAGGAATCGAACCCAGGTCTCCTGTATTGTAGGCGGATTCTTTACCAGCTGAGCCATAAGGGAAGCCCTTTCCATACATAAAAGCTAACAATTGAAGACATCTGTTAATTAGCTGAGAGCCTTCAGAGCTAGCAGTTGAAATGAGTTCTCTCATTTCAGTTTGATGATCTTCCACCATCATCCTTAGTGCGAGCAAGTGACCTTATGTGCCGTTGAGGCATCATGGCAGATAGACAGTAAATTCCTTCCAGTACTGGAACCTGGCCTGAGCGCTATAGCCATTGCAAAGTATTATTACCAGTTATTATGAAAGGAGATAACTCAAGAACAGTCAGATGGAAAAGGTGATGAGGACAAGGCCTGGGGAAAGGACCTGTCCAGAACCTCCATGCCCTCTCCGGGAATAACTCTCTCTCCAAGTCTCCATGTGTTCACTGACCCAGAAGCTCTGGGTTGAGGATCCTTAAGAAAAAAGAGAGAAGAGCAGTATTATCAGTTATCCTCCCACTCTCTTTTCTTTTTCTTTCTACCCTCTTCTCTTTCCTAGGCATACATTTTCAGTATCAGAAATGTCAGGAACAATATTATATTATCAAAATATTATCAAAACCGTAACTCAAATTGTTGGCATATATTATCCCACCTCTCTGAGTAGTTTGGATATAAATGCACCCTTCATTGGCCTTAGTGTGCAAGGGCTGGTAAAGGTTCCGAATTGTTTTTATTTATTTTCTTTTTTGTCTGAAAAACTGGTGCCTTACCCTTAATGCAGAGAAAATCTACATAGGCACAAACAGAAAACAAAATCTCATCTTGTAAGCTGCTGGACACATGAAATTTGCTATGTGACTGATCCTATTATGGGCGAACTTGCTGAGAATTTGGTTTCTTCCTTTATATATATAGTTTTCCGTTATGTAAGTAAGGCTGGAAAGGATTTGGTGAGTTTAGTAAAATAAATGTGTAAGACCAGATCAGAACAGAGGTTCATAGTTTCCATTTCTAAATTCTTGCCCAAAATTTTAATGGATTGATCCAGTTTACATATTCCCTAATAAGATACTTCTGTACCCATGGCAGTCTTTATCAACCAGACTTTCAGTATACTGTCATAATTGCATCTAATAAAGGGACTTTCGGGAATTGCAGAAGTATAATTTCACAGCTAATTCTTTTATTCTAGTGAATAGGAGACAAAGGAAAACTGTGTTTTATGCCTCATAAGGAGCTCTCTTGCTTCCAAACCACTATTTCCTTATCTTAAATGTAAATTAAGGGGAATCGTCAAAGTAATTAGTATTTTCTGTTTCCTGTTTTTCCAGTTTTATATTTTTATATATAACCTTGCCTAGCTAAGAGTTGGACACGACTGAGCGACTTCACTTTCACTTTTCACTTTCCTGCATTGGAGAAGGAAATGGCAACCCACTCCAGTGTTCTTGCCTGGAGAATCCCAGGGACGGGGGAGCCTGGTGGGCTGCCGTCTATGGGGTCACACAAAGTTGGACACGACTGAAATGACTTAGCATCAGCAACAGCAGCTTAATATATGTAGTTTTTAATATATAACCTTATCTATAATGACTTGATACTTGTATGTACTGCAGAATGATTACCAAAACAAGTTAACGTGCATCACTTCACAGTTACAATTTTTTTTTCTTGGGATGAGAACTTCTAAGATCTGCTCCCTTAGCAACTTTCAAATATACATTATAGTATATAGTCCCCATGCTCTGCATTAAATTTCACAGTTGATACCTTTCGACTGCCTTCACACATTTCTTCTACCCCCACCCCCACCCCTGACCACAACCAGGCTGTTCTCTTCCTGTGAAATCTTTTTTTTTTCAGATTCTACATAGATGTGAGATCTCATAGTATTTGTCTTTGACTGTTTACACTTAGCTTAATGTCCTCAAGACTCATTCATGTTGCGTATGGCAGGACTTCTCTTTTTTAACCCCATTGTGTATATGTACGTACCGCATCTTCTTTATCCATTCATCCATCTGTGGACACTTACGTTGTTGCAGTATTTTCTGTGCCCTACATGGGTACAAGGTATTTGTTATTTCCTACATATATGAAATAGTTCAGTTTTTTCTTACATGAAAAAGTTCAGGATTCTTTTAAGTTGAGGGGGAGGTTGAAAGTGTCTATATCCCCCCCTTAAAGTGTTCATTATTCTTAAATCTTTACCAAGTTACTTAAAGGAACTTAGAAACACCATTTCAGCAAATATCAACACTGGTACGTTTGCACATTGCTGAGAATATAATGGGATTCCCGGGTGGGTCAGTGGTAAAGATTCCTTCTGCCAGTGCAGATGTGGACTCAGTCCCTGGGTCGAGAAGATCCCCTCAAGAAGGAAATGGCAACTGAACTCCAATATTCTTGCCTGGGAAGTCCCATGGACCAGAGAAGCCTGGCAGTCTACAGCCCATGAGGTCACAAAGAGTCGGACATGACTTAGTGACTAAGTACACACACAAGAATATAACATAAATTTCAAAGTCTCCCTGACATTTGATTCTATACTTAAACAGGCACAGAAAGCCCTCCAAACAGTCTTTATTTGGCAGTCAAGATAAACTTGCTTTTTATGGAAACCTTGTTTCTGTTAGAGTTGAAAATAAAGGGGGGATTTGCAGTTAAGCTTCGATAGACTTGGCCATGATTGTGCCTGGAGGTACAGTAGGTTTTTAAATACAAGGATAATTATTTTTCTTGGCAGGTATTTCAAACATTATTTGGCTGAAATTAGAATGTCAGAAATATAGGCCCATGAGAAGGAAATCTTAGACTATAAATTACTTTGTAGGTAAATACTATCTAAAGTAGAGTATTTTTGTTCTTGATGAAGCATTTGTTCTTCAGTTTCTCCATTTTCTAAGATTCTGTCTTTCTAGGAAGATCTTAAGTGTTTAACAAGGTATTTGTTATGTTTAGAAGTAGGGAAGACTGAATTAAAAATAGAAAAGCTGTATTTTATTTCCCTGCTTTCTGATGGAGAGTTGTAAAACACCACACCCCTGCGTTCAGTTTCTTGCATGGTACTCTCAGACTACTTTTGTTAATTTGACCATGCATGAGAAAAATAAGCTCACGCTCCCTCTCGCCCCTCACCTCCCACTTTTAACTGCCCATATAAAGCCAGCAATACTCTCAGAAAGTTCACATCTCTCAGATGTTCTTTCTCTCTTGATCACATCAGGGCCATGATAGATAATTGGCTGGGTATCCTACTGGACACAGTTGTGTTGTTCAGTGTTTAAAGTATTTTTAGGTGATGAATGTTGATGTGAGCCGAGGCAGTTGACCTGAATAGCAAGTTTGTTGGAGCTCTGCTCCCAGCTCTGCTGAATCAGGCAAGGTCTACTCCAAAGCATGAGGCCCTTTCCTTTCTCCTTGCCAGAGATACCCATCTATTAAGTTATTTATTCCACTAGCCGCCTCACACTGAGAAATACTGAGAGTCAGCTATAGCGTAATTTTTTTTAAGATACCAAAGTCCTACAAATTTTAGTTAATATTAACAATATAATGACAGCTCAAATGGTAAATGAACAATCTCAGTTAATATCTCTAAGATTATACTTCACATACCATAAAGTTTTATCATTTTAAAATGTACAAGTCAGTGATTTTTAATATGTTCAGAGTTGTTTAATTATCACCACTGTCTAACTTCAGAATACCTTTACCACCCCGAAATGAAACACTGTGCCCATTCGCAGTCACTTTCCTTTCCTCTCCCTCCTCAGTCCCTAGCATCCACTTGCCTTCTTTGGATTTGCCCGTGTCGGACAGTTCATGTAAATGTAATCATAGAATGTGTTGTCTTTGTGAACAGCTTCTTTGAGTTGCATCTTAATGTTTTTAGGTTCATCCATGTTATTTCACATATTAGTACCTTATTCCTTTTTGTCACTGAATAATACCACATTTTGTTTTTCCGTTTGTCAGCTGATGAGCAATTTTATTAGAAAATGAACAGTTTTTTTTCCAGTTTGTTGAGGTATAATTGACACATAACTTTGTATGAGGTATACAATAAGGTCATTTGCTATATGTTTATCTTGCAAAGTGATTGCCACAGTAAGTTTAGTTAACATACATCACTTCACGTAGTTAGAGATTTTTCTCTTGTGATGAGAACTTTTAAGATGTACTGTCTTAGCATCTTCAAATATATGACACTCTATTGTTAACTGTAGTCACCATGTTATACATTAATTCTCAGAATTTATAGCTGGAACTTTGTACCTTTAACCACCTTCATCCATTTCCCCCAATGAATAGTTTTTAAACTTAATTTCTGCCCCCCCGCCCAGGGGAATCTAATGTGTATTTTATTGACTGACTGGTCATGTTTAAACCAGGCTCTACCTGGTCATTATGAACCTGGTAATTAGTCTGCAAGAATCTTCCAAAAAGCTTTTACTGTGTTATTTTTTTTTAAAACAGAGTATTTAAAATAAATTTTGTTTTGCACATTTCATACAGGCTGCCCCTGCTTTCTATTTATTCATTTATTTTTACTTTTTTTTTTAATTGGAGGATACTTGCTTAACAATGTTGTGTTGGCTTCTGCCATACAACATCATGAATCAGCAATAAGTATACATTTGTCTCCTCCCTCTTGAGCCTCCCTCCTACCCCATGCCCCTTCTCACCCCTCTAGGTCATCACGGAGCAGCAGGTTGAGCTCCCTTAACTCTGGGAAGAGCTTCTCTGAGTAAGGCATCATGAATACCAAGGAAAAGGGCTTGAGTACCAAACTCTGTTGTCTTCACTCTTAAGAAAGAGGCTTTGATTATATTTTTTTACCTGCCTTGTTCCTTCCTGGGTACCTGTGAAGTGCTGAGAACATATAAGAAACCTGGGCCATCATTCAGCTTTCACACTGGTATAGCTGTCAGTTTTTAAAATACTTCTCTGGTTGGTCAAAAGCCACTGCTCCAAGCCACCAGTGCCTCTTCTGCCCCATACCTTCCCCAGTATCTCAGCAAATAAAAGGGGTTATCCTTGGCAGAGCAGAAGGCCTGCAGGTCAGCAGTGGTTAAATGTTAAACATTATGACTGTTGCCCCAAGAGGAAATGAAGGCCCTTTTGCAAACTTACAGGAACGCTGAATATAAGAGACTTGAGTTCCGGTCACAGCTGTGTCACTAGCTAACCATGTGGTATTGGTTAAGCCCGTTCTATACCTGTGTGCTTAGTTATAAAATTAGAGGAGCAATATCTGCCTTAACTGTTGAATGAGAGGATTGTAAGATAGTAAAGTTCTGAGGCTAATATATCCCCTCTTGTCTGTGGAATTGTCACTACTTTAGCCTACCTTTTTGTAAGAATATGTTTTGAATTATTTTCAGAGTAACTATTGGCATGAATGCCAAATATTGTATTAAGCTTTGCTATCTACCTTGCAGAAAAATTGGCTGGAAATAGATTTTTGATTGTAGAGTCATGAGAACTTTTGATTATTTACTCTGTAGTTCTGCTGAAGTTTTTTCCCAGAAAGACACTAAAATCTGATGGAGAAAATGTTATGACTAGTGTTTCTGCTTTACCCCTCATTATGTTAGGTGTTTATCAGATCAGCAAACAAATCAAAGCTCATGATGGCAGTGTGTTCACACTTTGTCAGATGAGAAATGGGATGTTATTAACTGGAGGCGGGAAAGACAGAAAAATAATTCTTTGGGATCATGATCTGAATCCTGAAAGAGAAATAGAGGTAAGGATGAAAACAGAACATAAACATTTTAAAATGTTAAACCCTCTAAACTCATGTCTTTTGTCCCACATTAAGATAACTTACACTTTTCTGGAAAATTTGGTATACATTCTTGTCATTTCATTCCCTTGAAATAAACCAGGAAAAAAAAAGACTATTCACTAAGCCAAATAATTTGAAAGAATAAGAAAAATGGGCAGAATAGTTAACTTGCTTACTTATTTCTGACATTATTTTTTAGTGACCCAAAAATAACCACATAACCATATAAACTTAAAATTTGCCAGACATTTATCAAATATTGTATTATACTCCATGGTATACAAGATGACCAGCTTAATTTTAAAACTCAAAAATAATCTTTTAAATGATGGGCTTAATGATAATTGCTGATTATATCTCTGAATATGTCTGCTTCATGGTATAAACGAAGTATATCCATAAAAACAGGTTTTATGTGTTCAGTGAAAGTTGAATGAGATCTCAAGAAGTGAAATGGTTTAGAATAGTGCTTTAGATCACTGATTGTCAGAGCAGAGGCAAACCTCACAGTTCAATACTGCTTCTGTTTGTTGGTGACTTTAATTTTAAATTTACACTCAGCCTTTTCCACTTATAACATGCTTTGCAGGCAAAATCTCTTAAAAAGAGAATTCTGACGTACTGCTCTTGGATTTTATTTCCAAGAAGATGTATCCCCATATTATAAATAAAGAAATTTGTCTCAGGCTAAATGGCTTACCCAAAATAATATAACCAGTAAGTAACAAAATCAAGCCACAGTCTTCATGTAGTCTCTCAGAACTTATTCCTTTATCCCTTACTCATAATCCTTAACTCTTGAAATCATACAAAATGTGAATTTAAAATTGAAGCAAAGAATGTTGATAATCCATTATAACTTCTGTGTATAAAATGTAAATGTATGAATAAATAATTTATTCTCATAAAATTACCTGGTACTTTCAAATTTGAAATTCTGTCATTTATTACCACGTAATTGTGTGCAGCTATAACTTCCGTCTTCAGGTTGATTAATGCATTGTATTATGTGTATGGTGACTTTATAAATTATCTTTTAGGTTCCTGATCAGTATGGAACAATCAGAGCTGTAGCAGAAGGAAAGGCAGATCAATTTTTGGTCGGCACATCACGAAACTTTATTTTACGAGGAACATTTAATGATGGCTTCCAAATAGAAGTACAGGTAAGCTGTATGATTTTAACCATTAACCGAATATTTTGATGATACCCTTTATTTCTTACAACAATGGGTATGTTTCTTTTTCAGGGTCATACAGATGAGCTTTGGGGTCTTGCCACACATCCCTTCAAAGACTTGCTCTTGACTTGTGCTCAGGACAGACAGGTGTGCATGTGGAACTCCGTGGAACACAGGCTGGAATGGACCAGGCTGGTAGACGTGAGTAAAGCAAAATGCGATTATAGTTTCCCCACAGAAACTCCCCAAAACTGGCAGTTGGTAGCAGCAAAGCAAAAAGGATTCAGTATTGGTTAAAACCAAGTTTATTGCTATAGTTCAATAAAGAGGAAGAGATAAGGGGGAGAGTGTTTAGTTACAAAGTACATCATGAACCCACTCCAAAGAAGCAAGTTAACAGGACAGAAGCTCAACTTTTCTGTCAGGTTCAATAGTAAAAATCAAGAATATTTCACATCTTTATGGAGCGTTAATTGTTATGGAAATGTTTGGGCCGCTGGTGGTGGGGCAGTTGGGTTCAGTAAGTACTGCTCACTAACAGATTCTACTGTCGTCTTTTTGAGTTGGTCTCTTACTGTATTTTCTCCCTACCCCACCCAGATATTCACCTTTTCTAGCCTAAAAGGTGTATGCACGTTCTTTGTAGCCTCTAAAGAACTGTACAGATGTTTGTTGTTATCCTTATTATTGTTCCACTGCCTAGCTGCAAGCTGGCGGTCCTTTCCCCCTACCACTCTGCCAGCATGTCCCCTTCCTGCTCTGAAGTTCTTTTTCCTCTTATGTCTGTGTGGTATTCCCATTGGCTATAGTAAAGTTGATTGAGATTCCATGTTTATGTGAAACAAGTTATTTTCAAATGTTTTGCCACTCTTCCCATAGATCTAGGGAGACTTTCTCGTGTACTCCCCAACAGCTGTCTGTCTCTCTTCTAGGAACCAGGACACTGTGCAGATTTTCATCCAAGTGGCACAGTGGTGGCCATAGGAACGCACTCAGGCAGGTAGGGTCTTTAAGGGAAATGTGAGCTGAGTAATCTTAAGTGGTGGGATGTTTAACCATTATTCAGGAATGTTCTCTATCTGATCTGGAGAATTGATCTTTTAAGTGGCACAGTTTTATACTTTTTGCTCTTTTCTGTTATGTATACTCATTTAATCACTCAGTAATTTTTTGTTAAGGACCTACTGTTTGTTAGACCCAATTGCAAGAGTTCAGGCTACATCACAGTACAAAGCAAAAATCCTTGCTCCCACGGAGTTCACACTTTAATGTGTGTCAGGGGTGGAGGCAGAATAAAAAAATAAGCCTTAACTAATTAAGTTAGTTATTAACTAATTAAGTTAGAAAAATGAAGAGCTATGATGGGGGAGGGTTGAGCCTAGGAAGAGGGATCTGGAGGGTACAGTTACAAAATGCTATGGGGAGGTCAGAGTAGCTTCACTAAGGAAGGTGGCAGTTCAGCAAACTTGACCCTCTCTTGTGACATTTTCTGCGGTATCAGAAAACTTCTGTTCTCGTTATCTTTAAAAAGGGAAGGAAATCGAATCTGAAATAACCCAGTTGAGCTTTTGTTTGAGCTATAGCTTTTTTCCTTCTTAAATGCTACACAGGTAAATAATAAAGGTATGTTTCTTGAAATTGTTATTAATTACTTATCTTTGCAGACCTTGTATAGTACCTTTCCAAGGCTATTAAGTAATATATATTTATTATCTGTATTTTTAATTGTCCTTTTTATTGCCTCTGCTAGTAAGTAACCCTCATCACAAATAGCTTAATTTATTTTTTAAAGAGGCAGAGGAAAAATATAAAATCAGTTTTCAAAAGTTAAACCCATAAAAAATGTGGAATGCTGATTTCTAATAAGGTGAAAGTATTGTGAACACACTTACATAAATATTTTTATGACTGTAACAAATATTTCAGATCATCCAGTTTATTTCAGTTTAGTTCAGTCACTCAGTCATGTCCAACACTTTGTGTCCCCATGGACTGCAGCACGCAGGCTTCCCTGTCTATCACCAACTCTCAGAGCTTACTCAAACTCATGTCCATCAAGTCAGTGATGCCATCCAACCATCTCATCCTCTGTCATCCTCTTTTCCGCCTGTCCTCAGTCTTTTCCACCATCAGGGTCTTTTCAAATGAGTCAGCTCTTCACATCAGGTGGCCAAGTATTGGAGCGTCAGCTTCAGCATCAGTCCTTCCAGTGAATATTCAGGACTGATTTCCTTTAGGATGGACTGGTTGATCTCCTTGCAGTCCAAGAGATGGACTCTCAGGAGTCTTCTCCAACACCACAGTTGAAAAGTATCAATTCTTCAGCACTCAGCTTTCTTTATAGTCCAACTCTCACGTCCATACATGACTACTGGAAAAACCATAGCTTTGACTAGACAGTTTATTTAATTCCACTTTACTTAATTCTAACTAAATTTAGCCATTTAGAGGTGTTTTGTTTTTTTTTTTTTTTAAATCAAGTTTTCCCCTTTGGCTGTTAGATGCAAATTAATACCTCTGAAAAATTGAAACGTTTTCAAAATCCTCATTTATAGTGCTCAGAATCATGGAAGAACAGGTCTTTAAGGTAAAGATAAACTTTGAATGTGGGTATGTAATTAGAGATGTTATTTGAGTGGTTCTGAAATAGTGGAATTTTAGAATTAGGCTGCTTGGGAGTGTAATTGGTGATAACTTGCAAATATAGATGGGTTTCCTATCTCAGATTCCCTCAAAATACATGGCAGTAATAGATTGTTGCTTGGACTAAACAGGCATATGGCAGGCCACTTTGTAGAATTTGGAGGAAATTTATTTTCTGTTTTACCAAAAATGTATTTTTTGAGCATATAAGAATCTCCTAAACTACAGTGGTGAACTGGTTTTCAGGAAACCACAAAAGAGTTTACTTCAGATCTATTTTGGGGGCAGCTGAACAGATATTACAAATGCTAATATCAATGAAACAGTAGGAATAAGAACTACCATTTTTTCACAGTCTGATGACACACGTTGTACTAAATTATTTTCATATTGTACCTTTTGTTTGTTGCATTTTAACAAGAATGCAACAAAATGTTCAGTAATATCTCCTTTGCACAAACAGGAAGCCCAAGACCCAAGTCACATGAGTCACTTGTGCTTGAGCTGGGATTTAACTCAGGATCTATATGATTCGAGTTCCATATGGTTTTAAAGCTTGTCTCTTTCCAGGATTCCACCAGTACTCTTTTGAGATGTTCTTATAGTGTTTGTACTATTACTTAGAAATGTTACAAGGAAAATTTATCTTTGAAGGTTGAATCACTGTCTGACATAGTGTTTTAAAAGCATTTACTGTGTGCAATAAGGAGTTCAGCACTGAGTGAAGTAGTAAGTGCTAGAAGGACTTGAATCATTAAGACTCAACCCCTTCATTGGATGCATGTACATTCAGAGCCCCAGTTTTTCATGACAAGCAGATCTGATGAAACTTACTGAAGTTACTTTCTAACATTTAGTATAACTGTGAAATCATCGTTAACAAATTTAAAAGGAAAAGTTGCTTAATGTAAGTGACTTAGCTAAGCCTCTTGGAGTTGTGAGTAGGAAAAACCTTATGAGTGAGAGTGATATAACTCAAAAGTGCTGTCAGTTAATTCTTTCTAGTGTAGAGTTGGGGATTATTTAAAATCTAGAGGAGATGTAGTTATCAGTGTTCATTTTCCTGCGTTTGATTCTTAGAGAACTTTTCTTGTTATTATTTTTTTGCATGAGTCTGTGAACACTTGGCTCTATTGTCTAAAACAAAATTCCTCAATGTAACCATTCAGATTATTATCACTGACCCTAAGCCTGCAAAAAATCACACTGAGGGCAAGAATTTTTTTAAGTTTAATACAGCACATTATCCAAATTGTTCATGATCCAGAAAAGGTGACTAGCAACATGTTTAAAGACGTGTTCATGTCCATATCTAGAAATCTTCTACTTGTAATCAAGAAGTAAGCACAAGTGTAGATAAATTATCACAATGGTAAATAAAATTTATCATTTTAAAAGATTATATTATGAATACAATTTCTAAGGGAAAAAATGAAATGCATGGCCCTATGTGGACATACTGTTTCCTTAACATTGCTATTCCTTACATATTAATAGCAAAGAGTCTTTTTAATAGCTTTATTAGATAGCATTCATCTACCTTAAAATTCACCCTTTTAAAGTATACAGTGCAGTAGTTTTCAAGAAGTTCACAGCGTTGTGGAACTTTCATCACAAGCTACTTTCAGAACACTTTCATTAACCCTGAAAGGATGCACACTATAGCAGTCATTGCTCATTACCCCCACCCACTTCCAGCCCTGAGTAACTGGTCTACCTTCTATTTCTGTAGGTTTGCCTATTCTGGGCATTTCATATAAATACAGTCGTATAATTGTGATTTGTGACTAGTTTCTTTCACGTAACATGTTTTGAAGGTTCGTGCATGTTGTACAGCATGTATCAGCATTTCATTCCTTTTGTCACCAAACATCCCATTGTATGGCTGTTACATCTGAATTAATGTTTCGGTTTTATGACTGCTGTGAGTAGTGCTGCTGTAAGCAGTCATATACAAGCTTTCATGTGGACAAATGTTTTCTCTTCTCTTGGGTATACACCAAGGAGTAGAGTGAACTATGTTTAAAACATTTTAAGGAGCTTCCGCATTGTTTTCCACAACAGCTATACCATTTTACATTTCTGCTAATAAACTATGAGGGTTCCAATTTCTCTACATCCTTGCCAACAGTTGTCATTGCCTGTGTGTGTATTGATTATAGCTCTCCTAATGGCTGTGGAGTGCTTTTTCATTGTTTTAGTTTGTGTTTCTCTGATGGCTAATGATGCTGAGTATCTTTTTCATGTGTTTATTAGTTATGTATGTATAGCCTCTTCAGAGATATGTTTGTTCATATCCTGTGCCTATCTTTGAATTGATTTGTCTTTTTATTCTTAGTTGTAAGGGCTTTTTATATATTCTGGATAAAGTACCTCATCAGATGTATGACTTGCAAGTATTTTCTCTCATTCCAGTGGTCTTTTCACTTTCTTTCTTTCTTTTTCTAATATTTATTTGCCTGTGTCGGGTCTTAGTTGTGGCACCCAGGACCATTCATTACAGCGGGTGGTCTCCCTAGTTGTTGGCATGGTGTGCAGGCTTAGTTGCCCCACAGCATGTGAGATCTTAGTTCCCCAACCAGGGCTCAAAAACAGGTCCCCTGCGTTGTAAGGCAGAGTCCTAACCACTGGACTGCTAGTGGGAGTCCCTCTTTTAAATTTCTTAATGGTAAATTTTATTGCATTAAAGTTTAAAATTTTTATATTTTCCCATTTATCTGTTCTTTCTCTCGGTCCTAAACATTTACTACGATATTTTCTTCTAAGAATTTTATAGTGTTAGCTCTTACCTTGAGATCTTGATTTATTTTGAGTTAGTGTTTGTATAGATATTCAGCCTCATTCTTTTGCTTGTGGATACCCAGTGTTGCAGCACTGTTTTGTTTTGTTTTTTCAGCACTGTTTCTTGAAAAGACTTTTCTTCCCGCAGTGAAGACTTGAAACCCTTGTTGAAAATCAGTTGACTGTAATTAGGTTTCAGTCTGGATTCTCACTTATATTTCATTGATCTTTATGTTCATCCTATGCAATACTGGTCTTGATTATTATAGCTTTGCATTATGATTTGAATTGGGAAATGCGAGTCCTCCAACTTTGTTCTTTTTCAGGGTGGTTTTAGGTATTCAGGATTCCTTGAATTCTATGCAAATTTTAAGATCAGCTTGTCAGTTTCTGCAAAGAAGCCTTGATAAGGATTGTTTTCTTCTTTATAGATCAATTTGAATATGTCACTGTTTTAACAATATTAAGCCTTCCAATTTATGAACAGGTGTTTTTCCATTTATTTAGGTCTTCAATTTTATTCAAAGATGTTTTTAGTTTTTAGGGTACAAATTTGCACATTTGTTAAATTGTACCAGTGTTTCATTTTCTTGATGCCATTTTGAATGAAATTGTTTTCTCAATTTCATTTTTAGAATATTCATTGCTGGTATATATAAATACAACTGCTTCTTGCATATTGATCTTGTATTACTTGAATAAACAAGCAGTAATACTTGAAGATCAACAGAGAAATTACTGTGAACCTAAGTGGTCAGAGAGCACCTCGCAAAGGAGGTGGAGCTGGCCCTGCCTTGTAGGAGTTCTGAGATCTTAAGAAGGCAGTGAAGAGTTAGGAGCTCATATCAGCCAGAGGAAGTGGATTGAGCCAACGCAAGAAGCTATGAACTAACTGAAATAGAACATTCCTTAAAGGCCTCTTGATAGCTAAACAGTGGAATCCAAACTTGTTAGCCTGGCGTTTAAAGCCCATTAAAAATCTTTCCCTCACCATTCCAGCCAGAGTAGTTAAGTTGTTGTCCTTCAGATACACCTCAACCCTTTCTGTCCTTTCTTACCTATTCCTTTCCCTCTGATTCTTACTACATTTGATATGATGAAATCCTAAACCACCCCCACATCCTCAGTGATTACTCCCTGCTCTGAAACTTCATGATCCTTCATGATCATAAGAGCAGTTGGGAAAAAGTTACAAACCTGCCACCCAGAGGATACACTTTATATGATGATGAATATTTTTTAATGCATTTTATGAACAGATATAGATTCATTTAGAGACTTTAACATGTGATACTTTCCAGCTCTGAAATCTTATGATTCTCCTTTTGCCACTAAAGAAATCAATGTGTGTGTGTGTGTGTGTGTGTGTGTGTGTTTTAAGTCATCAAATTATGGTGGTAGTGTGTGTGGTTATTTAACTCACAGTCAGATTAGTTTAAATATATGGTCAAAGATTTCCCACCTCTGATGCTGAGCAGTTCCATTTAGAAAGATCCTTTAGGCCACATAGAGCCCCATAATGATTCTTTGAAGCAGAAGCTTGGTTCCAGTATATATACTCTAGATTAGAATGAGAGTCCAGTTCAGCACAGTGAAAACTTAAATTACTTATTTGTAGAAAACTTCCTTTACTTCTCCATACTCTCGTTAAGGATAGAGGTCCTGAGCTAGAAAGTCTTTTCTGAAGGTAGAATGTAAATTCATGCACTGAAAAGGGTGGGAGCCTTAAAATTATTGCTGTATAGTTTTCACAACAAAGTTATTCTAATTATTACTAAAAAATTACTCGCTACAAGTGAAAGAATTAGTCTCTGATAGCTTCCCACATAGGTCAGCTGGTAAAGAAGCCCCCTGCAATGCAGAAGATCCCAGTTTGATTACTGAGTCTGGAAGTTCCCCTGGAGAAAGGCATAGCAACCCACTCTAGTATTCTTGCCTGGAGAATCCTCATGGACTGAGGAGCCTGACAGGCTACAGTCCACGGGGTTGCGAAGAGTCAGATACAACTGAGCGACTAGGTGTGCACATGTGCAATTAAAGAAATAGAAAAAGTAACCAGAGGGTTTTCTGTTTGTTTGTTTGTTTGTTTTTTAATTGTTGTTGTTTGTTTCTTTTTTGAGAGCTACCATCTCTTACCAGTAAATAACTCAGTTTTAGGTTCTACATATTGTATACCAACAGACATTCTGGAGGTTTTTTTATTACTTTTTTTTTTTTTTTGCCATGTGGGATCATAGTTCCCTAACCAGGAATCAGACCCATCCCCCCCTGCAGTGGAAGTACAGAGTCCTAACCGCTGGACCACCAGGAAATTCACTTAAAAAAAAGAGAGTTTTCAGAGCAGTAAAATTGTTTTCAGTTTTCCTAGGAAGATTGAACTGGAAACAATATCAGTCAAGGCTTCTTCAAAATAAAAACTGGTAATTTTAAATGCCTAAGAAAGTATAGTGAAGTGTTTACATAAACTCATTAAAAACTTAAAGCCCACAGAGCAGTGTTGTGTCTCATTGTTGTTCAGGCATGTCTGTTCACTCTTAAGTTGATAATATTTTGTTCCTTTACTCTGAGAAGGAATTATAATTTGTTCCCTCACTTGGCATCAGCTTTGGCATTTCTTGGCTAAAGAGTAGTTTCACGGTGGCAGCCATAAAAATTGATGAATGAATTACATTCTCAGAAGAAACCTATAATCTCTGCGTACTGTCCAATTGCAATAAAGTACGTTCCTTATGCACCTTTTGAAGTAGAAATGATCAAACCATGAGCCCAGGGCTTCAAAGTGCCAGTTTCCTGCTGATTGGCTTTTCATAAACTTGGATATTTACAAATAGAAACTGTTTCTCTTACCTGAGTAAAAAGCAGAATTATTAATTAGGTTAGTACCTAGAAATTTCAACCCATAACTCACAAGTTATTTGAAGGAATAGTGGTCTCTTCTCAGATATTTATTATAATGCTTCAAGATTAAAGGAGCTGTCGTCATGACTCCTGCTATTGAATTTAGTGGAACTTTTCCTATCTGAGCAATTAAGAACTTGCTGCTCATTTGTCCCATTCAGTTCTATGAAATTAAGATAGTGATTTTATTTTTCTAATTTTGTCCCATTCTTTCCACTCCAACCATTTCTTCCTACACACTGCGTTTCAGTTACATAATTCTTACTAAAACAGCATCTGTCATGTTCGAGACATTTTATATTTGTTCATTTGTCCATTCTGTAAATATTTATTTAGTGCCTGATCTGAGCCAGGCAGTCTCGACTCTGAGCTCCTGCAGCTAACTGTGCCTGCTGTCTGTAGCCTGCTCCTCTCCTGGATCTGTCCTTTAGTTGTCCTTTCTTAGTTCCCAGTCTTTGCTTTGTACCCCGTATCTCACCCTGCTCTTAGAAAAGGGTCTGATGAGAGTCACTTACTGTGTAGTTAGGTGTAAGTCATTGTTTTACCTATCAAGAGGCCTTATACATTTTGACTTTTCCTATAAATGTGATAGAAAAACTGCTTTTCAGAGAGCTGAAGAGGTTGCTATGCTGGTGCTGGGGTTATTGGAGAGGTAGAGTGCCCCCTGCTGGCCCCTTTGAAATCTCACCAAATGAATGGCCTGCCTTTCCTCCCGCCTTCATGCTATCCGTGCTGCTTCTACCTCCGAGGCAGTGCAGCTGTCCCTCCTCCTGCATGAACTGCCTGTAACTCACCCTCAGTGTGCAGCTCAGCCATGTTCTACTGATACATCCTCCCTAAAGGTCTTCCTATGCCTGTTCATTCTTAGGCTATTCAGTTTCTATGCTAGTCATTCTTCTGAGTTCCTCTACTATACGTAGTCACCATCGGTGAGATTAGCACTTAATTGTGCTTTGTTTTTTAATATAATTTATTTTTTAATATAAATTTATTTATTTTAATTGGAGGCTAATTACTTTACAATATTGTATTGGTTTTGCCATACATCAACATGAATCCTGTGCTTTGTTTTAATTAGCTCATTTCCTTTTCCCTGGCTCTAGTGTAATTTCCAAAAACACTGATCATCTTGTCATTTTCTATTTGGACAGTGCCTCTCAAAGAGACACCCTTGGCATTCAGTGAATACCTAAGTAGAAATGAGAACATGCCTAGGCCCATATGTATAAGTATATTGCATCTAGTAACATTTTGCAAAATAAATTCATCCTTCATTAGAAAAGGGTAACATGTCCAGCTTTAGGGCATTATTAAAATTTCTTTTTAAAAGGAGAAAAAAGTCAGCAGCCTTTTTTTTTTTTCGATAAATGCTAATGTCTGAGGAAACTTTTGATTTTCTACTTCTTAACAGGTGGTTTGTTCTGGATGCAGAAACCAGAGATCTGGTTTCTATCCACACAGACGGGAATGAGCAGCTCTCGGTGATGCGCTACTCAGTAGGTAGGCAGGTTTACTCCACTCCAGGGGGCATTTACGGCTTTTCTCAGTCACTATGTATTTTCACTTCCAGTAATGCTGACTACTTCATTCTCTGCTCTCTACAGTTGCTAAGTATTGAATATGTTTCCCCAACAGTAGGTTCAGTTCTGCTGTAGGAAACTGCAAAAGATCTGCTAAAGTTAAACAGTATTCTAAATCATCAAGCAAACATAAATTTAGAACAAACTGTTACAACTGCATTTGCAGTTGAAAGCAAGATATAGAGCAATCAAATACCTTTCTTTTTTGAACTACACCTACTTAGAATTTTCAATAGGTATTAGGCTAAATGTTAATAAATTTAGCAGTCTTTTCTTCATATATAAGAGGATATAAAACAAATTGTAATAATATCCAAAGAATACAAATTTTATAGGCCCTTCAAGTTCTTTAAAAAAATCTCTCTAGTTTGCCTTTCACTGTTTACATAGGAATGATTGGTTTGTTAATTAGATAAAATACCCAGCAACTCACTATAAGAATGTGATCAATTCATTTAGCTACTTTGAGTAATTCTTTTCTATTTTATTCAGAATGTTTATTAAGTTCCCAACACCTTTTTCCCTGTATTAATATGGTTTTAATCCACACAGTTCAAGTGACATTTTCTTATATTCAGAAATGTATTCCAGTAGTTGTTGAATCAGTGTGAAATCGAAATGATCTTTTTGATGGCTTCTAAGACATTTCAAAGGAAGCCAAGAACGCTCTTCTCTGTGTTGAACAAGGAAGGAAAAGTATTTGCTTTGAGCTATAAGCTTGGCAAGAGTTATTCTGAAGAAGAAAAGGTTACCTTTTCTGTTTTACTTTGGCTTTTTTCAGTGCTATAATAGCAAATAACTGCTCAAATTTAGCATTTAAAACCCCAAGATCAAATGAACTTTATTGACCGTCTGTTATGTGAGTACAGCGGAGGAGATGATAGAAGAGAACGCTGTCCCTTCCCAAGAGAACCTACCCCGTAACTGGAGAGATCACATGTCCCCGGTTGAAATGAGCAGTTGTACGCTCTGCTTGCTATATGAATCCTGTATACTTAAACCTATAAAGCCAGGTTAACCTCCTTGGGCCTAGTCTGTAGCTAACTAGAAGGAGATGAAGCTAAGGTCCGAGTCCAAGGCCCATGGAGCATTTCCAGGAAGGGATTGTGCACTTGACTAGATGACCGTTTGGTTTTCAAGTATGTTTAGTGATGGAAGGAGTCATTCATTAAACACCAAATAATAATTAATTTGATGAGATTTAACAACATTTGTAAAATATCATTTGGTATCGGTCCAGTAAAGTGATGGTAAATAAACCTGTCAGTGTATTTCTCTATTTGACATTTTTTCCTGTTTCATTCTAGATGGCACCCTCCTGGCTGTAGGATCTCATGACAACTTCATTTACCTCTATGCAGTCTCAGAAAATGGAAGAAAGTATAGCAGACATGGAAAGTGCACTGTAAGTAGTGAAGGGGAATAAATTGGCCTATAAAATTGTTGGAAGATTTTACTTTGTAAGAAGAGTTAAATGTTTGCATTGATGTATCACCTTTAAACTTGGGAGATTGAACTTCTGTCTTTCTCTTTGAAAATTGACATTGCCTGACAGCAGAATTTTGCAGTGCACTTGAAGTTCTAGAAAGATTTCTTCTTTGATGAAAGTTTAATACTTGTCTCTCTCTAACTGCTAGTTTTAATGCAGTTTCTGATATCAAAGCTACTTCCTTAGGAAATCCTTAGAAAATAATGCTTTTTTAAGATGAAGTGAGTCAGGAATGGAAGGGTATCTCTCAGGTTTCAAGCTCAGTGTCCCATGATCCTACCCATCCTCGACACTGCAGTTTCGTTTTCATGTGACCTCTGGAGCACTAAACAGAACATAATTTATATGAAGAACAGAAGCATACTTTCTTTAGTTTACTGCATTTCTGATTGATGAGTTTTATCATTGTAAGATGAAGTTTAGGTTCGGTTACAGATATACTGAGTACGTATCTTATCGCAGGCAGTTTGCTAACTCAGGAAGCGTTCCAGGCACTGGGAATACACCTAAGATTTGTTCATTGTCCTCTAAAAGTACATATTCAAACTGAGGACAGAACGAAAAAGGCAGGAGGTATAGCATAGTGGTTATGGGGATAAACTTTGGATTGAACTACCTGGATTTTAACTCTCATTTCACTGCTCACAAGTGTGACCTTGGGCAAGTTATTTAAAACCTTCTGCTTCAGTTTTCTCATTTATAAAGTGAATTTAGTAGTACTTTCTACTTCACTGGATTGAAACAAGGCATATAAAATACTTGTAATAGTGTTGGGCAAATAAATGTACTCAATATATGTTAACTATGGTTTTTATAGAAAATGAGGTGGTTTGGTATCATGTTAGCAATCAATTTAGGATTAGCAAATTACTTGATGAGTTAGTAGCACAGATTCTTCAACAGTCTTTACCACAGAAGAATGTTAGGGCAATGAATAAAAGAATGAGTTTTTAAAAGCAAATACATAAGTAAAACCCAGGCCATTTACTATTCAGAGAAGAGACTTACTGCCTTTTTTGGTTTATTTTCTTTTTTCTTGCGGGGAGAGCATATTTTGTATCATGTGCCAAAACCAGCCAATAAACTGATCTACAGGCAACCTTGTAATTTTATAATTTACCCAAAATATTTTTATTGACTTTGACAAAAATTATGAATCGGTGTCCATTAATTTATTTAAAATACATCTTTTAATCAATTTATTATCTTAATAGTTTGGATATGGAATAGTAGAGTAACAGTGTATCATTGTATATAGCATATCAAATGTTCCACTGAAAGGGATTTGCAGACTACTTAAGTTTACCCTACCAGGCACCAACATTTTCTTAATTATTTTTTACCTCAGCCTGTTTTTAAAAGTCCATGTCTTAATAAGTAGAGTAATATCAAATATAATGTATTCTTGTGGAATCATAAAATTCTACAGTAGCACGTTAGCTCAGACCTCATTTTACAGACCAAGAGCCTGAGTTTCAGTCTTCAGAGAAGGTAAGTGGCTTGTCCTGATCGCATCTTGACATAGTGGCTGATCTGGGGCCTGAACCCCGTTCTCCTGACTCTTAGTAGAGCAGACTGCTCGAGGTACAGAAATGCCTCAGATCTGTTAACAGTGTGTGGTAGTGTGCTCTGCTCTTACAGCGCAGCACCTGGGGCAGGAAGAGCAGCGTGTGACACCGGCAGTGAGATGACCTTGGAAGTGTTGAGAAGTGGCAGGTTTATCGATTGCATGACACTGAGTTAGCCTTCTCCAGTTAGGCAGCTTGTATCTTCAGAGCGTATGAAAGTATTATGTTGAAATATCTTTAAGAACTGTGGAATTTTATAATACTTTTTGGGGCTATAATGAAAGGCTCAACCACTCTGCTTTTCTAATTATCTTCTGTTCTGTGCTTTGCTTCCAGCTCTCACTCCTCCTTGCTGTCTGCTTCCACCAGCTGCTCTTATAACCTCATGTCTGCTTTTATCTGTTGTCTGCTATGATATAGGACAGAAAAGGTTGGGCTAATGCTGCCTGGCCACTTTCTAGGTTGCAACTTTAGGCAAGTTAATTTCTGAATCTTAATTCTTAAAATTGGAGATTATAATAGTTCCTACTTTTATAGGATTGCTGTAAAGATTTTAAATGTGTCAACTGGACCTACTCTCAAAGTTCCAAACACAAATGCTATTTTCTGTTTTGTTTCCAGTATTTCCTGTTATTACTAGTTAACATTTAAGTGACCCTGTAGCTTCAGAAACATACTGGGCTTAGAACTTTAGGAAGTGTCCCTCTAATAAATTATAAGCAAGCAACTGAAACTGTCCCTGAGTGCCAACATAGTAGCTTTCTGTTTGACTGAAATTCCCGCATGCCTTTTAACACTGCTACTCCAAGATTTGAGCCCAGGAGAAAGAGTGTGTATTCAAGTTGCAGTGATGTACTAAAAAAGCATTACAAATAGGTAAGAATTGCTGGTAAAATGTTTCTTTTTTGGTCAGGATTTTGGTAAATGAAAATATATATACAAAGAGAAGAGTAAAAGACTTCTAAGCTGTCTACCTGGAAGTCAGCAAGAAAATTACCCATAATACTAACGCTGTATATATTTCAATATTACTGTAACAGGAATTCTATTGCAGTCCTTTGTGGCTTAAACAAATGGGGGTTATGTTTTCATTTAAAAGAAGTCACCAGGGACTCAGGATTCTTCTTTCTTTCTGCTCCCATCATCCTCAGTATGGTGCTGCTGGAATTCCAGTCATCATGTCCTGGTTCCAGGAAGAATCAGAGCCAGGGGAAAAAAGACATTCTTCCTCCTAAGGCAGTTCTAAAGTTTCCCTAGTAGCCCCACTCAGTGACTTCTGCCACCCATAACTGCAAAAGAGGTTAGCAAATACAGAGTTTGAGCTGGGCACTGAAAAGGAGATTGTGGAATGGATAAATATACTTTACATATCTACACTCTGAAGATTGAGTTAGAAAGGCTGATCCTCTGGAAATTAGCTTTCTCTCAAACCAGCAAAGCACATCAAAAATGTAACAGGGGAAAAAAATCCTAATTGCAATAATAACAAAAACTGTGGATGCTTTGAGAATAGACTTAGCAAGAAAAGCACAGGAAGCTATGTGAAACATGGCCGAAATACAAACTAAGGACTGAAAAATAGACATAACGTATTTCTGGAAGAAAAGACTTGACAAAATATCTGTTCTCTACAAATTAGTCTCTAAATCTGATGCACTCTTACTTAAATTTTCATGATATTTATGAGCTTGATAAAATCGTTCTAAAGTTCATCTGAGATTTTCCACATTATAAAACTATCACAGTTGGCTGGGAATAATAGGTAGATAGCCTAATGGAACAGAGAAGAGAGTCCAAAAACAGATCTCCGTTTATATGGAAATTCACTAGATAATACAAGAGGTATTTCAAATCAGTAGAGTAACAATGGGCTCTTCTCAGCCTGCATTGTTCAGCATCACAGCTACTAACAGCAACTTTATGAAATTAACTACAGTTCAGTTCCCTGGGAACACTGGCCACATTTTGAGTACTCAGGAGCCGTAGGTGCTGGCTGCTACTGCATTGGACTGCACAGATAAACGTTTTCATCACTGCAAAAACAAAGATCCGTTGTATGTCACTGCCCTAAATAGTGATTCCGTCGTGTCTTGACTCTTTGTGACCTTATGGACTGTAGCCTACCAAGATCCTCTGTCCTTGGAATTGTCCAGGCAAGAATACTGGAGTGGGTTGCCTCCAGGGGATCTTCCCCACCCAGGGGAACCTGTATCTCTTATGTCTCCTGCATTGGCAGGCAGGTTCTTTACCACCAGTCAGGACCTGTTAAATAATAGAAAATTGATTCTTTGGGGAGTGTCATTGGGCTCGCTAAGAATCAGATCCCTCAACACTTGGCACCTGTTGAAAAACTGCCATGAGCTTTTCAAATATCCAAACCAAGGAAGCCCCCTGTTAACAAATCTACTTCATTGTCAGACTCACCATGGCTTAGCATCATAGCCCCCTAACCGACCAGCATCCACCTGGACACCTACTTAGGAAAAATTTAGTGCCCTATGAACTCAAAGCCTCGGTACTTTTTTTTAAAACTAATCAGATAATATTAATCTATAGCCAGGGTTGTGAAGCACTGATGTAGGTGATGACATTCTGTGTGATTAACAAAAGATTTAGCTGAAATATTTCAGACTTTTCCAGAGTGTATTCCCAGGCACCATCACTTGTGGTTGTTACTTTGGTTACACCATTCAGCTGCTTAAAGGCACTAATGAACACACCAGCTTAGAAGACTCTTCTCTTCTGGGAGGTATACTTACTTGCTCCCAACCATGTCTTGCCTATGGGGGGACATTTGAGGGGATTTTCCCCCAACGTATGCATGTATCTTTGATGGCCTGTGAGTTAGATGAGACAAGGACACTCTGAAGTGGAAGCTGGGAAGGCAGCATCATAGATTCCTAGCTGAAAGTCACATCTCATCTTTGCTTCTTTATTGGACTCCATATCAGGGAAAAAATACTTTGTTTTCCAGTATGAATTGATAGCTTACTAAATTTGGGGGCTTTTCCTACTCAAGTTCTTTGTGAGAATTTACTTGATATTTAGATTTTTTTACCATCTAAATACGTGTCCAACACAGATGTGAATTAAATGAATGTTAAGTATCCATACAGTGCTTTTGATTCTTTTCTAAGTAATACTATTAAAGTCCCTTCAGGGAGATTCAAACAGTATTTTTAAGCACTATGTTAGGAGGAATGCTTCCTGGAGGACAGTGGTTTGCCGTGATTAGTTAAATCCTTCATTCGTGTAGTGCCAGTGTTCCTATCTTAGAAGCTTGGCTTCTCTGGATGCCAGCCAGGCATCAGATTGATGAACCCTGTGAAAAAGATGTGAGATCCCGTCCTTCTGCCATTTTCAGAAAATATCCACAAACCATAGACATCTTACTGGCCTTGATTTCTTGTTAAGTTGGGACATCTCCCACATGCCTAGCAAGTAATTCCTAACCTGTTTGCTGACATACCACCTAACCTCCAGTGACTTCAGGAAGCTTCTTGGTTCTCAAGTTCACGTAAATTCATTTAGATGTATAAATGTGGGTATTTTCCATACAGCACTGTGGTAGATTATAGCGCCAGGGAGGTTTTAGGACATGTCACTGAACTGCAGAAGGCTCCAGGAATAATTAAAATACTCTGTGTAAGTCATTAAAAAGTATTTTGAATTTATTAGTGTTTTTTTTAAAAGCGTATTTCGGCTGTGCTGAGTCTCCGTTGCCGCACAGGCTCTCCTCCAGCGGAGGCTGCCGGGCTCGGGCTCCTCACTGCAGAGGCTGCTCTTGTGGATCACAGGGTCTCAGCCTCGCAGGCTGCAGTGATTGCGCTTCCCGGGTCTAGAGCACAGGCTCGGTAGTTGCGGTGCCTGGGTTTAGTTGCTCCGAGGCATGTGGGGCTTCCAAGATCAGGGATCGAACCCATGACTGCTGCATTGGCAGGTAGATTCTTTACCACGGTGCCACCAGGAAAGCCCCTGAATTTATTAACTTTAAAAATACAAGCCATGTGAGCAGAAAGCTAGGAATTCAAAAAGTACAATCAAAATTATCAATAACTGTTCTAATACAGTATAGCCGATAAGTGATCTTGAGTCTCTGTTGGCTTTAGTGTAAACTGTAAGACGTATGTGATCTATCCGCAGTAGTTTATTGAAAATCATCAAATGCTTACATGTGAAGCCAGCATAATATGGCACCTTACTAATTTTTTGTTTGAATTCCCAGTGTTAGTAAAACCTAAGCAGAAAAAGATCTGTCTTTTTGTATAAAGAGTCAGATAGATGATTAATTATTGGATCTAGTTGATCAGAGGGAGTGTGCTATTGGGTAACTTTTTCCCCAGCATATTCTTTGGAGATAGGAGTTTTTTAGGGGATCTCCACATGCCATGGGTACTCAAGAAACTGACCAGGAAAATTGTACTCTTCTTTTATACAACCTGGAACCAAGATTTCATTCTCAAAAATGGAGTCGCTCTAATTAGGGCCACTAGTGACTTGAAATAAGGCCCGAGGTTGTAGTGTCTGTTTCAGCGCCCTCTGAGACTGTCTTCCCTGGAAGTGTAGCGCTGGTCGTGCTCGGTGATGGCATCCAAGTGGAGGCACCAGCAGGGTACTCCCGGGATCCAAGTGCTTACCCTTCCCACTGTGGTCAGTTCTCTTCAGTCCCACAGTTCTGGCTCCCAACCAAAGACCTGCTCCAAACCATAAGCCTCATTTAGTTCCAGAGGCCGTGATACTGCTCTGCTTCAGGAATTCCCAGTGAATGGCTACCAAGAAGACAGTGTTAACTGTGAGACTACTTATCATTCATTCAGAACTCTTTAAGTACATTCTAATGATTGATGTGTTACTTCCTAGGGACATTCCAGCTATATCACACACCTTGACTGGTCCCCAGACAACAAGTATATAATGTCTAACTCGGGAGACTATGAAATCCTGTACTGTAAGTATGAATGCTCACATACAGCTGAGGTGTGTCTGTCAGGGGGTAGTAAAGAGCAGGCTCCGTGAAGTCTGAAATGTGCAGCGCTGCACAGCGCCCCTCTAACCTGACGCAGCACTTGAAGCCGGCCAAGGACTGAGAATCTCAAAGTAATCAGTTCATTCAAATGTCATAAGAAATTATTCAGGGAGACTGATCCTGCTCTGGATGGTTCTGTATTTAACAGCTCTTCCTGGAGACAGGAAGGAGTATAATGGATGGGTATTTATGCTTTTTAAAGAAAAAAAAATAACTTCAGTAGGAAAGTTTATCCTTCTGTGTGTGCGTGAGTGTTCATTGCATCCAACTCTTTGTAACCCCATGAACTGTAGCCTGCCAGGCTCCTCTGTTCCTGGAGTCTTCCAGGCAAGAATACTGGAGTGGTTTGCCATTTCTTACTCCAGGGGATCTTACTGACCCAGGGATCTAAAACCATGGTAAACACTTTGTTTTCC
Organism: Capra hircus; assembly: GCF_001704415.2. NCBI lineage: Eukaryota > Metazoa > Chordata > Mammalia > Artiodactyla > Bovidae > Capra > Capra hircus. The sequence goes on from NC_030818.1 coordinate 24,613,079, forward strand.
TTTCAACTGTATCTTAATATGTTTCAGTGTATGGATTATAAATACACGTAAATATGGCTAGTTTGAATCAAGATGCATTTTCAAATCCATTTGTACACAAGCACTATGAATATACTTCCTGTTTCTAAATTTAAAGGGGACATTGAACATGGCTGCAAACTGATGAGAAATCGATCAGAATGTAAGGACATCAATTGGACGACATATACCTGTGTGCTAGGCTTCCAAGTCTTTGGTAAGGACATTGCACTTGATGGGAAAATCGGTCTGGTGCTGTTTTTGTGTAATACCTAAATTTCTAAATGAAAAACAGTCTGCATGTATTTTTTTTTAATTGTAGTATAGCTGAATTACAATGTTAATTCCTGCTGTCTGTCAGAATGACACAGTTATTCATACACATACATTCTTTCCCATACTCTTTTCCATTATGGTTTGCTCCAGGATGTTAATATAGTTCCCCATGCTGCACAGTAGCACCTTGTTTATCCATTCCGCATGCACCAGTTTGCATCTGCTGATCCCACGCTGCCAGGCCAGCCCTCTCACACCCCTCTCCCTTGGCAACCACCAGACTGTTCTGTGTGTCTGTGATTCTGTTTCATAGACAGGTTCAGTCTGTCATATTTTAGATTCCACATATAAGTCATCCTAATGGTGTATGTCTCTCTCTCTGGCTTCCTTCATTTAGTACTACATGTGCTCTTTCGTGTTAACTGCTATTAATGTCCAGTTCAGAGAAGTTAAATATATTAGGATTGAACCACTACAAGGTTTATTCTCTACAGAATCCATTGGACCCTAATAAATATAAGACAATTAGAAGGGAAAGGCATTTACAGATTATTACAGATTGCCTTTTGTGTTTTTTCCTCCAGGTGAAAATTGAACCTTTCAAATTAGTAAAAAGCATTTTCAAAATAACCGCTTTATTATCACATACCGTATATAAAGTGTACAATTTGGTTATTTCAGCATATTCACCAGATTGTGCAGCCATCATCACTGTCGAATTTTATACCATTTTCATCACCCAGAAAGAAATTCTCTGCCCGTGAGCAGCCACTCCCCTACCTCACCCTTCCACAACCTCCCAGCAACCACTGATCTCTTTTAATGATTCACATACTCAGGACAGTTCATATAAATGGAATCATACAATACGTGATTCATGAAACTGACTTCTTTCCTTTAGCACAAGGTGTTCAGGGTTCATCGTGTGGTAGCATGTATCAGTACTTCATTGTGGCTGAATATCTCTGTGTACAGCTGTATCACACAGTTTATCATCAACTGATGGACACTTAGGTTGTTCCCACTTTTCAGCTATTATAAATAATGCTGGTATGAGCGGTAACCTACAAGTTTTAGTGTAGACGTGTTTTCATTCTCTGGGGTGTATACCTAAGAGTGGATTTGCAGGGTCAAATGGTAATTCTGAGTTAACCTTTTGAGGAACTGCTGGACTGTTGCCCATAGTGGCTGCACCATTGTCATTCCTACCCGTGGTGTACCAGGGTTCTTTCTCTGCGTGGTTGTCAACAGCTGGTGGTGGTTTTCATGTGGGTGTCCAGCTTTCCCACTACCATTGGTTGATATATGAAGGCATTTTCAGTAGACATTATTTAAAGATAAAATGTGGAGATCATTCCTAATACGATATTTTGAACATTTCTAGAAATCTGTCCTTTGACAGTTTTCTCAATCTTTGCCAGACTGTAGGATTCCTTCTGAGAAAGTTAGGATTAAAAAGAGATGGTATACTCTGTAATTAGAATTCTGGATATGGATATGGCACCAGTACCTAACTGCTACTGCTACTGCTAAGTCGCTTCAGTCGTGTCCGACTCTGTGCAACCCCATAGACAGCAGCCCACCAGGCTCCCCCGTCCCTGGGATTCTCCAGGCAAGAACACTGGAGTGGGTTGCCATTTCCTTCTCCAGTGCAGGAAAGTGAAAAGTGAAAGTGAAGTCGCTCAGTCGTGTCCGACTCTTCGCGATCCCATGGACTGCAGCCTACCAGGCTCCTTTGTCCATGGGATTTTCCGGGCAGGAGTACTGGAGTGGGGTGCCATTGCCTTCTCCAACCAGTACCTAAAGCAGTACCCAAAATAGGAGGGTTTTTTCCCTTATCAGTGTATCTCTGCCTTCTGAGAGCTGGACTCTCTCCACCCTAGTGGTAGAGCTGAACATTTCTTTATGCACTGTGCATTAGAAAAAATAATCCATTATAAGTACTTGTTCTAAACTAACTGCTATAGAGATGTAGAAGCCAACTAAGTAAGCTTGGAAGAAATTAAAATAATCCTGACAAGTCCGTAAGCAAGTTCATTATTCTGGGTGAAGCTGAAGCAGTGGCCAATAGGTAGTAACTTACCTAGTTATTTTAATGACACAATATTTAATTTACTTATTAACAGATGTCAATTAACGTATTGACTAGAGACATACTAATATATGTTTTGTTACTCAAATGTTATCGACCAGAGATGTTCCAGTATTCACTTACCTAACAAATCACTGGCTATAGGCATTAGTTTCTGCAAAAATTACCTGGTCAATAATGTGTTAAGAAGTGTTTTGTCTTTACCAAATTAAACCCCTCCTCCCCCCCAAAAAAATTGTTCTCTAGGGCAGTATTGAACTAGAGGAGGCCAGCTTCTCAACTCTTACATGTTATTTTTAGTCTAGTAGGGATTTGTGCTAATCATGTTGAACATCACCAGTGACTCAGGATGATTCAGAATAATTAAATTTGCTGTGTCGACTTTTGGACATACATAATAGTTCCAGGAAAATTCTATGGATAGGCGTGATAGACTAGTGGATTATGACCTATGCATTTCCATTAAGAAAGAAAAAGTTTTTTTTAAAAAAAGTGCCTGCCTGAAAAGGAGCAGTGAAAAAGTATGTAAATTTTCGACTGCCCAGAGTCTACTTTGCAGAATTACTGCCTGGGTTGTTTCTGCACTCTGATAACAGAAGTAACAGATTTCCCTTCCAGCTAGAAACTTTCAGGAGCTATATTTATTAGCCCCACCTGCTGGTTACTAGTGAGTACTTTTGAGTCTTAAAGTCTTAAATTTTCGATCTTGAGGTTATTTCAGTTTATTATTAGTTAGATTTCAGATAAAATTTCATTTGAATGAAGTATTGAGGCACTAAGAAATCTATAAGGGAAATTCAGCAGCTAGGAGTCTGAACACAGATGAAAATTAATAAGTTTCTAAAATAAACATGTAGCGTGGCACTTGTATTTTTCAGACTAATTTTTCTAACAGTTCACCCCCCACCATGTTTCCATATCAAAGGTGTCTGGCCAGAAGGATCTGATGGGACGGATATCAATGCACTGGTGCGATCCCACAACAGAAAGGTGATAGCTGTTGCTGATGACTTTTGCAAAGTCCATCTGTTTCAGTATCCCTGCTCCAAAGCAAAGGTAAAACCAACTTAATAAAGATGAGTGTTATATTTAGGGCCTTTTGTTTGGGGGATAATTTTGTGTCAATGGTGGGAAAGTATTTGTAGGGTTGCTGATTACTCTGCAAAATGCTAGAGTGCACAGGGAGCGCGAACAGGCCATCTGTGAGCGTCCATGCAGACAGTGCCCGTCCTTCCCTTCATTGTGGTGAAAGAGAAGACACTTGATGACGTTTCACTCGTGTTTTTTTTTTTTTTTTTTATCTTAGCAGTTTTATATTTCTTCCAAACATATTAAAATATTTTATTTTTGATACACGATCAACATTATAAGACTCCTAAACCATCTATAATCCTACCAACCTAGTAAATTCTCCTCTAGCTATCTCAGAATAGTCACTAAACTCGTAACAAGTATACCAACCTGACATCCAGAAGAGACATTTTTTAAACATAGTCCAAAAGTACAACTGTCCAGTTACTTTGTTTCCCACATGCTGCTGCTAAGTCGCTTCAGTCGTGTCTGTGTCCGACTCTGTGCGACCCCATAGACGGCAGCCCACCAGGCTCCCCCGTCTCTGGGATTCTCCAGGCAAGAACACTGGAATGGGTTGCCATTTCCTTCTCCAATGCGTGAAAGTGAACTCGCTCAGTCGTGTCTGACTCTTAGTGACCCCATGGACTCCAGCCTACCAGGCTCCGTCCATGGGATTTTCCAGGCACACATAAATAGGTATTAAAAGGAAATTTGCTGCTAGCTTTCTTCTTCAGCCAGTGATCTGTGGTTTTTTAGATTGTTTCACAAGCTGAATTGGCCTTCCTAACCTAGTCTCCGTTGCTGTGAGTAGGCATGTAGGGAATGAATTTAATTTTGCTGTCTGATTTATTTCATGTAGGCTCCCAGTCACAAGTACAGTGCCCACAGCAGCCATGTCACCAACGTCAGTTTTACTCATAATGACAGTCACCTGATTTCAACTGGTGGAAAAGACATGAGCATCATTCAGTGGAAACTTGTGGAAAAGTTACCTTTGCCTCAGAATGAGACTCTAGCAGATCCTACACTCACCAAAGCCCCTCCCTCTTCCATCGAGAGCGTGGTGCAGTCTGATACCCCCACACCGCCTCCTTCCCAGCCCTTAAACGAGACAGCTGAAGAAGAAAGTCGCATAAGCAGTTCCCCCACACTTCTGGAGAACAGCCTGGAACAGACTGTGGAGCCCAGCGAAGACCACAGTGAGGAGCAGAGCGAGGGGGGCAGCGAAGAGCTCGGCGAGCCTGTTTATGAAGAGCTAGCCAACGAGCTAAGCGAGGAGCAGAGCAGAGCCGCCCTGCCCGGGGGCCAGCAAGACCCCTCATCCCTGTCCTAACGCCAGGACTTCAGTGCAGCTCGCCTTTTCCTTCAACTGCATGTGGTCTTGTGATAGCAGAGTTCAGATAACACTCTGAGGAGTGATGAAGAATCACTGTTGGTGGAGTTTTGGTTTCCACGTGATCTGTTTTCAACAGTCTCATCTTCCGTCTCTTAAATGCAGTCAACCTAAAGGTTTGGTTTGACGTGTGTTGAAAATTAACCAAACTTAATAGTAGGAAAAGACTGAAACATTGATTATGTCTCAGAAATTACTGTGTATGTGAGTAGTATGATGTAAATACTGGAAACAAAAACAGCAGTTGTATAGATTTAAAAATAAACCCCTCGTTATCTGAACAGGTTTTCTTCAGGAACAACCAGAGGCATCACAAACACTGTTACTCATCTGCTCATCTACTGGCTCAGACTGTGCTTTTTTTTTCCTGATGCTGAAAATCAGAAAAACAAAAACCAAAAAAAACTCTTCCGAGACCCTCCCCGCCCAGATATGTAGTGGAAGCGTCTTAGTGAACGCAAGCCTGCGGCGTGGCTGTGAGCAGGGTGTGGCCTTCCTGAGTGGGGGCACTGCGTTCTCGCGCTGCGCAGACGCCCAGATGCGCTTGTTGCTCTGCTGTGTAGGTGCTGCCTTTTCTAAGTCAGAGTGAGGAACCGTCCCTGAATCTCCTGTGCGCAGATCTATTTCACCTTACAATTAAGAAAGCAGTGGTTTGTTAAAGAGCTTTTAATGTATATTAAACCAGTGATGCTCAGAAATAATGGATTCTGCCAAGGATCCCTTTACTGGCCTAAACATTTTCAAGTGAATGGAAGGAAAAAAAACACATGCCTATACAACTAAACTTGGCTAATTTTAGCTTAGCCTTCATCATAATTTGTTCCCTCAATAACAGAAATATTAATACAGTAAGTTTAAATGATTAAATTGGTGCTTGAAATTCATTGGTTTAGTTCTAATTTTTATACAGATTGAGGGATGAAATAACAAATTGCAAATTCTTTTTTACAGAAGTGTGACAGTAGTCATAGTAATTTTTTATAAATTGCATACTTAATAGACTTCCTACATATATGGTGATTTTTCTCTGGTGGAGTTGCTTTAAGCCTTGCAGTTCTGAGTGGCTATCCTCTGCTACTGGGGGCAGTGCATGTATTTTTATGCAGTGGATAGTTTTGGGTTTTTGTTGTTGTTTTTTTTTTTTTTTTTAAGTTTTGTCAGATGATTGTTTTTCTTAAGTATGTGTTTCCTATTTTCAAAATAATTACTGATAAATATGCATTTCCTATATATTTGTTTATACTTTGATTATAAAAAGGACTTATTTTTTAACTTGCTGCATTGTTTTGATATCTTTCTGTTGTTGTTAGATCATGTTTAGAAACTTCAGATGAGTCCAGAAGTCTTAAGTATGCGAGTGTTTACGTGACTGTGCCATTCCAAAGTGCTTCAGAACTGTCATTCCCTTCCATCTTCTCAGGAGTAACGCAAGTCAGGTATCTCATCATCTGGTAACATACGGACTCCAGTGAACGCCCAAGGACACTCACCACATTTGTACTCGGATGCTGTATGTAAGGGTGTGGGTATGTGTGAGGGGTGAGTGAGTGTAGACACTTACTCTGTGTCTCTCTCTATACAAGAAGATGTGCACCACATTGAAAATACTCAGTGTGTGTCTCTGTGTATAGGTATATGTTGTGTATATCTCTTTCCTTTTGTTTACAACTGTTCAGAAAAAAAAAAACCTCAAAGCAGTTCTCTTCAAAAGAAGAGAGACTCCAGGCAACCCATCATTTTTCAGTATGTTTATACATAATTATCAGAGGGCAGCAGCAGTATCAGGCATATATTTTTGCCTATTAGCTGTGGTGATTGAATCATCAGGTCAGCATGTGCTAGACCCTGCAAAATAATAAGAGATGACAAGTAATTCTAGAAGAAGAAAAAAGCATTTTGTAAAGTACCTGGGGGATACCGCTCTCCATGACAAGCAGGGAGTGTATCTGGGGATATCAGTCACCTTTGGGGTTGCTGTGTACAATGAAATTTATATTCGTGATATTTGTGATATCTTGGGTGGTAGTTTCAAAAAGACACTACTAATACGCAGAAAGCGTTCCAGCTCTCTATTGCTGGCAACTACTGTTTTAACAGTCAATTAAATCTGTGATTATGGTTGGAAGTGGGTGGGATTATGAAATTGTAGATGTTTTTAGGAAAACTTGTGAATGAAAATGAATCCAAGTGTTTTATGTGAAGTTGTTGAGCCATTTCTACCATGCATTCCTGTCTTTTGACAGAAAAATTTGAAGATTAAAAATAAAATAATCAAAATGTTTCATTTGTGTCTAAATGTGTCTTGGGTCTTTCTTCCTTTACGCTGCTAGTTCCACCCAGTTATCAGGAGACACGACGGACAGTCCAGAAGGACACATTCATCAGTGGGCCACTGCCGCCATGGATACAGCTATTCTGGTGGTTACAGGCTCCATCTCATAAAGCTAGAGGAAATTACTTCCGATTTACGCTTCCATTTAATAGGCAGTAGCTTCGTTTTAATTTATTTCATGTCTGCACTCACTCAGATGTTTACATTGGGTGATCCTAGCTACCTGCCTCCCCGGTGTTCGCCTGCGGGAAGCCCTTGAACTCAGCATCACGCTTTCTCCATCTCTCCTGGGTTGCTTAGTGACACATCCTCTGGACACTGCAACCATAAGTTAGCTGCTGCACATTTTTCTTTATGAAAAAGTAAGCCATACATTTCCCAGTTTCACAGTCATGGAAATGATGGGGTTTCCATCATCACCTTATTCATCCGTGGTGACTATGAATGTATGTTCACAGCCCCTCACACACACTAACCCGTCAGAGGCGTCCTGGGCCAGCAGTTCCTCTCCACCGATTCTGAGACACAATGGCTGGCAGGCGGCAGAACAGACGCGCTAAACAATGTGATTTTTCTGAATAAAAAAGGAGCTCCAAGCCAGTAACCTGTTTATGGGGAAAGAGTGGTAAATCAGATCTTGGACATAAAGGTGTGGTGGTATAAGTTCTAGAGGGAACTATGTTTCCAGCTTACAGGGGGAACTAAAAGGCAGCTTAGGACAAGGACAGGTTTCTAGGACAAAGGAGACAGGCTGAAGAGCAGGCATGCTGGCCGTGAGCAGAGCGGAGCTGCTGCCCGAGGAGTCTGCGGCCAGAACCCCCGACGCCCCAGCCTCATACAGCGCACGGGTTGGCCTGTGCTTCAGGAGCAGGCCCGCGCTCGCTCACCCATGACCTCACGCCAGGACGCCATGTGCTGTCTCCAAAGCTGGAGCCTCTTCCCCTTACACTAGGAGAAAGGCATTCTTTAGAAACGGAGGAAGAAGCAAAGGAGGAGGGTGAAGAGTCACAGATTTGGGAAAGGAGACGGGGCAACATCAGTCCATCTCAGTCCACACCAGGGAAGGATTACTGTCACCATCACAAAAACAGGCTCTGCTGAAGAAGCTGCCTTCGTCCAGGATGCCCAGGACTGGCATCTTCAAGGACCTTAGAAAAAGTTTCCAGGCATTTTCCCTGAAAAGTAGATGCAATCCTTTGTAAAAGGCAACTGCTGCTTTCAGGGACTACAGTCATCTTTCCCAGAGGAAAACTGGATTTCTACGCCACCCTCATTAATGGATTCCTACAATAACCTCTGATACAAAAACGGCAAGGGAACTAAAAGAGAAATAATCCCAAATGGAAGAAGAAAGTTTGGTTCCTATAGACATGTCAGCGTGTTTCATCTCTGAATCCGTGGGTGACATCTTCAGGAGACCATAACTTACCGAACTGAACACGTGTGGTTTTTAATTTTACCAATCAGAAATATGGAAGAAAAAGATACCACTTCTATATCTCAGAGGACAAAAATACAAGAAATGTGGGAAACAAAAACTCAGTGCTCATGGATTACGACACATCCATATAGAACTAAATGTTATTCAACCATCATAGCTGACACTACTGTAACGTTTTAGAGCCTTCCACCAATTTTTTCAGCCATCCTACAATCGATCACCATTTTACACGAGTAAACTTACAGATGAAAGGCGAGGTCAGCCTAATAGTACCAAGTGACTGAACCAAGATTTGAAGGCAGGACCTCCTGCCTCAGAGCCCCTGGGGTAGCTCTGCAGCCGGGCACTGTAGGAGATGCTTACTACAGAAGAGTAATATAGCAATTATTAATTACAAGAGAATGAAATGGGCTGAGCTTCTGGTAGGAAGGATTTGAGACCAGTATATCGAAAAATCACAGAAAGCAGTTAGGCTTTGGAACGGTCGACTTTGGGCTCTGAACAATCACAGATGACTGGGACCCCTCCCTGGCACAAGACCCCTCCTGCCAGCCCTACAACTGGAGGGGGGGCCAAGCTTCCAGCCCACCCCACAGCACCTCCTGCCAGCACCTCTGCACTGCCTGCCTGCCTGGGCTCCTGAGGCTCAGTCCCTGAGGTTCCATTTTAAACCTACTTGTGTGGAGACACTGCTCCCTTATTTTCCAACCTCTGAGCAATTTCTGTTTCACTGAAAAAGAAGCATAGCAGCTTCTTTCTTCACCGGTCAAGTGCTTCTTCCCTTAATCTCCGGCCTCTCCTCTCTATGCAGTCCTGAAAGCAAATTTCCCTAGGGAGTCACCCAGGGACAGAGGTGAATGTGCGTAGCCACCGGTGCTGACGACTCAGTGTCAGTGGGATGACGCACGTGCACTGTCGCCAGATCTCACTAAGGGAGCTGGAGACAGAGTGCTAGAAGGGGACTTAGGGAGGAAAAATAACTTCATAATAAAAAGCAAAAGCCCACCTACCTGGTCATCCGTTTCAGTCCTGATGTTCCCGTAGCCACCAAGCCAGAGTGCGCCCTAGGCAAGGTCAAGGGGTACCCGAGCCCACCCCTCCACAGTGATGCCCATTCAGCCAACACGGGGTTGGGCTGACTCGGTGACCTGGTGGAAGCAGGGAAGCCAGGAGCCGGCATTCTCTCAGTGTGTCAGCCACAGAACTTTCTCAGTTAACACAACTGTAAGTGATGTCCAGGCAGGGCAGGGTCTCTTCCTTCTGCAGACTTTCAGTCTCTGCAGTAAAAATGTGCTGCTGACACAAAGAGGGAGCCGGTCTGAACCCAGCAAGCTTGTGTGGGACTCAGATCCACAGGCACACATCAGGTGTACGCACACACCCTCCTCATACAAGGAACTCGACCGGGCCCGGCAGGGAACCTGCTGACGAGAAAGATACAGGCCCTGCCCTCATGGAGCATGGATCCTGGAAAGCCAATCTGGGAAGTTTACCAACTGTATGTTTCCACTAATGACACTACTGATGTGACAATACTCTGAAGAACAGACTAGCAGTTGCCAGGGGACAGCAAGGGGGTGATGTCACCTAGAGGGGCGGCACGGGGGCCGCCGTGATGATGAACAGGCTCCATCTTGGTTGTGGGGTGATGACATGAACCTCCACGCAGCACTAAATCGCACTGGCGGAAGCCAATTCAGACCTGTAGTCTGCGTGACTGCTGTGCAAGCGAACCCTTCCTGGACTTACCAATATGATAACACTATATACGATGTCACCATTGGGGGAAGCCAAGGGAAGGCTTCATGGGACTCTTAAAACTTCCTCTAAGTCTACAGTTATTCCAAAATAAAAAACCTTTCTGAAGTAATGTTATAGAAACTCCCTTCTCTTTATGCTTTTGAAGGAAATATGGAAACAAAAATGGGCTTTAATACAACACAGATTTTTTAAAATAAAATTCCTATCCTGGTGCACCTCAGGTATTCCACCTCTGATCAAATAAAACACTGCCGATGTGGAACATGCCCTCTGCAGCTTTCCCCATCTCTGCTCGGCCCCCACAGGGCCTGGGGGAGCCCCTGGCAAGGGGGGGCTCACTGGTCAAAGGGCATGCCTGGGAGCATGGAGGCTTTACCTGCTTGCGGCTGAGAAACAGTCAATGCATCATCCTGCCGCCAGCAGAGTCCTCCCCGTCCCTGGGCGTTCACTGCTCCTGGGTCCGCACTGGCTTCCCTTTCTGCCTGGTTTGAGTGTCGCTGACGCTCACTCCCTTCCTTGGAAATGCTCGCATGGCAAGTCCCCCATGGCTGCCTTCCCTCAGGTGGTTGGGCTGAATCACCTTCCCTTACTCAGACTTAATAAAATGACAAGAAAAAAGAATTCTACTATTTATGGGTCCCCAGTGAAACTGCTGCAAAACTGAGATTAGGTGACCAGGCCTTCTCCTTGGAGAGTGATGGCCCCATGGTTTCATTGGCAAAATCCATTTTCATGTGGCCTACTGTTTGTTTGCTGTCCATGAATATCTCAGCACCGGAATCATTAGCAGGAGCGTTTGCCAGGCTTTGACATTTCCATTTAGAAGATGAATTAATTCTGAGCTGAGCCACAAGTCCCTTCTCTCTTGGAAGAACATGTTAAGATTCAAGCTCTCAGAGGCCCCAGAGCATCAGTGAGATCTCACAGCAGTCCCACCTGATGCTGGGCCAGCCCTTCCATGAGGGCAAGTGAGGAATCTGACATAAAAAACTCAAGGCTGCAGTGAAGGGGCATTTTTCATTGTGAGTTTAAGTTTGGGCCCCTCCTCCTTGGTCTCTGTCCAAAAGAGAGAGTAAGGGTTTGCCCTCCAGGAACACCTGATCCTCAGGGAAGAGACCTCCCGGGGAGCTCATGGGCTCCACCCCCACTGCCCCTCGTAGGCCCAGCATCCAAGGGGCTTGAGACAAGCAGGGGGACTGTTCTCACCTCAGAGCGCAGGGAAGGGAACTCCTCCGGGTCAAGGGTGACAGGCTGGGGCTCCATCACAATAAACAGTGTTTGCGCTGGAAGCGACGAGCAGGGTGACAGATTGTGTGGACAGCTAGGAGAGCCTGCAGACAGCTCCACTAATAGAGCTGCCATTCACAGCCGCCCAGGCTCAAGTGGTTTCTATGGAAAACCCTCACGCTGAAATTGAAGGAAGTTCTTTTAAATTACAGTAGTTGATAACTTTTGATCAAACATGGTCAAATGTGAACACGAGGATTTGCTGGGAGGGCGCCCTGGCAGCCACAGCGTGGCCATCTGCAGCGCTGGGAGCTATGACCCAGGCACGGGCCATCTCAGCTACGCCCTGCATGTGAGGATCTTCGCTCTTCCCCCTTCTCACTCAGGGTTAGGGTCTGTCCTGCGCCACTCCGTCAGCAGTGCCGGGGACGCACTCCAGTGACCATGGGAGGATGGGGAGGGCAGCCGCCGGGTCACTCTACGGAGCCAGCCCCAGGCTTGCCCTCTGGGTGTGGGAGTGACACTGGTCATCACCCTCTTTCTTGAAAATGCAAACCTCTCCTGCCAGGCCCCACAGCCTCCAGGTTTCTTTTCTTCTCCCCTCTGTCCCCTTCCTCCCATCTTCCTTCTGAAGGGCACCAGAATATGCCAGCCCCAAATTTGCCACTTTGGGAGGTTGATTGTTCTGAGCTGTAGGCATCTGAAAAACAGCCAACCCAATGAGCGACTTTCTCTGAACGCTCCCATCTGCCTAAAGACAGATGCTCCAAAGGAACTCAGTTGTTATAGATCCCTCCCGGGAGCTTCATCAGCCAGGGGAGATTGACTCTCATCCCAGAGGAGGCTGAGCCCACCCTACACCCAGACACACTTGTCACAAACCATCACACTTCCCAATCATCCTTCTAAGGGCCTCGTGACGTCCCTAAAAATCACTCTCCCCTAGAAGGTCTGCCTCCCCCTCCGTCTCCCCTACTAAGATGGTGTTGAAGCCTGAATTCTAAGCCCCTTCGGGGGAGCTCCTTGTTTTTCTCTGAGTATCTCCCATGTATACGTGAGGTCTACATGTTCATAAACTTCCATTCTTTTTTATTTTCAAGACAGACTAAAGTGTTTTTTTTCTTCTAGTAAAAGGTATCTATTACTTTGAAATAAGATACACCTGGGTTTATGAAGCTGGATGTGTGGCCACAATCCAACTTTATTCTGGGTGCGCCTGACACCGAATGTAAGCAACAACTTTGAATCAGGCGTGCTCCTCATGGTGGTGGTGGGGGTGGGGGGTGCGGGGGATTTTTCTTTTAATTCTTATTAGCTTATAGTTACTTCTGTCTGCCTCTGATTAATCTGTCTTTCAATACAGACGTCTCAGCCATGGGCTCTGAGGGCTGGAAGGCAAACTATTTTTCCTCCCCTGTACTTCCATCTTCCTAAGTTTTTAAAGATTTTATTTTTAGGTACAACTTACAGCAAAGTGCAGAAGTCTCAGGGTATCTGCGTTTATCTGCCTACACGTATACACGCCCACCCAGATGAAGAGCTGCCATGTTTTGGGGACACAAGCCTCCCTGTGAAGCCTCCTCCTGTCAGTACTCCCTGACGGGGGCTGGCTCTGTTCAGACCTCTGTCACCACCGAGCTGTTCTGCCCAGCTTTGATTTTCATCTAAATGCAGTCACGTCACGGGCTATGCTCTCTTTTGTGTCCGCTTCTTTCACGCAACATGACGTCTGCATTCCTTCTGATCTTAGACCCTCGGGGCCATCACAAGCTCTTGTCTTCTCCACCTCTCCTGAATACTGGTATTTTCCCCATTCTATTTCCTCATCTTCCTACACTCCCTAACAATGCAGCAGACAGCAGGCTTCCACCGCCCCTATGTCCTGCACCCTCTCAAAATTCCTACCTCTAGTCCAAACCCTGGGCTTGTCTCCAGACTCCACTGCAGACTCAAATTCTTTGCGTAGAGGGCTCACAGGCAATCCGTTTTTCGCAACAACACATGCCCTGCCCTGCTGCCCCCCAGTCCTGCACCTCCACTCACCCAGGAGCCAGGCTGAGTCATCCTGGAGCAGCCAGAAGCCTGCCTGCCCCGACCGCTAATTGTTAGGTGAATTCACTGTCGCCTTCTTAACATCCCTGGGCTTCGCACCTCTCTCCCCATGCCCACTGCCGCTGGTCCCCAGGGCCCCATCATCTCTCAACTGAACTCTCAGGGTAACTCTCAACAGTCCAGTGCTGCAAGTCTTTCCCCCTCCAATGCGCCCTCCACATCAACACCATGGATTCAAACGCAGCAGCAGAACACTGGATTCTGTGGCCATTCCCCACACACACCCCGCGTGCTCGCCCACCGGAGCCCAGCCCTCTCGCGGCCCCTGGCGGGGGCTCCCTCTCCCACCCCTCTCACACTTCAGCGGGTGCTCCTCCCTCGGGCCAAATGCCCCTCCCCGCCGTGTGCAGCAGGGAACCCCGGCGCATCCCCATGCGATGTACACAGTGCCCCCTCTGAGGGCGTCCCTGCCGCTCCTCCTCATTCCTGGGCCCCAGCCCTGACCTGGACGCTTCTGTTGCACTTTGGTTGGGCCCATCCTTCTCTGAGCTCGGGGACCAGCGACAGCATCACCTCTGTCTGGCCTCTACTGCCCAGGACAGAGCCCAGCACGCAGCGATTCCAGAATGAACGGTGTGTGCCATAAGGCTTCCTGATGGTGAAGGTAGGCCAGGTCCCCAGTCTGCTAGGGAGACAGGGCGCCAATCCTCAGGTAACCCCAGATCTGCTCACAGAAAAGCCCTGCAGGAAATGACAACAGGGCATCTGATGGCCCACTAAGGGAATGCCAGAAAACTCGCGGGGAGCCAGAGACAGCCCAGGGAGCCGGCCAACTCCAGGAAAGACAAGAGCCAACAAGACTTCAAGCCCCAGCTCAGAAGTAAACGGGCTGCCTGGCACCACTAGGAAATCCCAAGCCTGAGCCCTCCTGGGTCTGAGGCACGATCGTTTTCACAAGTAGAGTCAGGCTGTTCCTCTGTTTTTAACGGCATCTGGTCCAGATCCCAGACCACAGTGTTCTTCTAAGCCCAGAACACAGTATGAGCTCAGGAAAGACCAGCAAGTACCCACCCCCCACAACTCCCACTCCCAAGACATTCAAATAAGGGTACAGTTAGCATTTCTCACCTCTGTCCAGAGGTGAGGCTAAAGGAAGCAGACCTCCCTGCCCCGCCTCCTGAGTTCTGAGGGCCTAGAGTGATCCACCTGGAGGAATCCTGGCTTACAGATCCTCAGTCGTAACACTTCTCATCACAGTCATGCAGGAAAATAAACAGAAAAGATATGCTGGGTGACAAGGCACAGGAAGTCCCGGAGCAGGCACACAGAGCTTCCATCACTCCCTGCTCCAGGCGCGCCGGCTCCTCCAAGACACCGAGCCTGCAGACAGGCCGGATGAGGACTCTGACCTCACTCAGCGGGAAGGAAGCCCCCACACCCAAAGCATAAATGCTCAGGGACAGTGAGGTCACAGAATGACAAACAGCAGGACTCTCCCAAATCAAAAGGCTCTCCTGGGAAGACCAGGCCTCACCTCAGCCGCCCGAGGCCTGCCCCTGCCCAGGCTTACGACTTTAGCCCTTCACTTTCTGTCCCAAGGTCACAGGACCTATTTTTGCAAATTGTACACCTCAGTTCAAGCCCCAGCTGCAAGCAGCCTCCCGGCAGCCTACTTCCCCCGGTGCAATTCCTTCTGATGCTCAGTAAACACGACCCAAAAAAGGGAGGGATGATCAGACACACACAGTTATGAACCGATTTTCCGAATGGCCGTTTATTCAAGGACATAATTTCAGAGGAGAAGAGGGAACAGACACCAAGTATAAACAATGGCTCTTCTGTGTGACTCTAACTAGAATGACAACTAATTAAAAGCAATTTAATGTTGGTTCATGAAAGATTAATGGAATTCATGTTTTGGAGATGCTGAATTCAACACAGACTTAGCCAGAAACACAAATCTAACCTTTTATTCTCTTTAATTATTCGGTCAGAATAATTTCCTGAGAGTGGGTTTAGTCTCTGGATGGCTTTAATTAAACACCATTGAACTTTGAAGTTGACATCAACTCATCCAGCTGCAACTCAATTTTCAAATTAATCTGCTGTCTAACACAAGGTTTTGTGGCCCATACAGAGGAGTTGGAAGATGAGCTTGGAGCAGTGGATGGGCTTGGAGCCTCACAAGGACCCCATGGACTATACAGTCCATGGAATTCTCCAGGCCAGAATACTGGAGTGGGTAGCCTTTCCCTTCTCCAGAGGATCTTTCCAACCCAAAGATCAAACCAGGTCTCCTGAAATGCAGGTGGATTCTTTACCAGCCGAGTCACCACGGAAGCCCAAGAATACTGGAATGGGTAGCCTATCCCTTCTCCAGCAGATCTTCCTGACTCAGGAATCGAACTGCAGTCTCCTGCATTGGAGGCAGATTCTTTACCAACTGAGCTATCAGGGAAGCCCCGTGGAGCCTGACAGGTATTAACCAATTCTGGAGGATCTTACATCTTTCCCCCACTCTCTCCAGTGGAAAGACATTTCCATAACTCATGTCAGGACCTCCGTAAGGAGAGGGGCCTGGGCTGAGCTGCACCACCAAGCTGCCTCTTTCTTGGCACTTCCCACAGTCCTGAGCTGCACAAGCCTTGTACAGCCACACCCTGAAGTGGACTCTGGGGCCAGCAGCGCCCTACCCAAGCACCTCCCCTCCACCCTTGCCAACCTGCCACCTGCCTCCATCTCCCCATCTCCTTCAGAGTGCGGGAATGTGTGAAGAGCCACAGCACGGCCTTCCTGCCTGGCAAGGTACCCACAGAAAACACTCCTACTTCTGAGCTGACTTCTTTCCAGCACCCTACCCAGCTCTCCTTTTCTGAGAACCCAGGTCCCTAATTTTGTCAGCTGAAGTTTGCAGCCGTATCAAGGCCCTCCTGCACTAAGCTCCTGCTTCTTTCCCTTGCTGACTTGGAGGCAACCCCACCATTTCCTACAGCCTGGGGCAGTTCAGCTGACTTCCTCAGGAACGATATTTGGAATAGCGGAGCACTCCAATCAGGCGAGTACATGTGGGACAGTGTGAAGGACCTGTGCTCAGGCCATGAGGTACAGCCCTGTGACCGTGACAAAGCTGAGTTTCATGGACAAGGTCAGGGCACGACGTCCTAGGAGGGTTGTGACAGAACTGGAGGAAAAAAAAATTATCTAAAGAGTGCTTTTCCAGTCACCCTGCTTGCCCATTACTATTTTGCAGCAGCCTCCTTAGAAGCCAGACGCCAGGCCCTGAGGAGACAGCACCCAGTCTCCATGAGCCATCCCAACAGCTCCTGCAGCAGCCCAGCACCCCTCGCGCCCTGGAGCCACGCAAAGGCCAGGATTCTCAATCCAAGTTTACGCAAGTGTAAATGACCCACCAGCAGGCGGCTGAGCCACCCCAGTGTCTCTCTCCGTGTAATGGGGGTCCGGGTCAGCTGACGCCCCCTCATACGTATGGGGTTGACCCACTAAGCCAAGGTGTAACCTGGGTCTTGGAATGGAAGCGACGGCCAGGCTTCCCCAGCTGCACCCAGCCGGGGCAACCTATCCTCCCAGACCAGGACAGCTGAGGGGCAACAGTGGAATTCCTCCGTAAGAGGGGATTTCTCTTTGTTTAATCTTTTTATTCTGTACTGGGAGACGGCATGTTGTGACACTTTCAGGTACATGTATCCATTCTCCCCCAAACTCTAGCAGGGAATTTCCTGACTATATGGTTTACCAATCCTAAGAGACTGAGAGAGAATCTGAAAGGACCTAAAAGTAATTCTTAAATCAGTTTCCCCAAATCTAACTGCAGCACCTGCTTGCAAAGGCAAAGGCATCGGATCCATCTCGGGGTGCCTGGCTTCTGCACACTCACTAACTACCTGGGAGGAGCAGAGCACAGTGGAACCTCCTGATGAGCAGCCGCAGGTCAGAGGCAGCTCTGGGTGACCAATGACGACACCCAGTGAGCCTCACAAGAGGGGCACTAAGGACAGGCCCCTCTCAGTCCTGACACGGGCAGTCTTTGGTGCTAAAGAGTGCGTGCTCCAATCCAGGATATGTGCAGTCAAAATCTCAAACAAATGTATTAAATCACTGGAACCAGACAGTATCAGAATTTCTAAGCAGTCAACCATTACTGTCCCTGGATAACCTCTAGCTGCTGCATATCATCAGGTCAGAAAGTAAAAGTTCTGCACAGTTCACAGCCACAAAAAAAGTTCAAAAGCAGCCCTGGGTATCAGAAACCTCAACATCTGACAAGGCTGAGAAGCCTGCCCAGGGCCACACACATGAAGGAGAGAGAAAGTATATAAATCCAAGAAAGCCAGCCAGTGTTACAAAAGCCAATTCCATCCTCAGTAGGCCTCTGACAGCTTCACAGTGAGTCACCACAGACGAGGCGCCGGGAAGAAGAGGGAAGGCCGCGTGGACCCGGAAAGGGACCCCGGCCGACACAGAGAGCAGAGGAGGGACAAACGGGCACGTCACTGAAGGCAGCAGCAGCAGGTCGCCACTTCAACCTTTTCTGCTCATTTACCCTGAAACAATTTTGAAAATCTGTGAATTCCCCTTTGTATTATGTAAGCTTAATGCTTAACATCTAAAGTTTTCCATTATAATTTTAAACAGTTGCAAAGAATACAGTTTCTGGTGCATTTAAATAACAGCTTAAACTACTAAGTCACTCTTAAAATGTAGCCAGTGGACTGTAAATACCAACGCAATCAGACACCTACCTTCACTCAGTTAAAAATACCAATGTCGGGCTTCTCTGGTGGTCCAGCGGTTAAGAATCTGCCTTGCCATGCAAGGGACACCGGTTTGATCCCTGGTCCAGGAAGCACCCCCATGCCACAGAGCAACTGAGCCCCCATGCCGCCACAACTACTGAAGCCCTCGATCCCTGGAGACCGTGCTCTGCAACAAGAGAAGCCGTGGCGATGAGAAGCCCGCTCATGGCAGCTGGAGAAAGCAATGAAGACCCACACGCAGCAGTGAAGACCCACACGCAGCAGTGAAGACTGAGCACAGTCAAAAATACTAAATACATGATGCTTAAAAACAAAACACAAATGCCTATTTAGGTCAGAAATTTCTCGAGTTTGCAGCTCCATCACTCTACTCCATCTAGAATTCTACCCCTAAATTTTAGCCTGTGCTATGCTAAGTTGCTTTGGTTGTGTCCAACTCTTCACAACCCCATGGTCTGGATGCTGGAGGCAGGAATTCCAGGCATGGAATTCTGCCCTGCCCTCCTCCAGAGGATTTTCCCAACCCAGGGATTGAACCCGCTTCTCTTATGTCTCCTGCACTGGCCGGCAGGTTCTTTACCACTAGGTGCCACTTGGGAAGCCTAATGTAACGTATTTTCAGGCTTGAAAGCCTCTTATTGACTATACTTATAAGTCCCTATAAAATATTAAATTTCCTATTTCTCATTTTTACATATATTAAGCCCTGAGAAACCTTGTTCTCACAAACAGATGGTGATGGAAGTTTGGCAATAGCAACATCTCTGAATTCCATGAACTCCTGAGTGATACACCAAAGTCATGCAGTGATCTATTATCAAAATTATTTTTAATGACCAACCAACAACTCAACTGGTTCCTCCTTCAATTTTGTTAAAAACAGACTCGGTAAACTTGTAACCTGTAAAAGGATTTGCTCCTTTACAAAGGACTCATATTCTCAACATTAGACTCATAGTCTCAGTCATTAGACTCATTTCTCAACATTTATATTTAGAATTATCTCCACGGCACCCTGGGGCTTCCCTGCTGGCTCAGTTGATACAGAATCCACCTGCAATGCAGGAAACCCCAGTTCAATTCCTGGATCGGGAAGGTCACCCTCTCCAGTATTCCTGGGTTTCCCTTATGGATCAGCTGGAAAAGAATCCATCTGCAGTGCAGGAGACCTGGCCTGGGGTCGATGCCTGGGTTGGGAAGGTGGGAAAGGCTACCCACTCCAGTATTCTGGCCTGGAGAATTCCATGGACTGTATAATCCATGGGGTCACAAAGAGTCAGACATGACTGAGTGACTCACTCACTCACTCCATGGCACCTCAGAGAGCAGGGCAATACACCATGGTCCTGTCCAGAATGCGTAATAGTTTGCTTCCCTTTTGCAGAATGGAAATAATTATAAGGGTCCTCTTATGCTAGGCGTGCAACTTTAAAAGTATATGGAAGTTGACCTAAAACGGCGATTCCCTTAGAACTACCCTTGCCTGAGTACCCCATGGCATCTTCTTACCCCCAGGGCTACTCGAGTTCAGACCCCTGTTGCGAACACTAACCACACAGCCTGGAAGAAGTCAGGAGTGACTGTCCCTCTGCCAAAAGCATCTCATCCAGACAACAAGGACAAGGAGGATGGTCCCCCTCTGAGTAAACAGTCCAACCTGGCCAGGGTTCAAAGCACTGGGCTCAAAAGGAATAATCCTAAGAACACAGTGAAAGGCTCAGAGCCTTCAGTTAAGACTCACAAACAGGCCACCCTGAGCTCCTTCACTGCATCTCCCCCAGTGGGCTGGTACCAAACAGTGGACTGGTCGAGTGGGGGACATCTGAATTTGGGGCTAGACAACCATTTCCTACCATGTGCCACAAGAAACAGAGATAAAGCTGATCCACAGAAACAGAGTTAAACAGCTGCACAGCCAAGAGAGTAACAGAAAAGATAACCACCTCGGTCCCAAAGATAGGTCTTGTGGCCCAGATCCACTCTAGTTCTGGAAAATCCCCCTTTCTGCCCTGGCTGATTTTAATGAATCTCCAGTTCTTGCAAGCAGAAGAAGTGTGGCTCAGACAAAACTCAGCAGAGTCTGTTTCTGAGGAATTCACTCTGATGGACCAATAATATTTACAGCATTATCACAAAGCACCTGGATATAAGCAGGCCAATGATTAGATAGTTCACAAAAAAAGAAAATATAACTTACCTTTGTAAATGAAAAAAAATTAACTATTTTAAATATGTTTTAAATTAAAGAAAGATATTCAGTATCATTAATTACAATGGAAAAACAATTTAAACCAAAGAAATTTTATCACTTACCAGATCTGGCAGAGATGAAAAAGTCTGATAATGCACACAGCTAGCAAGAGGGAGAAGGAATAGGCTCCCCTGGCTGAATAGGATTGGACGTCAGCACTATCTCTTGTTGTGACAAATAGCTATCAAAGTCAGAGATGCACATTCTCTTTGCCTGTAAAGTCTCACTTATAGAAACTATACTACAAATACACTCGGCAATGTGTAAAATGACATGTAAAGATTATACATTTAAGGCAACGTTTGTAAAAGCAAAACATTTTAGACTAAATAGCCATCAAAAGGAAACTAGTTAAAAGTAGGGCATACGCATAAAATGGGATACAATGCAGAAGAATGAGATAGAGAACAATTTCCAAACTATGAGTAATAATAGGAATGTATAGTACCTACCACCATAGGTTAGGCAAAAATCAAACAGGCAGAGAAGGAAAATGCACCAATATATACGAACAGACATACCTGAAAGTAAACAGAAGAAACTGGGGTAGAAAAAAATATCAGCACAAGACAAACACAGACAGTACTGTGTGTGTCAGAAAGAAGCTGCTCAAAGACTGACAGGGGCACGTCAGGGGGACAGAGAAGCCAAATATGGGCCAAAGCTGAGCATCAGCATAAATAATGGCATACTTGGTTATTACACTGAACGAGAAAATTACACCAAAACCTCTTAAAAGAGGAGTACTCCTCGTCACTGAAATACATGCACAGTGACACTCAGAAACTCAAAACCCCCTTAGTAATACATGATTCAGCCAAGAAATCATCATGGAACACCAACACTGGGTGTAAAACCACTGACCTCGTGGTATTCCCGGCCTCAAGTATCACCCCCCCAGATTACTTATCAATTAAAAAGGAGAAAGGGTAGATGCAACATCTTAATTAAGACTTTTTGCGTCCCCATGGACAGAGGAGCCTGGTCGGCTACAGTCCATGGGGAATCTCTAGGCAAGAATACTGGAGCGGGTTGCCATGCCCTCCTCCAGGGGATCTTCCCAACCCAGGGATTGAACCCAGGTCTCCCGCACTGCAGGCAGGTTCCTTACTGTCTGAGCCTCCAGGGAAGACCCAGTTAAGTTAGCCAACTTCAAGTCTCCAATAATGGGGCGCACTGGTGCCAAGCACCACATGATACAAGGACATCACACCATATATGAAAAATTCCTGACAGCACTGCTTAGCCTGAATCCAATCATGAGGAGACAGTAAGGACGTCAACTTGAAGGACGTTGTACAAAATACTGCCCTGAACTCTTCAAAGTGGTCAATATCATGAAGGACAGTGAGGGCTGCTCTGCATAAAAGGAGACTAAAGGGACATGATAACGATATGTCCTCATTCTTAGGAGACACTGCCTAAAGTATTTATGGCTGAATTACAACTCCATAGCTTTATCTTAAATGATTCAGCAAAAACCAAATATGTGTGTGCCTGTGTTTGGGAGAGCAAGAAAAAGCAAAGGGAACAATATATTGATAACTGTTGATCTAAGTGAAGAGGTGTACAGACAGGTGTATATTGTACCATCCTTACAATCTTTCTGTAGTCTGAACTATTTCAAAATAGAAACTTTGAGGAAATACCAGGGAAGTTTAGACTCGTACAGACAAATAAGAGGTTCCTAGCCTGTGAGAATATTGAGTGTTCTCATAAGCCGCATTTTATCTTTGGTAAGAGGTCACTGTTCTTTGCCATGGCAAAAGACAGACCATGACTTTATAATAATAAAATTCGACCTTTTCCAGCATTAATAGAGAGCATGTGAAGTCTACCAATTGTGACAGCACAGGAAATTACTGTCTAAATGAACTGTGTGTTACACGCACATTTCAGAACAGTCAGGCAGCTTCTTATAAGGAACCATATGGTAATCATCAGTGTGCCGTTTGCCTCCTGTTACTTGACTTTGAGGAACCATTCTGTAAAGATTATCTGGTGTCTAATTAAAAAGAAAGAAATTAGACTCGGGTATAAGATGCCTCTGATGTTTTCCTGAAAGTACTTTGAAAACTTATTTAAAAGGACTTCAAACTTGAGATTTTTTCATTTGTGTATTTATTCCACAATTAAAATAAATCATAATTCAAAGTCATAACATTTTTAGAAGGTAAAGGAGAATCTGTGTCACAGCTGTATTAATGAAACAGACGCTGGTCTAAAGGGCAACACGAAACGGGTCTTCTCTGTTCCCATGGTGGAATAAGTACGTAACAACTACACATGAAATTCCACTGAAGATCTGAGACGACGCAAATAATCCTTTGACACAAACTGCCCGACGAACGGAGGCAGGCTGCAAATAATTTCTATTAACACTGAACTGCAAGACAGAAAAATCCCCAAGGTGGCTAACATTTTCACGTGCCTGGCCTGAGCTTCTATCTTCCTTCCTCAGTCACATCCTAATCCAGAAAGGCTGCCCCACCCCATGTTCAATATGCCACCATAAATCCCCAAGGACCTCAGCACAGATGGCCGCTAATGAGCCTGTGTGCGACCTCCATTCAGAAGCTCCAGGGAAATTAGGAGCCCAAATGCAGAGAGCAACATCATTTCTTTAAACAATAGTTTTAACTGCTGAATGAGCTCTGGCAGGCCATGTACATTTTCATAACAAACCAAAATATTGTCTCAATATCTTTCTGCTTTTCTTTAAGAATGTAAAGTGGGACATTCAAGTAAAAAACAAAAAAAATTACAGAAATAATGAAAAATGAAAATTCAAAGGATTTATGCCAACAAGCAAACCAGTCCTCTGCAGCCTAACTCATTTGTTTCTGGGCTGGGATGCCATGTAGAGGGCGATCAGGCAGTAGACGGTCCCCCCGAGTGTCAGCGCCATGGTGGTCCGGTAAAGCATTTGGTCAGGCAGGCCTCGTTTCAGGTGGATGGGCACACCATCCGATTTCTAGAGAGAGAGAATTATCAAGGACATAGTTGATAAGAAAAAAGATTCTCACAATTTAGGCTAGCACAGAACAAAGGCCTCTACTTTATAATTAACCCACCAACCTGCTCCAGTGGAAAAAGCCCAAATCTACTAGAATGTGAACTAAAACACTCGGTATATTTTCTTACAAATGCAGCTGAAGTCTGTAAGACAAAAATCATTCTCCAAAATGCAGTCTCAGAAATATGCATTCAGCAAATTCCAAATTTCTAAGCAATTTATCAGATACTGCTTAATTACAAAACGGGCATCAGTGACTTTTTTTTAAGGCAAAGGTAATCAGTAGCTAATTAAAGTCTTGTAAGCGTAAGAGATGCTTACATGTAATCTGACTTCTGATCATTAGTGGATGCAGTATGAGCACACCAGGTCAATTAGTCGGTTCAAGGCCATTTTGTTTTCAACTGCCCTCCTTCTGTAAAACTGCTAAACCCCTATTTAACAACAAAACTCCATAAAATATTTAATCCACTGTTTTGCACAGTCGCAAAAATCCCTCCCCACCCCAACTCAAGACCCTAAATGCCCAAGTCTTACTTCTCAGATAAAAAAAGAATAAATTGAACAAAAGTTCTCAAGCTGGTCCTAAATCTGGACGTATTTTTGAGGAAGAGGAAGCTACCTTCCAGAGAGACAGAGTAACAGCTACTGCCACTCCCACAATGCCTGAAATACAGTCGAGTCACTGACCTCTCCATTATCTGTATGTAGATTAACATTAACAATATTTTAAACTCCAATCCTAGCTTCTCTTGGCTAATCAGCAAACCCAAGAGAGACTTCTCCACTTCTACCAACAGTTTGGTGAATTTTAGTGTCAAGCAAGCAAAAAACAATAAAGAGAAAGCACTGCCCAAAGTCACGGCAAGTGTCACCAAGCCAAAGGCATGCCGGGAATCCACAACGCTGCCATGCGTTACACGTGCCGGGAATCCACAACGCTGCCATGCGTGACACATGCCGGGAATCCACAACGCTGCCATGCGTTACACATACTGTTGCTCCCTCCATCCGGTGGGTGACCAACAGCTACACATGCCGTTTAAAAATCTGTACACCCGTAAATACTGAGCAGGAAATTGCTCATCCTCCCTTCTTTTATCAGTTTCTTTCTACACGAAGCTCTACCAGTTAATGGCTCAAACTAAAATACAGAGAATTTCATTTAAGGAAAAACAGGCGAGTGAGTAACAAATTAGACCAAGACTCAGTTTCAAAGGGTGTTTTAAGCTTAAATTATTCCTTTCACAGCCTTCACTGTTCTTAAGAGTGTCTTCTCTGACCTGGAAAAACTTCTGCAGCTCTGGAACTGTGTTTTTCCCAGCATAATCATATGCAATAGAACTGGAACTCAGTTTAGTTGGTGTGGCAAATATAATAGGCGGTGCTTCTGTGGAAACAACAGGTCTTAATCCCTGTAAGAAAAAAGGAAATTGGTCAAGTTTAAAGTGTATCTGGGCCTGTGAACAAACCTTTCCAGGAACAGGCTGTCTGGAGCAGGGCAGACAGTGATTCCACCACACAGAGAGAAGGAAAGTATCTCCATCTCCATGTCATATAGCATTTAAAGTCCTTAAACTTTGAACAGAACACTCTGGCCCGCTTTCCCAGAGCAAATACAGTCAAGAACTCTCTTGTCTGTGAAGGTGGAGGAAGGGGATGGTAGGGAACCAAACCACAATGAAGGCCCAATCTGGGCATCCAGATATACCCACTGTGTCTGTCTTCTCATCCAACCAGTAAAACAGTTACAATCTGTATGAACTTTGAGTTAAATTTCAAAAGAAACCTCGCTGTTCCTTTTCTCCTCTGAGTGAGTAGGTGTACCAATATCTCGATCCCTGAAGTGGACTTCAGAAACTTTGCAGACACATAGTAAAGAAATATCTCAATTTGCAAGAGCTTGTAATGGGAAGAGAGCTATCTTTCAGGACCAGGAAACAAAACAATTAGAGTAACTGAACTTTCTGGCATTAAATCCCTAAGTTATAAAACATATCTCGGGGCTTCCCCAATGATCCAGTGGTTAAGAAACTGCCTTGCAACACAAGGGGCACGGGTTCGATCCCTGGCCTGGGAAGATTCCACACGCCATGGAGCAACTAAGCCGGCGCACCACAACCGCTGAGCCTGCCCTAGGGCCCCAGAGACACAACTACTAAAGCCGTGTGCCTAGAGCCTGCGCTCCACAAGAGAAGCCGTTGCAGTGAGGGCACTCGCTGCAACACTAGAGAAAGCCCACGCAGCAAGAAAGGCCCAGCGTAGCCAAAAATAAATAAATAAATCTTTAAATACACACACACACACACATAGAGAGAGAGAGAAATAAAACAGGAAACCTCAGTGTTCTCATGTGTGCCGTGTTGATGGCAAATGCAGAGTGGACCGCGTGAAGCAGTGTGCGCCTAAGGTGGCGTCTGGTACACAGCAGTAGTCAATAAACGTAAGCTGAATGAGACGCAAGGAGGCGACTGCTCCCCCAGCCACATGAATGGATAAAGGGAGAACACACAGTCTCACTGCTAAAAAGAACCTGAGAGGGGAAGAGAAATGAAGCACCGGTGCATGCTGCGATATGGATAAACTTCACAAACATACACCGGGGAGAAGCAATCAGTCACAAAAGGCCACAGAGTTTATGATCCCATTCATACGAAAGTCCTGAATAGGGATATTTACAGAAAGTAAGTTAGTGGTTACTTAGGGATGGGAAGGAGGGTGCTAAGGAAGAGGTGGGTGATGGCTGATACA
This sequence comes from Capra hircus, assembly GCF_001704415.2. NCBI lineage: Eukaryota > Metazoa > Chordata > Mammalia > Artiodactyla > Bovidae > Capra > Capra hircus. Next base: position 24,639,538 of record NC_030818.1, read on the forward strand.
GCTTTCTTTCTGGGGCGATAGAAGTGCTCTAACATTAACATGGTAATGATTGCATGTTCTCTGTGAATACACTAAAACCATTTAATTGTACACTTTAAAATGAGTAAATGTATGATATGTGGATTATATCTCAAGAAAACTGTTTTTTTTAAAGGTAAGTGAAAGTGAAGTAGCTCAGTCGTGTCCGACTCTTTGCGACCCCATGGACACCAGGCTCCTCCGTCCATGGGATTTTCTAGGCAAGAGTACTGGAGTGAGGTGCCAGGAACCTAAGGGCAACTCTGGGTTTCTACCTGATACCAGTGGCAGATAAATGATTCTCCAAAATAACCTGCAGATGATATTAAGGAACTTAAGGGTCACATTAAGGAACTCCTTTTTTTAACCCTTTCATATTAACTTCTAACTCAGAAAAATAAAATCTTAAAGTTAGAAAGCAAAATTCAAGTTCAGCCCTTCCATTTCACAGATGAAAAAGGAAACCTTTTGCTCAAATTAACAGAGTTGTCAGACTTTTCTTAACCTCTTCAAATAAAAAAATATTCTAGTTTATCTATAATTAACAAGAGACCTAGCGATCACAGTGTCACTTTCACCAGGCAAGCACCGGGATCAACAGAGCAACAGAAAGGTATTAAGGTAAACTTGGCTTCTCTTTCTTCTGACAGGATCCCATAAATGGGAACAATTCATGGCCTTTTTTCTGTCCTGTTTTCACTCATTTAACATATTTTACTGAGGACTTACTCTATAATGAAAATACATAATGAATAAGGCACAATCTCTGCCGTTACAGATATTAATGTTACGGAATAATAACAGCTAATATCTTCTAAGCTCCTGTTATGTGCCCAGCATCATGTTAAGAATTTCATACGCATAATTCCACTTAATCCCGACAGCAGTCTCAGTAAGGTGTTACCTTTCCCTTTTGACAGAGGAGAAAACTGGGTCAGAAAGGGTGACTTGCCTGAGAACACATAACAAAGACACAGATCTAGGGTGGCCCGGTGACTCGGTGGTCAAGAACCTGCCTGTCAGTGCAGGAGGCATGGGTTTGATCTCTGATCTGGGAAGATCCCACATGCCTCGGAGCAACTAGCCTGCGCCCCAGCTACTGAAGCCCATTCTCCAGACCCAGGAGCCGCGGCCGCTGAGGCCCACACCCCCTAGAGCCTGCGCTCCACAACGAGAGAAGCCCCCACAGTGAGAAGCCGGCACAGCCACCTGGAGAGTAGCCCACCCACCGCAGCTAGAGAAATGCCCGAGCAACAGCGAAGAGCCAGCCCAGCCAGAACAAGCAAATTTTAAAAAAAGACCCAAGTGTGGCCCTGGCACTCAAGTACTACCTGCCCATGCTACCTCCCGTCAACCACTGCTCAAAAACGACACTTAAAGAGAAAGTCTGCTTGCTGTTAGTCTACATCTGGACTACAACACACTCAGAGACTTAGGAGTCAGAGACAGGGACAGGGGTTCCAACTACTGAGATAACAAGGCGATATTAAAGATCTCTCTTGAAGCTAGAGATTAGACATTCCCTTACCATTCTATGAACTCTTTGTGTTTTCTCCTAATGATCACTTCCCCTCGAATTGCAAAAATTTAAAAACACTTCATACCAAGCAACTTCCAAAATGGCTTGAAATTAAATTCACGTTTTGATAGGACTAATGTGGGAGCACTTTTAGATAGGATTACACCTAATTTCTTTGTGTCTGCTCACCAGTAAAGTTCAAAACTACAGCAAAGTTTTTGAACAAGATCATCTGAAAACAGGAATATCAACCACCTAAACAGTTTTAAATAATTCCGTATTTCCGTTTATAACATTGTAAAAATTTAGAATAAGTAAAGTCGCTCAGTCGTGTCCGACTCTTTGCGACCTCAGGGGCTGTAGCCTACCAGGCGTCTCCCTCCATGGGATTCTCCAGGCAAGAGTACTGGAGTGGGTTGCCATTTTCTTCTCCAGGGGATCTTCCCGACCCAGGGATCGAACCTGGGTCTCCCGTATTCCAGGCAGACGCTTTAACCTCTGAGCCACCAGGGAAGCTTAGAATACTAAAAGTTTAGAATATTAAATATTTAAATCACCTATAATCCCATTATCTTATCTGATCAATTATTGTGAACTGTATATTCTCCTCCAATCTGTTTTTCATAAGCATAACTTTATGCTTTTAATCTTTATAGTCACAGTGCAAAACCCCACATTCTGCTTTTCTCACTTGTAATAAGCGTCTTTTCAGGTTCTTTTTTTTTTTTTTTTTCTTTTCAGGTTCTTACACAACCTTTACAACTAAATTTACTCTTCATATCAACCCCATAAATTAAGTATTATCAGCCCAAATAACAGATGATTAAAAGCTCAGAAATGCTGTAGTTAGATGAGGTTCAAATCCACATGTTTATTAAACCATACTATCAATAATAAGCTGTCTTGGCCCCAAAGGTAAAAAGAATGGATATGGTGGTAAGTACTTCACCCTCAGTTCAGTTCAGTTCAGTTCAGTTCAGTCGCTCAGTCGTGTCCGACTCTTTGCGACCCCATGAGTCACAGCATGCCAGGCCTCCCTGTCCATCACCAACTCCGGAGTTCACTCAGACTCACATCTATCGAGTCCATGATGCCATCCAGCCATCTCATCCTGGGTCGTCCCCTTCTCCTCCTGTCCCTAATCTCTCCCAGCATCAGAGTCTTTTCCAATGAGTCAACCCCTCACATGAAGTGTCCAAAGTACTGGAGCTTCAGCTTCAGCATCATTCCTTCCAAAGAAATCCCAGGGCTGATCTCCTTCAGAATGGACTGGTTGGATCTCCTTGCAGTCCAAGGGACTCTCAAGAGTCTTCTCCAACACCACAGTTCAAACACATCAATTCTTCAGTGCTCAGGCTTCTTCACAGTCCAACTCTCACATCCATACATGACCATAGGAAAAACCATAGCCTTGACTAGACGGACCTCAGTCGGCAAAGTAATGTCTCTGCTTTTGAATATACTATCTAGGTTGGTCATAACTCTCCTTCCAAGGAGTAAGCGTCTTTTAATTTCATGGCTGCAGTCACCATCTGCAGTGATTTTGGAGCCCAAAAAAATAAAGTCTCACACTGTTTCTACTGTTTCCCCATCTATTTCCCATGAAGCGATGGGACCAGATGCCATGATCTTCGTTTTCTGGACGTTGAGCTTTAAGCCAACTTTTTCACTCTCCTCTTTCACTTTCATCAAGAGGCTCTTTAGTTCCTCTTCACTTTCTGCCATAAGGGTGGTGTCATCTGCATATCTAAGGTTATTGATATTTCTCCCGGCAATCTTGATTCCAGCTTGTGTTTCTTCCAGTCCAGCATTTCTCATGATGTACTCTGCATAGAAGTTAAATAAGCAGGGTGACAATATACAGCCTTGACATACTCCTTTTCCTATTTGCAACCAGTCTGTTGTTCCATGTCCAGTTCTAACTGTTGCTTCCTGGCCTACATACAGATTTCTCAAGAGGCAGGTCAGGTGGTCTGGTATTCCCATCTCTTTCAGAATTTTCCACAGTTTATTGTCATCCACACAGTCATAGGCTTTGGCATAGTCAATAAAGCAGAAATAGATGTTTTTATGGAACTCTCTTGCTTTTGCCATGATCCAGTGGATGTTGGCAATTTGATCTCTGGTTCCTCTGCCTTTTCAAAAACCAGCTTGAACATCAGGGAGTTCACGGTTCACGTATTGCTGAAGCCTGGCTTGGAGAATTTTGAGCATTACTTTACTAGCATGTGAGATGAATGCAATTGTGCGGTAGTTTGAGCATTCTTTGGCATTACCTTTCTTTGGAATTGGAATGAAAACTGACCTTTTCCAGTCCTGTGGCCACTGCTGAGTTTTCCAAACTTGCTGGCATATTGAGTGCAGCACTTTCACAGCATCACCTTTCAGGATTTGAAATAGCTCAACTGGAATGCCATCACCTCCACTAGCTTTGTTCGTAGTGATGCTTTCCAAGGCCCACTTGACTTCACATTCCAAGATGTCTGGCTCTAGATTAGTGATCACACCATCATGATTATCTGGGTCGTGAAGATCTTTTTTGTACAGTTCTTCTGTGTATTCTTGCCACCTCTTCTTAATATCTTCTGCTTCTGTTAGCTCCAGACCATTTCTGTCCTTTATCGAGCCCATCTTTGCATGAAATGTTCCCTTGGTATCTCTAATTTTCTTGAAGAGATCTCTAGTCTTTCCCAATCTGTTGTTTTCCTCTATTTCTTTGCATTGATCGCTGAAGAAGGCTTTCTTATCTCTTCTTGCTATTCTTTGGAACTCTGCATTCAGATGCTTATATCTTTCATGTTCTCCTTTGCTTTTCGCCTCTCTTCTTTTCACAGCTATTTGTAAGGCCTCTCCAGACAGCCATTTTGCTTTTTTGCATTTCTTTTCCATGGGGATGGTCTTGATCCCTGTCTCCTGTACAATGTCACGAACCTCATTCCATAGTTCATCAAGCACTCTATCTATCAAGATCTAGACCCTTAAATCTATTACTCACTTCCACTGTATAATCATAAGGGATTTGATTGAGGTCATCCCTACTTTCTTCAATTTGAGTCTGAATTTGGTAATAAGGAGTTCATGATCTGAGCCACAGTCAGCTCCCGGTCTTGTTTTTGTTGACTGTATAGAGCTTCTCCATCTTTGGCTACCCATCATTAAACCCCCCAACAACTGAAGGGCAGTCATGTGTCCAGTGTTTCAAGGCAGCTAGGTAAGACTAGCACTAGGGTTCTCAAGAGCAGACCAGGAAGCTGCATTTACAGGAAGGGATCTAGAGCAAATCCCTTCACCTATGTCTCTTCCAGAGCTATGGCTCCCCCAGCCTATAATTATGAGCCTCAAATATGCCCCTCCTCATCTCAATAAATGACAATGCCATCCTTCCAGGTACGTGGGCCAAAAACCTTGAAATTGTTCTTCATACCATTCACTCACACGTTTGAAAATACTTTTGGTTCTGCACTCAAATTATATTTAGAATCTGACCACTTGTCACCTGTCTTCACCAATCCACATCCTGGTCCAAACTCCTAGATTTTTACAACAGCCTCCTAAGTGCTCACCCTGCTTCCATTCCATCTTTCCTGCCTTGCAGTCTACTCTTAACACGGCAATCAGTAATTGTGTTAAAACAGAGGCTGTCACTACCTAACTCAAACCCTCCCAAAGGCCTCCAATCCCCCCGAGCAAAGCTCAATGTACTTCAAAGGACGTTCAGAACCTCACGAGACGCACCCCTCACCAGCCCCCACTTTACACCATCCTCGTTCTCCTCCCCAGAATTCTGGAAGAGCCCTTTACGCCTCCCAAGCCCCAGGCATGTTCCCTCTGCCTAGAATGCCCTCTCCAGGTGTTTACATGGCACGCACCCTCAGCTCATGTCACCTTCTCAGTGAGACCTCCCCTCACCACCGTTTTTAAACACTGCATGTCCCGCTCCATACACTACAGCCATCTCTCCCCTTCCCTGCCTTTTTTCTCCATAGCACTATGACCATCTATCTAACATACTCTCTCCCTCACTACCGCAATGGAAGCCCCACGAGGGCAGGATTTAGGCATAGTCTGTTCATTTTTCTTACTTCCCAAGACTTAGAAAAGCAACTGGCACAGAGCACATTTAGTAAATATTTGCTGAGTATAAACTGAGGAAGCCTACCGTTTCAATGCTGCGTAGACTTGCAGGTTTCAGAACCAAAGTCATGAAAACCAGCACTTGATGGTAGAGCCTCCCACACATCCCAGAGCAACAAGCAAATAACTGAAAGCTGTTCTTAAAATAAGCGGACTGGAGACCAAGCAGAAATCACAGTATCAAATCTCTTAGCTATTTACACAGTCACTGCCTCTAAAACTGATGAAGAGCCATTCACCTGTTAACCACGTTTCAGAGCTGAGTTCTTCCTAGTCTATTTTAGCTGCTCCAAATTTTTACTTTTAAATTAAAAGTATGACTTTTTTCACCTCAAAACTGACTGGCCCAAAGTTTTCCCTTTCTTTTATCTTTTAGGTTTGAGGAGGAGGTAGAGGGTGGAGAAATAAGAGAAGTATTCCAAAAATGTTTTAATTTTTAAATGATAGAAACTTAGGAGTGCTTTCACTCTGATTTAGGACAAACAAGTTTCAACCTGCAGTGATTGAGTCCTTCATTTCTAAATGCCAGCTAGGTATCACCACCAATATTTCCTGGATACTTCACACTCAAGAGCGTTCAAAATTCACCCAGCTGTTTCTCACAGAAACACCCCTGTTTCTGCGGAAAGCACCGCCATTCTTCCATTACCCAGTCATCCTGAAGTCCTCCTTCCTCATTTCCGAAATCTCCTTCAGCAGGTGCTAAGTACTCACCCTCCAGACCTCTGATTCTCCCTCTCCTCTTACTGAGAAGACCCCGAACTCTTCTATGAGTACAAGGCATCCCTGGCCCTGGTTTCTCCCAGTCAGAGTATCTTTTCAAACACAGTTCCGATGATGATACACACTGTGTCATCATCAACCTGTCATGAAACCAAAGGGAAGACGCATGCCCTTGTTTCAACCTCTGGACAAGACTCGACCACAACTTTCCGCATCCAGTTGCTTTGTAAATTCCTATTCATGTCTCACAAAAGTCCTTCCATCATGTTCTACCTCCATCCAGCACAGCCAAAGTGACCTACCCAATGATTCCCTTGCAGCCCCAGTCTTCCCCTTCATTCTCGCAATTCCCTTAACCTAGAATATCCTACCATCTTAACGAGAAGAACTGCTGGATCATATGGTAAAACTATGCTTCAGTGCTTTAGAAAATGCCAAACTGTATCCCAAAGAGGCTGTAGATTGCACATCCCCACCACAGTGGAGTAGGGCTCCAATTTCTTCACAAGCTCACATTCTGCTGTCTTTTGTCTTTTAAAGCAGGTATGAAGAGGTATCTCCTTGTGGTTTTGATTTTTATTTCCCTAATGACTTATGATGTTGAAAGCATATCTTTCCAAACGCTTCTTGGCCTCTATTTTTGACACAGGACAGAGAGAAGTAGGGAAAATGCTTTTCACTCAACCACTGGAAAATACCTTCCCAATCACTTGCCATCAGGTTGACTTATGAATCTACCTGTACTTTTGTTAGAGAACTAGCTTTTCCATTATTAGGTTACTCAATGCATATTAGAGTATTCACTTTATATAATACTGAAAATTACAAACATCAACATTTCACATTTACAAAATTTCACACCTTAAGTGTTTCCAAGAAAGAAAAAATTGAACTACTCCTAATAACCAAAGTCAAAATACTTGGTTTGGGGATATCAGTAACAATCACTCTGAAGTCTACAATTCATATAAAACCTGGACAATATTGTTTCTTTCAACATAACTTAAATCCTTAAGTAACTAAGAAGTTCAAATTCTCAAGAGAAACACCAATTCAAGTAATGCTAGAACTCTGAAGTCCTTATCTGTACCAAATGCATCTTGGGGTAATATCTGCTCAAAGTGCTAATTTAATTTCAGGATTGTCAGTTTTAGTTTAAAATTTCACTTTTTCTTACTAAGTAAGAGAGTCCTGCGGACAGCAAAGAAATCAAACCTGTCAATCCAAATGGAAACCAACCCTGAATATTCTTCTCCTGAGGGCAGGAGAAGAGGGCGAGAGGATGAGATGGTTGGATGGCATAACTCAATGGACATGGGTTTAAGCAAACTGAGAGATAGTAAAGGACAGAGAAGCCTGGTGTGCTGCAGTTCATGAGGTCGCAAAGAGTCAGACACGACTTAGCAGCTAAAAAACAACAACAACAAAAATCTAAATTATGCTAAAACTCTATTAAAAGAAATTCTACAACCAATGGAAAAGATCAACTGTGATACTTCCTATAATGAAATTCTGTACTGCAATAAAAGGAATACACGTAACATGAATGAACCTCAAAAATACTGATAAGAGGCTTATACGAAACAGTACTGTGTGGTTCCATTTATATGAAATTCAAAAACAGGCAAAACTATCTATATCTAGTGATATAAAAAAGAATAGGAAGATGGACAGGGACTGACAGGGCAAGAACAAAAAGGAACTTTCTAGGAGTGATGTAATGTTACATAGTTTGTAAGTGTGGGTTACACAGTGTGTTTGTCAAAACTCAAATTGTAACATTTTAAGATCCATGTGCTGAAAAATACACATCTCTATAGTAGAAGAGTATTTGCTTTACAGCAGAAGCCAATGTGAATAGAAATGGTTATTTCTTATAATCTGCAAAGCTAGTCACTGTTGTCAATTCCTTCTAATCCTCAATTGTTTTTTTGATAAATGTTCCTCTTCCACTCTCCTTTCTCTTGAGAGTCCCTTGGACTGCAAGGAGATCCAACCAGTCCATTCTAAAGGAGATCAGTCCTGGGTGTTCTTTGAAAGGACTGATGCTAAAGCTGAAACTCCAATACTTTGGCCACCTCATGTGAAGAGCTGACTCATTGGAAAAGACTCTGATGCTGGGAGGGATTGGGGGCAGGAGGAGAAGGGGACGACAGAGGATGAGATGGCTGGATGGCATCACTGACTCGATGGATGCTGAGTCTGAGTGAACTCCGGGAGTTGGTGATGGACAGGGAGGCCTGGTGTGCTACGATTCATGGGGTCGCAAAGAGTCGGACACGACTGAGCGACTGAACTGAACTGAACTCTCCTTTCATGTTTCTGCAATCTGATCAAAACTCCATCGTTCTTTCCCAATGTGGTCCCTGGATGATCTTCTCCCACCACAGCTTCTACTACCACCTATGGGCTGAAGACACCTAGATCTATTAAACTTCATAATCATAAACCCAGCTGCAACCAGACAAGACATATTACCATGAGCTCAATCTGGACCCTTACTCCCCAACCCCACACCTCAAAGAAACTTGCCCTTTTTCTTGCCCTCCTTATCCTGTGGTGGTTTAGTCGCTAATTGGTGTCCGACTCTTGCACTGCACGGACTGCAAGCCGCCTGGCTCCTCTGTCTATGGAATTTTCCAGGCAAGAATACTGGAGTGGGTTGCCATTTCGTTCTCCAGGGGATCTTCCTGACCCAGGGATCCAACCAGGGCCTCCTACACTGCAGACAGATTCTTTAGGTCTGAGCCACCAGGGAAGCCCCATTAACAGCATATCTATTCTTAGACTGAAATCATTCTTAAACATCTCCCCCTTGAGCAGTTGCAGTGTTTCACAGAATGAGGAGGAGGTTAACAATGGAGCATTCTTTACATCCCACCTGGGGCCCTTACTATTCTATCCAGTTCTCCAACTGCATATCTCATCAACCCTTTCCTACCTACTCTGAGGATGAGGAATGAAAATGTCAGACCTAGTTTCCAGAGAACAGCTTATCCAGTAACAGCAACCTGCCAACGATTGCTAGTCACCTGACACACATTTCATTTAATCTGTATTACAGCTGCTCTAGAGAAAACCGAGCTCACAATAATGAAAGCAGCTAAACCAAGATCTGAGCCTAAATTAAGAATCTGGGACTCTAAAAACCCTTCACCTCTACACTACAAGCTGGAGACTGATCCTTCAATTCGCTCAGGCAAAATCTGAGCGAACTCGCAATACTTTCCAAACCATTCAAAAGCAACCCTCAACCACTTTATAGCTGGGGAAATGTCAGCTCTTTGCACGTTAACTACGAAGACTCACCCAAACATTTGAATTAACTCATTAAGTCTCCTAATTCTGATCACACAGCCCTCTTGTCCTTATGGCTTCCGTTGTTGCCGTCACCCCAGCTCCCAAATCTGGTGAATGGATGAAACTGTTTTAGGCTGCAGCCGGAGAGTGACAATGGAGCATGAGGCGCCTGAAAGGCTGGTTCTCCTCTCAAAGGGCAGGGCCAAACTTCGGACTCTGGCGGGTCCCATTCTGGCCCCACGAGCCACTCCCACGACCCATAAGCAACGACCTCGGGAGTCACCTTGACTCCTAGAGTGCCAGGCACAGCTTCCACACCAGACACCAGCTAGCCAGGGGAGCAGCTACAGAATTAGGAGCTCCATGGCTGCAGCAAGTGGGTGAGAAGAGATGAGGGGCCAAGAAAACCGGAGCGCGGGCAGAAGCCTCGCCTGGCTCGGGTGCCGAGACTGCCAGGCGCACCATGAGACCCGGGCCGCTACTTCTCCTGTCCGAACCCGCGCAGCACTACCCTTACCTGAGGGCTATAGGCGTCGGAAGCCCATGCTCCAGCCAACTTCTGCGTGAAGCCACTGAACTTATAATACATGACGGCCCGTATGGACTTCCCGCAGCCACTGCCCGCGCGACTGCCCCAGAGAAGGACCCCGCCTTCCCGGGTGTGGGCCCAAGTCTCAGCCTAAGGACCCTGCGTCAAAAGACGGGCTGCCCGGGAACCGCCTAACTTAAAACATGCCCTCTTAAGCCACGTAAGGGAACAAAAAGCCGTGTTCTCAGGGCCAAAAAGGCAAAACCCAGCTCTACGGCGGAAAGCCGCTGTTGCACGGTGTGCAGAAAATATGAGCGTCCTTCTTTCCCTCACGTTTAAACAGATTCGGGCAGTGCCAGGACACCCTAAGAACTGCGCAAGCGCCCCGCAGATCTAGCCGGAGGCTGAGGGACTTGTAAGGGTTGAGGGGGCGGGCTCGGGGCGGGGAGTGGGGCGGGCTCGGGGCGGGGAGTGGGGCGGGCTCGGGGCGGGGAGTGGGGCGGGGCCTAGGGCTGCAGGGGCGGGGCGGGAAGAGTACCCTCCTTCCCTCCCCGAGAGCCCCTGCTTCCGGACAGCCTCCTGGTAGTTTTTTGAAAGCTTCTCCACCTTTACCAATCTTATCTCCTCCCCTACCTAGGTCACCTTGTGAAGCGTCCGGCTCTCACTGGGTTGGCCCGTAGCTAGGCTTCTCTGGCAATCTAGGAGCAGTATGGAACAAATAAAAATTGGAAACACCTCCTGCAAGCTGTTGGGGTTTCACCCCAATAATATCAATGTATAAAGATAGTCTCCTGAGCTTTATGTAGAGGAAATACATCTACATTTCCTATGAACTTAAGGCACAAGCACATAAATTTTGTATAGTTCTCAGAACTGATTTTTACTCTTGCCTAAGCTTTAGGGGAACTGATTATTCATCCTTTTCGTGGGCTCTGCCCTTGGAGATAAATGAGGTGGGGAGTGGAGGGGAGGTGGCCCAAATATTTGAAAACTCTGGAGTTTGAGCCTGAAAGAACAGGACTACCCCTTTCAGTTCTGGTAGTATCCACTTCAGTTTTAAAATGTCTCTGGAATCTCTACTACATGCAATGTACTGTATAAAAGGAGTATACAATTCATAGTTTCCTGCCTCCTGGAATAAAACAAAGCCTGTCTTTGCTTTATCATCTAACCAGAGGTTTTCACAAGTGTGTTATAAGTGCATTTATATGGCGTTCATGAAAGCATGTGGCAAATTGATGGGTAATACTAACCTGTATATAGCATTTTCCATAAATAAACTCATTTAATCTTTACAACAATCCTATGAGATATAGGTGCTATTATTGTTAGGGGAAGCACACTGACTGAAGCCGCCCACCCTGGCCTGGCACCATAGTAACCATTTGCATGAGTTGTTTTAGGACAGGAAGTCCTGGTAAGGAACACGGAACTAATAAGCCACCACCAACTGGAAGAGTTCAGGAAAGGTCAAAAGGAGATACTGCGTGTCCAGCCACTTCCCAGAATCCTTCTCTCTGGCATCCGTCTTGGCTGAACAAGGCGTGCACCACCAGGAAGGATTCTGAGTCAGAATGACTGGCTAAAGACAACCCAGAAACTAGACTGCGAGCCACGTGGCAGAGCTGTTCTCCTGGGTTCCCTTACCCTTCTGCTCTCTACCAGGGTGCCATTTCCCAATAAAATCTCTTGCTTTGTCAGCACATGTGTCTCCTCGGACAATTCATTTCCAAGTGTTAGACAAGAGTCCAATTTCGGGCCCTGGAAGGGGTCCCCCTTCCTGCAACATTATCATCTCCATCTTACTAGACAGGAAAATGAAGCCCGGAAAAGTAACTTGCCCGGGTCAGCTATTACTGGGTGGCAGAGTCAATCATCTGGCTCAAGAATCTGTACTCAGGCACCGTGTGTGCTCAGTTGCTCAGTCATGTCCAGCTCTTTGCAACCTCATGGACTGTAGCCCACCAGGCCCCTCTGCCCATGGGATTTCCTAGGCAAGAATGCCGGAGCAGGTTGCCATTTCCCTCTCCAGGGGATCTTCCCGATCCAGGAATCGAACCAGCATCTTCTGCATTGTCAGGCAGATTGTTTACCACTGAGACATCTGAGCAGTCACTCTTAAGCACTACATAACAGATAAAGTAGGGGGCATTCCTGGTGGCTCAGTAGTAAAGAACCTGCCTGCAGTTCAGGAGATGCAGGAGACTCAGGTTCGATCCATGGATTAGGAAGATCCCCTGGACAATGGCATGGCAACCCACTCCAGTATTCTTGCCTTTCAAAGAATCCCATGGACAAAGGGGCCTGGCAGGCTTACAGTCCATGGGGTCACAAAGAGTTAGATGCAACTGAACACACACACATACAATAAATAAGTAGATATAACCCCACGCTGAGAAGAGGCAGACGCAGGGTGAATACTCCAGAGCTAGGATGTACACTAGCATCCCAGCTTTGGCAGGTGTAAGCCCAAGAGCCCCAAGTGTTCAGCATAGAATATTCATGTGATCAACCAGTCCAAAGTCAACTACTTTTATGAAGCAGCATTATGATATAACAGAAAGAACACGTGATTTGGTTTTGAGTCACAGTTTCTTTAAGGCTGAGTGATTGCAACTGAGTTATTTACATTTTCTGAGCCTCTCTTTCTCTTCTATAGAGTAGGAATCATCATCATTAGAATATCTTCCCTCACTAGTGTTCTGAGAATCAACAGTTACACACGTTACGTTGCTGATCTTACCTTTGAGTTACTTTTCCATGGTTCTTGGCTACATATAAGAATTCTGCACCACCAGGATTTTATCAGGAAGCCCAGCGGCATCTCCCTATCCAAATTTCCCCAAAATATAAGGATTGGTACAGAATAGACTAAGTCAGACAGCTTCAGATATACTGGACCGCACCTAATGGGAGTTCTTGGCTTAATTCTTACTTATGATTTTACTGTTAGCTAGTTTACTTGTATTTTACCTGTTTCACAAAAATGATGTTTCTTACATTATCAAATGTATGACTGAGCCTCTGATAAAGTGATAGTATATAAAAAATTAAAATTAAAAAAAGAATCTCAGTTTAATTTTTCTTATTTAAGTTAATTTAGTAAATGCTGAAGTCACTCATACAGCAAAAGGATAATGAGCTTGTTAGCTAATACTGGGTGGAAAGAAAGGTCTTTCATAGAGTTTAGACTGAGAAGAGAAATTTAATGATTTGGGACAGCTCCCTAGCTCTAACTTAACTGTCTTTTAGACATATTTTGAAAGAAAAAGGTAGAGAACATCCCCCAGCTTTTAGCAGCACTAAGGTGTACCAGCTTCTTGAAGTATAAAGGTGCCTGTCAACACTGATTATTTTCTTAAAGTTCCTGCCATCTGATTTTAGATTCTGCAAGACATAAATTAAGACTCCTGAAAATGTTACAACAGCCGGGCTGTTCAGTGGGAGATAAAATGTCAGTAGCAGAGTGTGGGTTGGGATGTCACATGGAGTGGCTGATCATAGGAAGATTTTGTCTCATTTCCCAAATAAAACGCAGCACACTCTGACAGCACTAAAGCACCCTAGTCTCATTCTTATTTGCATAATCCCACCCAACATCAAAGCATGATCTTTCTTCAGATCATGATCCCTTCAGGTCGTTTCCTGGATCCTATTCTGAAGGGAAGTGACCACAGCTCCTAGTGCAGAGAAGCTTGTTAATTGTCAAATGATTTGAGTGAGTGCAAATGCCGGTCTGGCTCCCAGTGAGTCAGAATGCTGCTGCCTCTCCATTTGTGAGGGCTGCGTGCTAATGGCCTCTGGCAGGTCGCTCTGTCAAAGCCCTCAGGAATGCACGGAAGACCAATATAAATTTTAAATTGGTTGTGCTGAATGTTAGATAGGAATGCATCCTTGTGAAATAGTTCCTAATTTTTTTAATTCTCCAATTTTCTCAGAATTTTTTTCTTTCTTTCTGTTTCCCCCCCTCCCCCTTCAGTTTTTGGCTGCATTCCAAGACATGTGGAATCTTAGTTCCCTGACCAGGGATCAAACCCATGCCCCCTCCATTGGGAAGCAGAGTCTTTAACCACTGGACTGCCAGGGAAGTCCCCAGTGTTTTCAGAACTGACCTGTAAAAATTTGACACTGAGTAGGTCTGCCAGAGTTAAAGTATGTAAGCCCTGTAGTTGTTGAGGTCACTGTGGACCCCACTTGCTGATTCTTTCACTCCTCCCTTGTCTTTAGAAGGGTTCATATATCACCTGGCTCTGGTGTCACCAGTTGGGAGCAGAAATATGACCGACGAGCATCTGTTCCAGGATGATTTATCATGGAGAGGGTCTCTCTCAAATAAGGACCTGCAGAAGGTCCTGCTTTCCCCCACTTTACTGTTTCTTTGCTGCCAAACCTGCAAACTGTAGAACCTTTCTAACCTGGGGAAGCACGCTTGTGAACGTAGATTTTGCCCATTCTAAGAAAGTTTCCCTGGTGGAAAACAGACTATAATAGTCTACCCTCTCTTTGGCAAAAAAGAAGGTAGAGGGAAAACATTTTCCTAGCATTTAAAACCACTAGTGATATCCCCAAGGAAAACATCCCCAGTAAAATACTGGAAAACAAAATGGAAAGCTACATGCACTTTATGATTTTCAGAACAATAACACCATTCATGCAATTATTCAGTAATTTTCATGTGGCAGAATTAGAAATCTCAGCTGTCATCTCTTAGTCTTTTTGTCAAGTAAAGCCCTATCTGGTATGGCAATTTTATGTTTGTCTTTGAAACGTGAAATCTAGATTATATCAATATGGTTGAAAAACAATTAAACCTTTGTTAAATCATGGTATTTTCATAGCAAAGGAGCTGAAGGTCTGAATGGTGCATTTCTTACCCAAAAGTGGGGAGCAGCAGCTGGGATTACAGTTGCTGAGACAGCTTTATTGCAGTTTGGGATGAACATACTAACATCAACTCCTGCTCTGACCTTCTCCTTGTTGAATGTCAATATGGTGTGTGAAGCTGCCTCACTTTTGCCTGCATGATTTTCCTTATGTGCAAGTCAAAAGCACATCCACAGAGATTATGGATTTAACTCAATTTTGACACATCACATTTCATTTCGCTGGTGAAGAAAGGCTGAGGTATGAGTCATAATTTATTTTAAATCATCTTAAATACACTTAATTATGCATAGAAAAAAGTTGAGATCCAGAACAAGATTCATGCAAATTTACATGAACATCATCTATAAGAATATAGAATATGTAATGTTGTCTTATACATAAAATGAAAAGGTTAGCAATGGCCTTCTCCAGGTTGAGGTCGGAGGGTGGTCCCTAATGACTGGAGATTCTCACTGTCTACCTGAAATGTGTCTACAGTATTGGAATATTTTACAGTGGGCATGTATGATTCCTTTAAGTCCATACATACACTGATAAAGAATACGAAATTACCAAACGGTGTAAAAACTAGAATTTTTAAATGTTTCCATGTACTTCTACCCTAAGCTACCAATTCATTTAGAATATTCTTTAATCATCCCTTACGTAGATGTGAGGAACCTATCCAGCGACAGTCCCCAAAAGCATTAAGCCACAAGAACCGTCACTCAAGGGCCATTCTAATCGAGTTAATACTATAGTGCTTCTTCTCCACAAAGCTTTTGGGGAAAAGAATGAATGAGTGAATAAACAAATCAAAGTTAACACTATAGTAGTTCTTCACACAGCTGCTGGAGAAAAGAAGGAAAGGGAAGAAGGAAGGGAGGAGGAAGGAAGGAAGAGGGACATCATCTCCACACACTGCCTTGAGAAACGAGCAACCATGCCAGACCGTTAACATGTAAGTGCCCTGATTACATGAAAGCTGGTGACCAAGCGAAAAAGGAGATTAGGAACCATACACCTTGGTGTCAAGAAGGTGAATGTTGATGGGTTATTTTCTTTTGAAATAGTGGAAATTTTTGTCTTCAGAAAAATCTGACTTTATCCAGTATCAAAACATGGGATCCTCCATAGCCACTGAAACCAATATATCCAGTTCCCAGCCTTGCACTAGATTTGCATCCTCAGGCTAATTCCTTAACCTCTCTTGGCCAGAGAACAAAAATTTCATGTTAACAGGGTGTATACAAGGATTCCCAGGTGGCTCAGTGGTAAAGAATCCACCTGCCAGGCACGAGACACAGGTTCGAGCCCTGGGTCAGGAAGATCCCCTGGAGAAAGAAAGGGCAACCCACTCCAGTATTCTTGCCTGGGAAATCCCATGGACAGAGGAGCCTGGCAGGCTACAGTCCATAGGGTCACAAAAAGTTGGACATAACTGAGCAATTAAACCAACCGACAATGCAAGGATTAAATAAGATGGTATGTGATGAATGAGAAGCTCATGCATGGCAATGAAGAGCAGCCCCCGCTCAACTAGAGAAAGCCCACACACAGCAGTGAAGACCCCACACAACCAATGATAAATAAACAGATTTTTTAAAAAGATGATATGTGCTTAAAAAGTTAAAAGAAACTTTGTAAATATATGAAAGCCTATATAGGAAATAATATTGAGTAAAAATACTAAAAGTGGACCTGTAATCACCAATCAATACAAGCCAAAATATCAATTTTGCATGATATAAAGCATTAGAATTTTAAGTGTACTGGATTTAGTGTTTGGAAAAGTTACTTGGTTATAATAAAAACTAAGCTAAAAATCTTTCCAAGTTTTTAGCCGCCACTCCCTTCTCTCTTTTGTTTTCCCCTCTTCCTTTCTCTTTTCCCCAAGAATAGCAAAGGCCATGGGAAATCAGACTAGAGCTGTCTGATGGAACCCAGTATGAAAACAGCCCCCAAAGACATGGGATTTATCTTTAAAGTTTGAAGGCCAAAGAGAGGAGTCAGGTGTCCCATGAAAATATAGACAACTTTTCAGCATCTGCATTAAAATAAAATGCCAAATCCATAATTTTACTTGCCTCCCCTTCCACCTCAGATTCTCACTAGTGGAGATGTGCATGAAACCCACACAGGTTTAAATCCCGGCTCTTTCTCTGGACAAGCTCAGTTACCTTGGGAAGGTGACTTCCTCACTCTGAGTCTCAGAGGTGAAATGAAGGTTCTAAATCACGGGAGTATCAATCAGTGTGTTATTAAATAGCAAAAATACCAACCTGTATTCACAGCTACCTGGGCACAGCATGCCAGGTGATTCTAGGACTCCAGAATGACTTGGGGAGGAGGGCCAGGAAGGTCAGCCTGGGTCTTCTTCCAAGAAATGGACAGGCCTCTAACTGTCACCATGCTGGTCTGGGAAGCAAGGCCACAGGTGGGAAAAGTAGGAGAAAGTTATAAATCTGAGGAAAATGTCTAATGAAAAACCAGTGCTCAGAGGCTCAGTCGGGTCCAACTCTGCTACCCCATGTCCTGCAGCCCACCAGGCTCCTCTCTGTCCATGGAATTTTCCCAGCAGGAATACTGGAGTGGGTTGCCATTTCCTTCTCCAAGGGATCTTCCCAACCCAGGGATCGAAGCTGTGTCTCCTGCATCGGCAGGCAGATTCTTTACCACTGAGCCAACTGGGAGGCCCCAAAAAAGCCAATTTCCCCCTTAAAAGAAGAGGAGCCTGAAACAGCGTAACATTCCGCAAACTCCAGCTGAGAAACTCAGAACACCTGAGTCTTAGAGGTCCAGGGCCCTGAGGACTCCTAGCCACACCCCTGCCTTCCGACCCAGTAGAGAAATTTCCCAAAGCACCAATCCAAAAACCCAAAGATTTCCAGCTGAAAAACTCAGAACACCTGAGTCTTAGAGGTCCAGGGCCCTGGGACTCCCAGCCACACCCCTGCCTTCCGACCCAGTAGAGAAATTTCCCAAAGCACCAATCCAAAAACCCAAAGATTTCCAGCTGAAGTCGGCTTTCTAACAGCGGGGTGAACCAGAAGAAGACATGACTGTTGGCATACAGTTGTGTGATCTCCACGTCTCAGCCAATCCCACCTTCAAGGCTATCTTGTCCTTTCTTGATACCTATTCTTGGTCCCAACAGCCCACAGATGCAAACTAACCGCATCAACTTTCATTTAAATTATAATAAAGGGAAAAATTGAATCAAGGTGTTTGTGTTTTCTCCCAAAGCAGAAGCAAGTGCTCTGCAAACAGACACAGCCTTGTTTCAGGCACGGATGTCAGAAACGTGGAGCCTGTAAATCTGCCCAGGCAGTTCTGTTCTTGAATTATTAAGAACGACCGAGTGGGTGGAATGAGAACATGAAATTGCTGTGTGCACCCGTGTTTTGTTTATGGAGCAATCATCTCTAGACGTGTTTTCTTTTTTTATGGAGAATCTTTTCTATGTTTGATTTTGAATTGCCCACCTTCCTCCCGGTCCCCAGCTCTCCCACACTCACTAAAAAGAAACGTTGAGAGTATTACGAAACTCTCCGTAAATTTAAAGAATAGGTTCCATTCAATGCCTCTCTCAACCAGTTCCATTTACTCAGTCAAAATAAGTGATTTAGCATTATGAATAACACAGATAACAACTGAATTTGAATATTGCATGTTATTTCCCAAGCTCATAACAAC
This sequence comes from Capra hircus, assembly GCF_001704415.2. Taxonomy (NCBI): domain Eukaryota; kingdom Metazoa; phylum Chordata; class Mammalia; order Artiodactyla; family Bovidae; genus Capra; species Capra hircus. The sequence continues at coordinate 24,658,323 of NC_030818.1, forward strand.
TGTCCCAAATCATAAAAATCACTTTTCATTTCTCCATCATTGTGCAAGGAGGATCTCCTTAGCCCAGTGAACTGCAAGTCCTGTGATGCTAATTATCAGCAGGGTTTAATTGAAGGTTTATTCCCCTGCCACAAGATTCTTCACTCAACTTCACTGTGCCTCTGTCTATCTATAAAATGGGCATTATATCTAATTTGTGAGGACCGCATGCCTAGAACACAGCGGTGGTGGTGGTTTAGTCGCTCAGTCGTGTCCGACTCTTTGTGACCCCATGGACAGTAGTGTGCTGGGCTCCTCTGTCCATGGGATTCTCCAGGCAGGAACACTCGAGTGGGTTGTCATTTCCTTCTCCAAGAACACAGTAAGCACTCATTAAACTGTAGCAGTTACGGTTGTTACTGGGCAGACAGGATGGAGCAAGCTTTTGCCAGATCCTATGAATCTTTTTCTCTGACACACCCCTTCCCCAACCTTGGCATCCAGCACACAACAAAAGGTACCTCTCAGACTTAGCATGGTGATAACAATCCCAGTCAGTGCCCCCGTCTTCCTAGCCCCGCTGCAGTTTCTATCCGTCTCTAGAGAGACCTGCCAGCAGCTCCCCCCTACACCCCCACCCTCAAGGGAGTGCGTTTGTTTGCTGAACTCTGGTGCTGTGTTTACCATCTGGGTGGATCTCATTTCACTGTTTCTTCTCTTGTTGTTTTCGGCTTCTCGGCCATTGTCTTGCCTGGGGCCTGCCCCAGTCCCATGCTTTGTGGCCCATCACTGTGAGGTCCCTTGTTTCTGGCAGCAGGCTTGCTGCCAGAGGCAGAGAACGGTGGCATCAGGTGCGTAAAGCAATCTCATTAACGTTTTCTCTTAGGAAAACTATCTTGGGTTTTAAAAAATGTTCTGTGGAATGGATCTAATAACTTAGTTCAATAATAATTTCTCCTTTGCCCGCTCTCACTGCAAGGATTCTTTCAGAAACAATTGAGCATTAGTGCTTTGCAATAGGCTAATGGGGCTGAATTTCCAGAGGACTCTCAACTAGAGGAGGAGAGCTTTACAGATTATCCACAACACAAACCGATAGGGGCAACCCTCCCCTGGCCGGGAAATGGATACAGATGGGGCAGCAAGGCCAAGGCAGGTCCCGCAGAAAACCCAAGGAGCTCTCTAGGTTCCATGGGCTCTCTAATCAATCTTTCCCTGAGGCTCCACAGAGGTTTGTCTCTTGAGCTGAGACCCTGTGCAGACAACGTTCAGTGTCCCACAGGAATGCTAACCAGGCCAGGAGGCCTGGAAACGCTGGGGGCTGTCCCTCCCCAGCCGGCCCCTCTCCAGGAGCTGATCAAATTAGAGGTGGAGAGCAGCGGCCACAGACTTTTCCCAGAAAGCTGTAGAGCTGTCAGTCAACTAGCACTTAATTTCCGGTGGGTTGTAAAAGTGCCATTTATCCTGCAAGCTTCAGGGTGAACAGGCTGCTAGGATTCTAAGTTAAATGATGCAAGAACAGCTACTCTTGGTGATGATTTTGCGCTTCAGAATTAAAAACAAAGCCAAAAAGATCAAACCTGCTTTTACAGTGATTGCAGTGAAGAAATCACTTTCTGGTAAATTGCCTTGGTGAAGCCACGTGTAACCTGCATGGACAGCCACTGGAGGTCCAAAGCCATTCAGCAGGACCTCATGGGCACAAGTGGAGTTCTGCCTGAACTCCTGCCTGAGGTCAAGTTTTCACCACTTTTGACACAGTCCCACCAATTAAGGGACGGCCCCCAGGGAAAATGAGTATAATCAGGCTGATTAGGATCTTGCGGTCTGCGGGGGTATTAGAAAGTAGGGCAGCAACAATGTTCCTGACACAGTGAGGCAATTGACTAAGGGATGAACAGATGCTGGTCTGAGGCCATTGGACAGGACAGCTCTCCTGGGCTTGCAGACCTAGGATTTAGAAAATCATGGAGATGTTTTCATTTCTAGGCAGGGCCACATGGGATGTCCCTGGAGGTCCAGTGGCGAAGACAACAAGCTTCTACTGCAGGGGACTCGGGTTCAATCTCTGGTGGGGGAATCAAGACCCCACATACCATGAGGCATGGCCCAAAAATAGGAGAAAAAAGGGCCAGGTGAAAAAGAAACCACTTCATGGAGCCACGAAGCCAGCACATTAGGGTGGTGGGATCTGTGCACGTGGTGGGGCTTGGAAAGGAGGGGATTCAGCGGGGAAAGGAGTATTTCACTGACTTATTATTTAAATCACGGATAGGATACAAGCAGAGAAGGCAATGGCACCCCACTCCAGTACTCTCACCTGGAAAATCCCATGGGAGGAGGAGCCTAGTAGGCTGCAGTCCATGGGGTCGCTAAGAGTCAGACACAACTGAGTGACTTCCCTTTGACTTTTCACTTTCATGCATTGGAGAAGGAAATGGCAGCCCACTCCAGTACTCTTGCCTGGAGAATCCCAGGGATGGGGGAGCCTGGTGGGCTGCTATCTATGGGGTCACACAGATCAGACACGACTGAAGCAACTTAGCAGTAGCAGCAGCAGCAGCAGCATAGGATACAAAAATGCTATCAATAAATACTACCCAAAAAGGCACAGTTAACTTCTACAATAAAGAAAGATTAGTAGCCCAATAGAACACCGGGTAGTGATGGTGTTCTTTGTCTGGGCTGGCCAGGTATGGCTATCGAGCACTTAAAAGGTGGTTAATGCACCTGAAGAACTTCATTTGTACTTTTACAACCTTTTAATTTGGATAGACACATACCGCTAATGGCTGTGGTGTAGGACAGCACAGGCTTAGGGGTTCAAGGTGGGGAAGAGAAAGAGGACAGAAGAACCTTCCTGTCAACTATATTTCAATTAAAAAAAAAAAAAAACTTCCTTGTTTGTCCAAGCCCCCAAAGAAGGAAATCTAACTCATTTGCTAATGAATTTAGGCCACGGGAGTAAAAACATAATTTCAACTTGTATTGAAAGTGTGCTTTAATGCCTGCCTAAATGTTGAACCGTAATAGCTTCTCGTTCACAGTTTCGGTGGGAAAAAAAAACCATTTGATGCTTCTGGAAAATAGAAGTGTCCTTCTCAGCATGCACCCACCATTAATACCTCCATCTCCCAGCCCCACAGAGCTTTGTCTCTAAGCTTCTAATGTCATGTTACAAATTTTAGTCAGAAGCACAAGCAAGTTCTATTGCTAATGGCAGGTCAGATTCTCCACTCTGAATTAGACAACCACTCCATCCAGGAATTCACTGCCTTTCTTGGCATTTCCACTAGTGAAAAGACAACTTATTCCTCCAAGAGATGTTTCTCTGTACTGATTGTGTTCAGCAGCCAGCTCACATCAGTGGGTTTGAGTAGTACCCCTGGGCCCTGGGCAAATCCCAAGAGGGGATGTGGCCTCTGTACACAAACAGCAGGCACCAGGGAAGAGGCAGGACAGCTGCTATCCAAGCCCCTAGCAATCCTTTCAGAGCAGACCCAGAAGCCCAGGCTTTGCCCCTCGCAAGGGACAAAGGTCAAGCATGAGTGAGGTGCAACAAAGACATCTCGAGCAGGGCACGGGCTTGGCAGAAGGGGTGTGGGGGCGGGGGGCGGTGGAGGCTCTTCTGGTTCAAGACAAACAGCTGAAAGGAAACAGTCAGCCCACAGCTTGGAGCCTCGTATCTGAGCCAGACAGCAAGCTTTTAAAATTCCATAAGGTGCAAGCACCGCACAACATTAGTGCCTGATGTCAGAGCCCAGCCCAGGTCTTGTGAAAAGCACCAAGGCCCCTCAGTGGTGGGAGTCCAGTCTGGCGAAGGGCGGGATGTCCCAGCCAGCTGTCAGGTAGGAAGAGCCCAGACGGGCCAGCCCCAGAGATGCAGACCTGAGCGGCAGCTCGGCCAGGCCTGCTTAATTGATACAAGTTTCTAACGAGCAGGATAAACACCATTTGGGGCCATTTGCTGTGAAATGGACTGGGGTGTATGAGAAATCGGACTTATATGGGCAGAAAACACACACGTCGGCAGAAAATACTGTGCTGGAGGAGTTTTAAATTGAAGACATGCCGTTCTGGGTGTGCAGAGGTGTTAATGCTTATGTAATTAATCACTTCATATTTGAAGATTGGGATTTTTTCCCTTTTAATTAATTAGCCAGTAGACTCATTATAGTACATTTTTCATGTCATAAAGGCAGTGGGTTCTAAGGAAAGTGGGGGGTGGGGTGCAGGGGAGAAGTGGGACAGCAGTGGTGATACCGTGTCCTGTGAAAAGTTCAGGGAACCAGAGTCATCGCTGCCCGAAAATTCCCTGTGAGGGGACCAGGAGCCCTCAACTGGTCCAGATGCATGGGATTTATCCACTTCTCATGAATGTAAGACTCCACTGTGCTCAACTGAGTACACACACACACACACAAGTGCAAGACTCCACTGTGCTCACTTTTTCATAACATGCATTTAACAAGAGTTAAGGCATGAAATTAAAAGAAGCTTACTGCTTGGAAGGAAAGTTATGACCAACCTAGATAGCATACTCAAAAGCAGAGACATTACTTTGCCAACAAAGGTCCATCTAGTCAAGGTTATGGTTTTTCCAGTGGTCATGTATGGATGTGAGAATTGGACTGTGAAGAAAGCTGAGCATCGAAGAATTGATGCTTTTGAACTGTGGTGTTGGAGAAGACTCTTGAGAGTCCCTTGGACTGCAAGGAGATCCAACCAGTCCATCCTAAAGGAGATCAGTCCTGAGTGTTCATTGGAAGGACTGATGCTAAAGCTGAAACTCCAATACTTTGGCCACCTCATGTGAAGAGTTGACTCATTGGAAAAGACTCTGATGCTGGGAGGGATTGGGGGCAGGAGGAGAAGGGGACGACAGAGGATGAGATGGCTGGATGGCATCACCGCCTTGATGGATATGAGTTTGGGTGGACTCTGGGAGTTGGTGATGGACAGGGAGGCCTGGCGTGCTGCAATTCATGGGGTCGCAAAGAGTCGGACACGATTGAGTGACTGAACTGAACTGAACTGATGGCCTATTTGGCGGATGGATTTGTCTTTTACTAGAAAGAGGGTGTGGGCTTCCCAAGAGGCACAGCAGTAAAGAAGCAGCTTGCCAATGCAGGAGACACAGGTTGGATCCCTGGGTCAGGAAGATACTCTGAAGGAGGGAAACCCACTCTTGTATTCTTGCCTGGGAAATCCCACTGGACAGAGAAACCCTTTAGGCTGCAGTCCATGGGGCAGCAAAGAGTCAGACATGACTGAGCAACTGAGCACGCAGGCAGGAAGGAAGGAAGCAGAAAGAGGGTGTATCGTGATTGGGCTCTGCAGCCAACCACCCTCGGTTCCAGTCCTGACTGTACCTTCTTAGCTGGAGTCTTGGCGCAAGTCACTTAGACCTTTTCATGCCTCAGTTTCCTGCTCTGTACAATGAAGATAATAGTAGTACCTACCTCAGGGTTATTGAGAGAAGAAAATAAGAGAGTGCATATAGTGTTTACTTAGGTACCTGGCACAAACTGATGGCTGAAAAGTGGTGGGTTTTATTACTAGAACAGTTGCACTTCTTTGTGGAACAGACCACCCTTGACTTCTTCCCAAAGCTTTGTGTGTGGCCATGGGGGTGCGAGAGAGAAAACAGAGAGGGTAAAATATACTCAACATAAATTTTAGCATTTTAACCATTTTTAAGTGTACAGTTCTATGGCATTAAACATACATTCACATTATTGGACAACCATCACCATTGTCCTTCACTGGAACTTGTTCATCTTCCCCAACTGCAACTGTGCAGTCATTAAACAATAATTTCCCGTTCCACTTGGCAGCTGCCTTTCTACTTTCTGTCACTAAGAGTTTGACTACTCTAAGAACCTCGTATGAGAGGAATGGTACCATATTTGTACGTGACTGGTTTATTTTACTTAGAATAATGTCTTCAAGGCTCATCATGCTGTAGCCTGTATCAAAATTTCCTTCCTTTTTAAGGCCAAATAATAATTCCACTGTATGCATATATCACCTTTAATCCATCCATTCATCTGTAAAGTGGACACTCCTGGTCTTTTGGTTATTATGAATAACGCTGCAATGAACAAGGGTGTACAAATGTCTCTTCAACACTTGGCTTCCAATTTTTTTGAGTATATACCCAGAAGTGGAATTACTGGATCATGTGGTAATTCCATTTAATTTCTTGAGGCATCATCCTATTGTTTTCTACCGCGACTGCACCAGTTTACAATCCCACCAGCAATGCACAGGGTTGCAATTACTCCACGTCCTCACCAACGCTCATTTTCTGGTGTTTTTTCTTAATAGCCATCCTAATTAGCATGAAGTTGTATTCCGTTGTGGTTCTGATTTGCACTGTCCTAATGACTAGTGATGTTGAGCATGCTTTCATGTTCCACAGAGCTTTTTGATAGCAAATATAAAGGAGAGAGCGTAGCAGAAACTCCCCGGGTTCTGGGCACCAAACAAGCTTGTATTTCTATCAAGATGATAGATAGATAGACAGGTGAATATAGTGAGATATTACACTTAGTATAAACATACAAACCATCTGCGTCTGCTTTGTGTCAAATCATTAACTCATAGGGTTTAGCTCTGGGACAGTGGGAAGAAGTTTTCTAATTTACTTTATATGTTCCATGAGAAGGGAGGATGGAGGTGTGTGTATGTGAAATTACAGGTGTCCTACTTTTGTGTTTCTCAATGTTTCTATAATGTGTTACTTTTGTAAAAAAGAAAAATATTTTTAAAAAATAACCTTGGTAACATTTGCATTTATGCCGAATTTCATAAGTTATGTTTCAAGGAACACAGACCAAGGGCTACAATCCATAAACATTTGAACTGAAACCCTTCTAGAGCTCTGTTGCATCCTACTTGGCAAAGGCATGACAGAAAGAGCTCTATGGTTCCGCCTGCCCTAGGGTCAGCTAGGAAGCCAAAGCTAAGACCACAGACAAGGAAGATCTACGCCTGTTTTCATGACCTTTACAGTCTTGCTGCCGTTCACACCAAACACAGTAAGGACACCACAGTGGGCTCAACAACCGTGTAAAAGTGTGCGTGTGTGGACGTGATCGAGGTACTTTTTGAGATGAGATTGCCCAGAGTCTTCCATAGTTTGGAAGCCTCCCCTGGAGGTGTCGCAGCAGTGATGAGTGGGTCCTGAGCTGACCTTGAAGGATGAGGAGAGTTGAATGGGTGTGTTGAGGAAGGAGTCAGCACCCCAGGCCCTGGTGACAGCATGGTGCGAGGCTTAAGAGGAAACGAGCCAGGGCTGTGCTGGCACTAGAGGATGCTGCCCAGCAGGAAATAAGGCACAAGTTTAGGGAAACAAATGATTAGACAGGAACTATCGTAACATTTTTGCCTTGACTTCAAAAGTAATACGTGTTCATTGAAGAATTTGATGAGATATAGATGAGAAGATACTTATTTTTACCAAAATACTAAAATAATGATGGCATGGCCTCCCTGGTGGCTCAGTGGTAGACGGTTTGCTTGCAGTGCAGGCGATGCAGGTTCGATCCCTGGGTCGGGAAGATGCCTGGAGGAGGCAACGGCACCCACTCCAGCATTCTTGCCTGGAAAATCCCATGGACGGAGGAGCCTGGCAGGCTACAGTCCTTAAGGTCACAAAGAGTCAGACACGATGTGGTGACCAAATCACCACCAGGGCTGACCCAGGAAGAACCTGCGTCTGTCACAGCTGTGCCTCTGGGGGCCATTGTTCACCATCCAGACCTCCCTTTTCTCACCCTCAGGGCTGCTCTGTGGCTGGGCTTAGAGGACCAGGACATGCCGCAATGGAGGATCAGAAGGGCTCCATTTCCAAGTGACTGGGAACCTAAGGAGGGTCTTAGGAGGCCTGGGACTCAGGGTCACCCTTGATGGGGCCATTGCCCAATTCAGCTACTGGTAGGGTCACCAGGTTTAACAAATGGTAATATGAAACACTGGTTGGATCTCCTTGCAGTTCAAGGGACTCTCAAGAGTCTTCTCCAACACCACAGTTCAAAAGCATCAATTCTTTGACACTCAGCTTTTCCCTTGGACTACAAGAAGATCTAACCAGTCCATCCTAAAGGAGATCAGTGCTGGGTGTTCTTTGGAAGGAATGATGCTAAAGCTGAAACTCCAGTACTTTGGCCACCTCATGCGAAGAGTTGACTTATTGGAAAAGACTCTGATGCTGGGAGGGATTGGAGGCAGGAGGAGAAGGGGATGACAGAGGATAAGATGGCTGGATGGCATCACTGACTCGATGGGCGTGAGTTTGAGTGAACTCTGGGAGTTGGTGATAGACAGGGAGACCTGGCGTGCTACGATTCATGGGGTCGCAAAGAGTCGGACACGACTGAGCAACTGAACTGAACTGAACTGAATATGAAACTGTCCATTAAATTTGAAGTTCAGAAATAACAAATAATTTTTCCATACAAGTATGTTCCAAGTATTGCATGGGACATACTTTTATCCAAAACCATTTTTTTTGAATTATTCATTGTTTATATAAAATTCAAATTGAACTAGGTATGCTATGTTTTTGAGGGCTTCCACAGGGCTCAGTAGTAAAGAAACTGCCTGCAATATGGGAGCTGCAGGAGATGCGAGTTCGATCCCTGAATCTGGAAGATCACCTGGAGGAGGGTATGGGAACGTGGAGAATTCCATGAACAGGAGCCTTGCGGGCTACACTCCATGGGGTTGAGAAGAGTCGGACATGACTGAAGCGACTTAGCATGCCTGCACACATGCTGTATTTTTATCTAGTAACAGATTTTTATTAACCTGATGTATTTGTTTCTATTGCTGCTGTAGAAAATGACCACAACATCAGTGTCTTCAAACAATACAGACTTACTCTCTTATAATTCTGGAGGCCAGAAGTCCAAAATAAGTTTCACTGAACTGAAGACATTGTTGGTGGCAGGACTGATTCCTTTTCCAGATTCTCAAGGATGACTTCATTCCTGGGTTCATGGTCCCTTCCTTTCTCTTTAAAGCTAACAGCAAGGCATCTTTAAACCCCTCTCTAACTGTGACTTTTCTCTTTCTCTTTATTATTAAACTTTTTATTTTGTATTGGTGTATAGCCAATTTAGAGGATTCCCCCATAGCTCAGTTGGTAAAGAATCCGCCTGCAATGCAGGAGATCCCGGTTCGATTCCTGGGTCAGGAAGATCTGCTGGAGAAGGTATAGGCTACCCATTCCAATATTCTTGGGGTTCCCCTGTAGCTCAGCTGGTAAAGAATCCACCCGCAATGCAGGAGACCTGGGTTCAATCCCTGGGTTGGGAAGATCCCCTGGAGAAGGGAAAGGCTACCCACTCCAGTATTCTGGCCTGGAGAATTCCGTCGACTGTATAGTCCATGGAGTCACAAAGAGTTGATACGACTGAGCAACTTTCACTTTCATAGCCAATTAACAATGTTATGATAGTTTCAGGTGGACAGCAAAGGGACTCAGCCATCCATATACATAGTATCTACTCTCCTCCAAACTCTCCCTCCATCCAGGTTGCCGCATAACATTGAGCAGAGTTCCTTGTGCCCTACAGTAGGTCCTTGTTGGTTCTCTCTTTTAAATATAGCAGTGTGTACATGTCCATCCCAAACTCCCTGATTAACCTTTCCTCCCATCCTTCCCCACAGAAGCCTGTGAGACTAAGTCTCTGAGACTGACATTTCTACCTCTTGCTTATAACAAGTTACATGGGGTCCACTTGGCCAATCCAGGATAAATCTCCCCATCTCAAGAGTGATAATCTAATCACATCTGCAGTCTCATTTACCATATGAAGTAACATATTCACAGGTTCTAGGGATTAGGATATAGACATCTTCAGGGAGCCATCATTCAACCTATTACACCTGTCTGACAACCATCAAACACTATATTGTTTTTATGGCAAAAGGTGTTCTGAGTTCCTAACTCCAAAACCAACTTCCTTCCCCCATCTGCATTCTATATTGTAACTATTTCACAAAGGTCTGTCTCTGTCTCCCTACTCCCCTGCTTCGAGGATACAGGCAACAGCTATTCATCTCAAGTCTGCCCTGTGCTTGACACAGTGATGATTGACTCACAGTGCTTGAGCAAATGCTGATTGAATACGTATTGAATTGTAAATTAAGCTGTTCCTTTAACAACGTATTTATATTATGGAAATAAACAACAAGAAGTGTGTTGGGTGAGAATGTGACTCGCTGGGAAGAGAGATGGGCTCTGGACTAGATTTCCAAGCAGCAACAGGAGCAAAGCAGAGAGGCTCAAGAGAAAAAAGTGAGGTGGAAGGGCAGGAGCACCCTAAATCACAGCCGCTCCCTGGGTCCTGGGTGCAAGTAGCGTGAATCTGAGAGGTACGTGTGAGTGTGGTAGGGTTCCCCAAGTACACCCTGAAGCAAGGACTTGGGCGCAAGCACTTGGTTGAGGAAGCACTGAGAAGGAGCAGTGCAGTAAGACTGCAAAGGATTAAAGCCGAGTGAGAGTGTGTTGATGGGTGCCGTGGGCGTCAAGGGCCAGCCTCCTGGGGGCCCCTCAGAATTGCCCCCACATCAATGCATCCACAGGAACATTCACTGCCCTTGCTGGAGCTATGCATGAGAACTGTTTAGAGGTGACCTGAAGGGGGCCCTGAAGGGATATGGCAGGACAAATGTTGTCTGTTCAACGTGATTACTACTATAAGGTGAGATTATATGGATGTTCACCTTTGATTTTATTTACTTTTGTAATATTTTAAAAGTTTATGAAACTTAACCTAAAAGAGGAATATTTCCACACCAGTCGGAATAGCCATCATTAAAAAGACTACAAGGCAAAATAAAAAGGTTTTTTCTTTTTAAGTCTACAAATAGGAAGAGGAAGTAGAGAAAACAGAACCCTCCTACACTGTTGGTGGGACGCATTAATCAGTTGGTACAGCCACTAGGGAAAATTGTATAGAGGTTTCACAGAAAACTAAAAACAGAATTACCATACAATCCAGCAAGTCCACCCCTGGGCATATATCCAGACAAAACTATAACTCAAAAAGATACATGCACCCTATGTTCATAGCAGCGCTATTCACAATAGCCACGACACGGAAATCAACCTGAATGTCCACTGACAGATGAACGGATAAAGATGTGGTACATACATGCAATGGAATACTACTCCACCATAAAGAGAGCAAAATAATGCCCTTTGCAGCAACATGGATGGAGCTACAGATTATCATACTAAATGAAGTGAGTCAGAAAGAGAAAGACAAATACCGTATGGTATCCCTTACATGTGGGACCTAAATATGACAAATGAACCTCTATGAACCAGAATCACAGGCATAGAGAACAGATCAGGGGCTGCCAAACGGAAGAGGGTCCAGGGAGAAATGGAGTGGAAGGTCGGGGTGAGCAGCGTAAGCAATCATATATAGAAGGGGTTAACAACAAGGTCACACCGTATAGCACAAAGAAATATATTCAATATCCTCTGATAACCCACACTGGGAAAGAATATGAACAAGAATGTGCGTACATGCATAACTGAATCATCACAGCAGTAGTTACCACAACATTGTGAATCAACTACACGTCAGTCAGCAACGTTTCCAATAAATAGATTAAATGAAATTTTAAAAGAGGAATATTTCCTCTTGTGAAAAATACTATAGAAAATACATATTCTCCATCCCCTCAAGTTCTGCTCTACAGTTAGGTCTTTGAGAGTGGGCAGGTTTCAGCCTCCAGGGCAGCTGCCATCTCGATTCTCCTAGCCTGATACATATGCACAGAAAACATTCCTCTAGCATTTCTGACTTTAAAATTCTCTCTCTCAGCACCCTCACTAGCCTCAATCTTTATACAGTTATCAGTTTCCCATCATGCTTCCTCAGAGTCCATCTCTGATCATCAGTTGACTCTTCTGAAAAGAAAATAAATATCAGTAATTATAAATTCATCGAGTTCATTCTGTTAGGATAAATTTTTTTCTTGTATTTTCTTGCTATAATTAATTTTGGTTTTATCTGATGGTTTTCAGACAATACCCTACCTTGGGAATTGTCTATGTGAATATCTGCATTCACTCCTTGATTTTGGAGTGTTGGGCTATGAAGGAAAAGGCCACCAAAAAAAGAACATAAACACTAGCTGTCATCAGTGACAGGACCTTCTGAGTATGAGGAACTTGAGTGAACTGCTAGGCTCTGTGGGTCCCCTTGAGGTCCATGGTGACAAGATAGCCAGTCCCTACCAGAAGTCCCTGTGGTCACTCTCAGGTTCAAATCAGAATGACAGCTCTCCCCATGGACACCTGGGTTTGGGGGGATAAGGGTTTCATGAATCAAGCCGGACGCATCATAGCCTAAAGCCCCTGGAGACCCCTTTCCTGTCTCATTTCTTTCTCTTTCTTGGCCACACAGCACGGCTTGCGGGATCCTAGGGAGAGAACCTGTATCCCCTGCAGTCTAAACCACTGGACAAACAGGGAAGTCCTCCTGTCTAATTTCTTGAAGAGAGAGAAAAGGAATATGAGAAACTTTTTTTCACTTACTCACCCCATAAATTGTTGTAAAGGAACTCCTATAGGCCAGGGACTGCACTAAGTACTCAATCCAAGGTTAAATGTGAATTACCTTTCCCAGGAGGAGGGATGCCTTGGATGCTGTCTGACCACCTCTGAAACAGAACACATAAGGGTGGGGAGGAAAGAGAAAGAGGAAAGGGAGCAAATAATTCCCCCACTCACACCAGGAAAGCACTGGAGTCAGAGCCAATTGCCCTCTGCTGCAGCTGATGAGTGCCCAAGTTTAGAAAGACATGGATCATACTCTCTCTAAAACCTTAAGGAACACAGTGCTTCCATAACTAAGCCTCTCTCTCTCTCTCTCTCTCTCTCTCTCTCTCTCTCTCTCTCTCTCTCTCACACACACACACACACACACACACACACACTCCAGAAGGCTCTATTGTCATGTCACAGTGGAAGGAGGGTTGCATTTTTGTTTACTTTGGCAAATCTAAATTTGGACCTAGAGTCTCATCACAAAGACTGCTTCACAGGCCCTGGTCCCTATCAAGCCTGTGTCCCTCTTGCTGTGGGCCAGGGGATCAGGCCACCCCACTAACACAGGCTAGAACCTGGGCCCGAGGTCCCCTGCCGACTGTTCCCTGACTGCCCACCATTCTGCCCATTCACTGTGCAATCTATCTTGCAAAAACAATTGGCATTCAGTTTTCAGGGGATGAGCACTAAGTGCAAAATATTTAGCATCTAGAAATTAAGCTACAGCACAAAACTGCCTCTTTAGTGAGTTAAATTCAATTACCTGCCTCCTTTTCTTAGCTGTGGATTGTAATAACCAGTAATGCCCTGCTCTGCGCATATCCATGTAAGGCAGTTCAAGGGAGGGGGTTAGATGGGCATTTGGTACAAAATGCCACAGGCACTATATTACTACAAAAGAATGGTTGGCTCTTCCTCCAGATTTTCTTCCACTAAGGATTTGGCTCCCCCCACCCTCCTGGCATCTACACTCAGCACTCTGAGAGCGGCAGGAGACCACTCTGCTCTGACAACTTTCTCCGCCACTGACATTATCTCCTAATTATCTTCTCAGCAGTGATGGCTGGGTACCAGTCCTCAACTTGTGCAAGATGATTATATTACCCAATCTGATTGGGAGGAAAGGAAATTCTGTTGTTCTTTGAGTTTCTTGGAGTTGTTACCATTTTTCCATAGGAGCTCAAGTAATATTCACAATAATAAAGAGGAAAACACACACACACACATTAACTTCAAACAACCATTACTGAAAACAATAACACACTTTCTTTGCCAGATGAATATGTTTATGTAACAGGGTGACTCCTGTCCTCAGCACAGCTTCCAAGAACCAGAGCCATTAAGTTAATGGCTTGAAACAGAGCCCAAAAGACCCGTGTTTGTTCCATGACACACGCGCTGGGTGGTGGGATGCACAGCAGTTCTTCAAAAACAGGATTTTTATTTTTTACGAACAAATGACTTTTTCCAACAGCCTTGAGCTATGCAGCTGCAGTCTGTGGTAAGCTTTGCAAGTGGAAGAGGCCAGTTTGGCCTGGAAATCAAGAGATGGTATTTAAAGGCCAATTTCAAGGACCTCCCAGGCAGTCCAGTGGTTAAGACTCCGAGCTTCCAATTCAGGGAGTACGAATTTGATCTCTGGTCGGGGAACTAAGATTCTGCATGCCCCATAGTGCAGCCAGGAAAAAAAAAAAAAAATCTCTGTAAAAGTAAGCTTCAGTGGGTCTGTCACTGCCATGCACCTGCCCTTAGAGAAGGAAGACTAGAAGCCATACCTACATCCCTTCCCCAGCCTCCAGTCTGTTCTCTGCTCTCTGTCACATCTTGGTGACCCAAGACAGCTTCTGTGACCTAAGCCCATCTCTTTTCTCCAGCACAGAGCCAATTGGTCAGATAAACAGGCCTGCCACCCAAGCTTGCACTAACTCTCGGGGTTTCAGAAGCCGGCCAAGCTGGTGGTACAAGGGAAACCAGAGAAGGGCTGGAAATGGACTGTGCTTCCCCCGCAATGGAAGCCCCACCCAAAGTGCTCGCAGTCCTGACACCTTGGGGTGAGGACCACACACAGAGTTCCGCTGCAGGTCAGTTTGCTGCCCTCCTAGACTCTTCCTCCTCAAGGATTCTCTAGAGACAGCCCTGGGGAAGTGCAAAGGCCTGAGAATTTGCTACAAGGCACAGCACAGTGTTTCTTAGTTCTCAACTATGTGGACAACTCCAAGACTTCCAGACCAGAGCAGTGATGTGGGTTTGCTCTAACCTGGAGGTGGGAGCTGCTTCTCCAGTTCTGGTTTGACTCTGAACATACAGTTGTCCAAACATCACCTAGTTCTTTGGGGCTGTTTTCTTTCATTTTGCAAAAATAAAGTTATTAGAGCAACCTCCCAAGCCATCAGCTTACTGGTCAATAAACCCTAGAATTGCTCAGGTGAAAATGACTGTCGAAATTAAAAACCAGCATTAATGATTCTATTACTGGCTTTATGAGAGGAAATGCTGGAAGTGTTTGTCACTCCTGCCTACCTGGCTCCCCCTAGCTCTGCAGGGCGCCAGCCTCACCAGTTTCTGGAGTGTGGTCATTAGCAAGGCTGCTACTGCCGCTGCAGGAAGCTGGGACACATGGGCCATCAGCAGGGCCCATGTGTCATTTGTAACTTCAGGCCTGGGCTATTTCTTGTAAGTAATTGGAGGAACAAATGCTTCTCTCATGCTAGTCTTTCCTCAATCCCTCTTCAAATCAATTCAACAAAGACTTGCTGGCCAGTTACTAAGCTTCAGATGCAGGAGGAGAGAAGAATGTAATCCCAGGGAAGATGTATTTATCATGACCGACGATATGCAAGATGCTGAGGCTGGCCCTGCGAATGCTAAAAGGAATGTCACGAGTGTCGCCTGCTTAAAGATGCTGACGGAAGACGCAGTCCTTACCCTCAAGGAACGAATGGCCCCAGAGACGAATGGGCGGTGCCAGTCAACCGGCTGTGACGCAAGGCTGAACACCGAGGCAGCAGAGGGCGCTCTTCCCGAGGCAGGGTCGGGGCAGGCTTCACGGAGACTGAGCGTCTGAGCCAGACTGAGAAAGAGGCGCAGGATTTCCGCAGGGGAAAGAAGGTGACCTGGAATAGGATGCAGCCAAGTGCAGGAGGGCTTCAAGGAAAGCCAGTGGGATGTGCAGAGGAGCAGGGAGAGATGGGCTGTGTCTGTGCTGCAGGCCATTGGGGGTGGGGGTGGGGGTCTTGGAGGCCACACTGGGGAGCCTGAACCTTACTCTAACAATCGGGAGCCATGGGGAGTCTCAGAGGAGAGGGCCTCCCTCTCATGTTCTTGCTTCCTCTGACTCAAGACCCCTCACTAACCCCCACCCCACATCCACCTTGCCGTTAAGGCCCTTCTTGCCTTCCAGACACAAGTGTAGAATAGGGAGGGGCCAGGGCCAAGCTTTCCCTCTCTCCTTACCCGTGGGAGAGTGCAGGGAGGCAGGGACTAGGATTCAAACATCTGGGTCTGTCCCAACTCTGATCACACTGCCCCACTGTGTGACAGCAGGCCCATCTCCCTCCAGTCTGAATTTCGTCTTCTGGAGTCGAGAGTGTCCAGCAAGGTGACCCTGAGGTTTGTCCCACTCTGAGTGCTCCATCCTGATGGCCCATTTGGGGACAGGGATGGATCTGGACTCCAGCTTGGCCTCTCCTTGTTCCCCAGTGGGAAGGAAGGTCAAGGGGAAAAGACCAGAACTATTCCTCCCATAACCCCTCACACACCTGTGAGCCAAGAAGCATCAATCTGCGTATCTATGGCCAGCTTCACCAGCCAGTAGCTGGTAGTGGTAGAGGCCGGAACCAGTGAGCCCCAAACCACAAGCGATAACAACCACCACTTACTGGGCTTGTGCTGGGTGCTTCCCACACGTGGTGTCTATTTAATTAAGCCTTAGGACAATTAGCATGCTGGGTATATTGCAGAGGAGAAAACCCAACCAGGACAGGAGACGTAAAGCTGCCCAGAGCCACGGACCCCAAAAGTGGGGGAGTGACTTCTCCACCCCATCCACACACCACACCCAGATTCAACGTTCCTAAGCACATGTTGCTTTTGTTCCTATCTCATTCATGAACTTCTTTCCATAACCTACTTGCCCCCTAGAAAATAAAATCCAGATTTCTTAGCATGGCACTTCATGGCCTATCATATTTTCCAGTCTTATTTCTACTCCCCAAACCATGAACTGCTTGTCATTCTGAGAAGGCATACTCTGGTGTGTTCTTGGCCTTGGCTTACCTTGTCCCTTCACATAAAATATCCCTGTGCCCATGAGCACCTGTCAGAACCCCACCACCTGTAAGTGTCCTCTCCCCAGGAGCTCTGGCCTCTCCACCTAGTCCTGTGCTTGTTCTTTTTTCAGACTCTCACTCAAGGCACTCTCAGCCTTTTGAACCAGACAGTTGTTTGTTATATGGAATTCTTCCCAAGACTGCAGGACACTCAGCATCTCTGGATCTGCCCATATGATGACCTCTAGTGATTATGATAATTAAAATAATACCCCTCACCTGAAACTATAAAACTCCAGAAGAAACACAGGCAATACCTCCTTAACACCCATCTTGGTAATGATTTTTGGGGTTTGACAACAGAAATAAAGGCAACAAGAGTAAAAATAAATAAGACTATATCAAGCTAAAAAGCTTGTACGTGGCAAAGGAAACCAGCAACAAATGAAAATACAACCTACCTAATGGGAAAAAAATATTTGGAAATCATGTAGCTGGTAAAGGGTTAATATCCAAAAATATACAAAGAACTCATATAACTCAACGGCAAAACAATCCAGTTACAACATGGACAGAAGATCTGAACAGACATTTTTCCAAAGACATGCAGATACATGAAAAGGTGCTCTACATCACTAATTATTGGGGAAATGCAAATCAAATCCACAATGAGATATCACCCCACACCTGTTAGAATGGCTATTATCAAAGAAATGGGAAACAACAAGTGTTGCCAAGGATGAGGAGAAAGGGGAACCCCCATGCACTGTTGGTGGAAAAATAAATTGATGCAGTCACAATGGAACGCAATATGGAGATTCCTCAAAAAATTAAAAGTACAATTACCATATGATCCAGCAATCCCACTTCTGGGTAATTAGCACGAGAAAATGAAAACATTAACTTGAAAAGATATGTGCACACCCATGTTCATAGTAGCATTATCTATAGTAGCCAAGATATGGAAACAACACAGTGTCCATCAAATGGGTAAATAAACTGTTAGATATATACATATATACGATGGAATCATATTCAGCCATTAAAAAAGAAATCTTGCCATTGCAACAACATGGATGAATGTTGAGGGTATTATACTACATGAATAAGTCAAAGAAAGACAAATACCGTATGATCTCACTTACATGTGGAATCTAAAAACAAACAAATGGATAGACAACAAGGTCCCACTGCATAGCACAGGGAACTACATTCAATGTCCTGGGATAAACCGTAATGGGAAATAATACAAAAAAGAATGCATATGTAGGCATAACTGAGTCACTTTGCTGCATAGCAGAAACTAAAACATTATAAATCAACTATACTTCCATTTAAAATGTAAAATAGGGCTTCCCTGGTGGCTCACTGATAAACACTCCACCTACCGATGCAGGAGACCCGGGTTCAAATCTTTGACCTGGGAAGATCCCACATGCTGCGGAGCATCACAGCCCATATGTCACAACTGTGGAGCCTGTGCTCTGGAGCCCAGCAGCCGCAACTACTGAAGCCTGTGAGCCCTACCGCCTGTGCTCTGAAAGAAGAGAAGCTGCCACAGTGAGAGACCCATGCTCTGCAGCTGGAGAGGAGTCCCCACTTGCCACAACTAGAGAAAAATCCCGGGCAGCAGTGAGCACCTAGCACAGTCAAAAATAAGCAAATACAATTATTTTCTTAATGTAAAATGAAATAGAAAATTAAACCTAAAAAATAATTAAAAATGATTCCCCTGGCATTTCCAACCACCTTCTGGGATTGAAAACATGACTGCCGTGGGTAACAGTGATGTGCGTAGGTGTCTGTCTCCCCAATGGACGGCATGTACCTTGAGAACAGGTGGTATTTTTTTCATGCAGCTTTTCTTCCTGCAAGCCTAGCACAATGCCTTGCACATTTCAAGTGGTGATACGTCTGTTGAATGCACATGTATTACAGTGTTCTTTTTAGTTTCCTACTTAATAAGTAAACTGATCAAGTTCTATAGTCAAAGAGAGCAATAGCAATCCCCATGCCAACATAAACTCTTCCTAGTTCTTCCATTTAGTCATCAAAATTTTTACTTGACTTCTGAACATTAAGAAATCTAGCAGAGTGCCAATGTCTTCAACTGCTCTCACTCACTAATGCAAAATCTGCAAAATCCCTAAGAGGATTTAAAGATATTTATCCACGCTTCTATTTGCCAATGTAGAACAAATACATAAATAGACAGATATGGAGCCAGATCCCAACACTGACAGATCCTGACTTTTCCTTCTCCAGCAAAGCCATTTTCAGGAGATGTCACCTTCCTTCTGGGGCCCAGGATCCAGGCTTCACTTTGCAACCAGGTGGATGCACAGGATAAATCAAGGTTGGCTGCTCGAGACACTGTCAGAGGCTGCACAGCCTTTGAGGTTCTGGAAAACATAGAACCCAGAAATAGCTCATGCTTGGCATGAAAGTGGTAGAATGTAACATCATTCCATTTCCAACATGAAATGCATGAGGACCAGAATTTGCCTGGGGATGGTGAGGACTCTGGAGGACTGAGCTAGTTCTCTGAATCCTACTCCTGACATGGCCCAGAACTGCTGCAAAAGAAAGAGCTAGACAGGCAGTAACTGATAGCAGAGACAGGCAATGATCTTGGAGGCAAGAGGCCCTGTCCTGGTTCCACCTCCGTTACCACTAGGCAGGTGACCGTGGGCAAGTCATGTAACCTTCCCAAACTTCACTCATGAGGAGCGATATTACATGCCTTGCTTACTGCTTACTGCTATGGCAGTCAACTAAGTTACTGTATGTTTTTGTTCAGTCCAACTCTTTGCAATCCCATGAACTGCAGCATGCCAGGCTTCCTGTCCTTCACTATCTCCCAGAGTTTGCTCAGATTCATGTCCACTGAGTCAGTGATACCATCCAACCATCTCAGCCCCAGTCACCCACCCCCTTTCTCCTCCTCCCCTCAATCTTTCCCAGCATCAGGGTATTTTCCAGTGCACTGGCTTTTCGCATCAGGTGGCCAAAGTATTGGAGCTTCAGCTTTGGCATCAGTCCTTCCAGTGAAAATTCAGGGTTGATTTCCTTTAGGATTGACTGGTTTGGTCTCCTTGCTGTCCAAGGGACTCTCAAGAGTCTTCTCCAGCACCACAGTTTGAAGGCATCAGTTCCTCAGTGCTCAGTGGTCCAACTCTCACATCCGTACATGACTACTGGAAAAACCATAGCTGACTATATGTTAGCAAAGATCTGACAAAGTTAATATGTATTGATGTTCATTTTAAATTATAAGTCACTGTACAAGCTGAACTATAAACTATACCAGGGATGTATAAACTATGGCCGGGATGAAGGGGTCTACCCCCTTCCTGAGGACCTGAAGCCTAAGGAGCCTGACAGCAGGTTGACTCCATGAAGGAAATGATCTCTGGGTGACTACTACCCTTTCAAAGACTATTCCTTAAGGAGACCTAGGAAGTAGCGTTTCTTTCTGTCAACTGTAAAGTGAAACCCTAAGCATAAAAATTTCACATTTATTGTTCATCAAGTAATAAAACAATTCATATTCACTACAGAGATGCGGCAGAATAAAAACAAGAAAATTTAGAATACCCACTGTCTTAGCTTGGGCTGCCATAACAAAGTACCATAGACCGGGTGGCTAATATGATAGACATTTATTTTCTCACAGGTCTGGAGGCTAGAATGCTGAGGTCAGGGTGTCAGCGTGATTGGTTCTGGTGAGAGCTATGAGCTCACATGGCCTTTCCTAGATGTATGTGCAAGGGATAGAGAGATTTCTCTATTCTTCTTCTTGTAAGGCCACCAACCTGACAGAATTAGGACTCCACGCTTATGACTTCATGTAACCTTAATTAACTCCTACAAGCCCACACCTGAATACAGCTTAGTTAGGAATTAGAGCTTCAACATATGAATCGAGGGGGACACAGTTCAGCCAGTAGCACCCACAATCTCACTCACCTAGAGAAGACCACTCTTTATACTTCGGTATATCGTCTCCCACTCTTCAAAGCACATAGATTTTAAAAAATGAGACCATACCGCAGATTACTTTTTCTTTTTTTTCTTTTTTTTAGATTACTTTTTCTAGTCAACCATACATGGTGCCAGTCTTTTCATGTCATCAAATTGACTTCTCCAACATTACTTTAAGTGACTGCATAAATTCCTCAGAGTGGCTACATCATTGTTTCTATCATCCTTAATTTTGGCCTTGGAGTTTGTAGCCAACTTTGCCCATTACAGCCAGTACTGGGCTGAACATCCTTGACTATTTCCTTAGGACAAATTTTAGGGAGTGAAACCACAGGTCAGTGGGCATGCACACTTCTAAAATCCCTTGATGAGAAGTATCACAACATTTGTACACCTTTATACTCCCACTAGTAACAAATGAAAATCTGACTTTACTTTTTTTTTAAGGCTTTTTACTTGGGAATAAATTTATATCTACAGAAAAGGTGCAAGAATAGTTCAGAGTACAGAGAGTGGTCTATAGGCTCTTTACCCAGATTCTCCTAATCTTCACGTATTACTCAACCATGGTGCATTCATCAAAACTAAGAAATTATGGAATATTACTCAGCCATTAAAAGAATGCATTTGAATCAGTTCTAATGAGGTGGATGAAACTGGAGCCTATTATACAGAGTGAAGTAAGTCAGAAAGAAAAACACCAATACAGTATACTAACACATATATATGGAATTTAGAAAGATGGTAATGATAACCCTGTATGCGAGACAGCAAAAGAGACACAGATGTAAAGAACAGTCTTTTGGACGCTGTGGGAGAAGGCGAGGGTATTGTCATATGTGAAACAGATCGCCAATCCAGGTTTGAGGCATGAGACAGGGTACTCAGTGCTGGTGCACTGGGGCGACCCTGAGGGATGGGATGGGGAGGGAGGTGGGAGGGGGTTCAGGATGAGGGACACATGTACACCCATGGCTGATTCATGTCAATGTATGGCAAAGCCACTACAATATTATAAAGTAATTAGCCTCCAATTAAAATAAATAATTTTTTTTGAAAAACTGGAGCCGATTATACAGAGTGAAGTAAGCCAGAAAGAAAAACACCAATACAGTATACCAGCACATATATATGGAATTTAGAAAGATGATAACGATAACCCTGTATGCAAGACAGCAAGAGAGACACAGATATATAGAACAGTCTTTTGGACTCTGTGGGAGAGGGAAAGGGTGGGATGATTTGGGAGAATGGCATTGAAACATGTATAATATCATATAAGAAACGAATCGCCAGTCTAGGTTCGATGCTTGGGGCTGGTGAACTGGGATGACCCAGAGAGATGGTATGGGAAGGGAGGTGGGAGGGGGGTTCAGGATTGGGATCACGTGTACACCCGTGGCGGATTCATGTTGATGTATGGCAAAACCAATACAGTAATATAAAGTAAAATAAAGTAGAAAAAAGAAAAACTAAGGCATTAACACTGGTACATTATTATTAACTGAACGGCAGACCTTATTCACATTTTGCTAGTTTTTCAGACCAGTCCTCTTATGATTCAGGATTCAGTCCAGGCCACCACATTGTGCTTTGTGTGGTCATCACTTTTTAAATCTTACTCTTTATCACCCGCAGAAAAGTCCTCTGACGTTTTGGGGGCATGCCATCTCTAATGCTAACAAGTGGTTATTGTTCATTGTTTTGGGATTTGACTTCTTCCAGCCTATGTGGTTCCATCAGCGAAGTTACCATGGTACCAGGCAGTGGGATTAGCTCCCCAAACTTTCTAAAGAGCCAAAGGGAGGGCTCCTTGTGTGGGAGAGGACATGCGTGCGTTCCCAAAGGGTCTCTCATATCAGAGCTATTCAGGAAACATAAACAACAGCACCACAATTGGATTCTGCTCTATATTTGGAAAATTTGGCCCTTCATTACAAAGCAAGCTGGTGCTCTCTTATTTAGTTCATTCTTTTGCTCATCTCCTGTAATCATTAAATTACAGAGCCATATTTCCAAAGCTCTAGGGGGAAAAAAATGGATTAGGAATAAAATCTTTTAAGCTCCTGTAGAAAATCTCTGGATTCGCTTACGAATGGTGGGTGCAGAGTCTGGGAAATGATCTATCCTGAGCCGTCCTAGGTGAACGATCAGCTTCATTTTCTGTGGCTCTACGATGTTCTCTCTTTAATGCAGAACAAGGATGGTACCCTTCACATCCAGTCCTTGGATGTAAACCTGATTTCTCCACAACCTTGTCCCCAGGGATAAAAGCGAATGAAGGAACAAGAAGTCATGAAACACATGAATGATCAGGAGGAAGAAAAGGAAAGCTGAGAGGAAAAGGCTGCTGGATTGTTTACCAGACCCCTCTGAATACGGCCGTTTTGATCTGCAGAGCAGTTCTGTGCCTTTCTCAGAACTGTCAATTTGAGAGTCTGTTCTCTCCTCAGGAAAACCTGTTTCTCGGAGGTGACTCAAAAACCTAACAAATATTTAGTGAACTATTAGACCAATTCTCAGCTCAGCATTCATAACCTGAGTTATCATCCTAGCTCCAAATATGCTTGAAGCCATGATCGATTCTCTCATATTTTCATTTTCTCTCATTTTATCTGACAGTCCACTTTGGACCCTTCAGCAAGATTCCTTGGGAACACCCATTTGTTTCTGCAGGCCGGTCAGCTCTGGCTTCTGATTTCCCTCGGGCCACTGCCATCTCCCCTACTCAGAGGGAAAGTGCTGCGGGTCAAACTCGGGGGTTCTCCTGGGGAATCTTCTAGAAGGACTCTTCTGGTGAGTGCTTCTGTGACTTGCTTCCTCCCAGGGCAGCTCTGTCAGGATGTGGCTCTGCAGGCCAGATTTGCTTTCCAAATGCCGGGCCCATTTGCCTCATTATAATCCATGTCTTTATTACGAATGAGGCGGGAAGTCAGAAAACGGTGTCTAAGATGGTGTTATTGATCCTTCAGCCTCCTCATGGAGTCCCTCCAGGAGTCCAACCTTCTCCACTCTCCACACATGTGTGACCAGGAGACAAGCCCCTGAGAGCTGCCTGACAACCCAGGAAAAACTGGCACCTACCTGGCTCAGCCCCCACGACTTGCAACTAATTAACATGAGCTCAAGCTCTGCCCCAAGCACCTGCTAGATTGCAGAGGTGTCCTTGAAGTTGGCCTGTTTACTATCAGTTTGGACTGGAACTTATGTCCCTGGGTACTGGAAGTTTCAGAGAGAGAACTGCACAAAGCTCTCACTACAGCTTCTTGAGAAGTCTGTACCTTCGGGCATCCTTATTCATCAAAAGAAGTGATGTCTAGCAAACACTCATCTCTCTTTTGAACATTTTATGTCTCTTTTATTGATTCAATCAATAAAAATGGTCTTATGGCGCCAGTGCTCTTATTTTAGTATCTTAAAATTTGGCCCCTAATTTTACGTACCAGGGTATAGCAGAATCTGTGAGGATTGTTATATTTGTAACAAATAGAGCATCTGAAACCGGCTAAAGAATTCCTCCATCGATTTGATTCAAATAAAGTCAAGATGTACCAAAGCCCACGCCTGGAAATCAGTCCTGAGGAAATGAAGCTAAATGTTAGAAACTCCTTACAGGTGTGAACGCAAGCATCTCTCTCTGCCACCTTCCTCTAACATATTTGGGGAAATCTGCTCCTTTTTTTTTTTTTTTCGGAGAAGGCAATGGCACCCCACTCCAGTACTCTTGCCTGGAAAATCCCATGGATGGAGGAGCCTGGAAGGCTGCAGTCCATGGGGTCGCTGAGGGTCAGACACAATTGAGCGACTTCACTTTCACTTTTCACTTTCATGCATTGGAGAGGGAAATGGCAACCCACTCCAGTGTTCTTGCCTGGAGAATCCCAGGGACGCAGGAGCCTGGTGGGCTGCTGTCTATGGGGTCGCACAGAGTTGGACACGACTGAAACAATTTAGCAGCAGTAGCAGCTCTCTTTTTTTGGCTACATCTCAAGGCATGTGGGATCTTAGTTCCCTGACCAGAGATGGAACCTGTACCTCCAGCAGCAGAAGTGTGGAGTCCTAACCACTGGACCACCAGGGACTTCCCTGAGGAAAACTGCTCTTGCTCCACAATGCAGCCCACATCCCCCCACCCTCCCAGGTCACCTGGTTCCCTCCTGCAGTCTCTGCTTCTCCTTGGACCTTTGCTTTCACACTGCTGGTCATAAACTGAAACTATAGGATCTCTTTTCTTCACATTAATGTCAGGGGGCAAGTGACTTGGGGGGATTGGGGATGGTTACGCCTTGTAAATCACTCACCTGGAATACTGAAAATTCACCAAGAATATATGACTGTGGTGGATGGCAGATTCTGGGGTGGTATTGTACAACTGTATTAGTGAGGATTGAGTTTGGCCACAATTATGCAGTATTACAGGCTTCCCTGGGGGCACTATTGATTAAAAATATGCCTGCAAGTGCAGGAGACACAAGAGACATGGGTTCGACCCCTGGGTTGGGAAAATCCTCTGGAGAAGGAAATGGCAACCCACTCCAGTATTCTTACCTGGAGAATCCCATGGACAGAGGAGCCTGGAGTGCTACAGTCCATGGGCTCACAGAGTCGAACAAGAACTGAAATGACTTAGCAAGCAGTATAACACAATGCTTACAAGCCCAGACTGCCTAGTTACTAGTCTTCACTAGCTGTGACTTTAGGCAAGTTAATCTCTGTGCCTCACTGTTATCTATAAAACAGAGATAATTATAGTACCTACCTCACAGGGTTGGCAGTATAAAGATTAGATTAATATATAAACCAAGCATTTAGAATACTACTTGTTCACATGATAAGTGATTATTATAACACTAGGAAAAAACCCTAAAGAATTGTATTTCTCTTTTACATTTAAGAAGCAACAGTCCAGAGGTAAGCAGTGCAGAGCTGGTCTAGTAGTTTCATGGTACTGTCAGACCCAGACTCTTGTCTTTCTGCTCCCTCGTCAAACTACCCTAGAACATGAGATCACTGCTGGAGTTCCAGCCACTGCATGTACATTGCAATCTGGAAGAAAGGCAGATGGGCAAAAAGAAATTTACCCAGCTGAATGAGCGCCCCTTTAATTATTTCTCTTGGGATTCCAACCTAGCACTTATATTTATTGGCCTGAACTTGGCCACACTTCTGATTACATCTTGTTAGCTAGAACTGGGTCACATGACTGTGAGTTGCTGCTGGGAAGCTGGGAAATGTACTCTTTATTCCAGGTGATAACATGCTCAGCTAGAAACCATGAAAATAATAGATTAGACTATATGTAAGGAGAGGAAATGGTCTCTGTCACATCACAGCCCAGCAGACAACCTGAAATTGGATATCAGGTCTGTCTTCCAAGGCTCCTCAGTCAGCCCCTCCCACGGGGAAATTTTCATCCGTTATCTTTCTCTCATCGCTTGCTAACTTACCTGTATCACTTTAGCTCTTATCTCTCTCCCTTGACCTCTCTCACACCTGTACCCTTCTCACACCTTTCAATTTCTCCCTCATCTCAGACCACTCACTTCTCTCCAGAAATTCATAATTGTCCTCAGTGTAATCCTGGGCAATCTGGCTTTCCTCTGACACTGTTCTCATCTGTATCTGAATGTCTAGGGCCCTGCTATGGCCGGACACAGGTCTTTCTCAACCAACATGTTCATCAAACCAATCGAAGCATTTTTCTAAATGAAAAAAGGGGTAAAGCTGGTGGGCACATACATGGATTATTACTCCTGCTCCCTCCTCACACTCCTCTAAAGCATCAGTCTTTGAGCTTGTAAAGGATACAAACCCACAAGGACAGAGAGAGAAAAGGAGAGGAGACAACAGCCAAAATATTCTGGAAACCGGAAAGCAGATGGAGAAATGGTAAATGATTTGAGCAATCCCAAGAAAATGAAATTATGAGCCAGTAGGCAGGAAAAAAACAAAAACACAATTCCTTTTCCGGTGCACCCCTAAGGCTAAGCAGTTGCCAGCAGTAGCAGGTACTATGGGTAGCGAGGGGGAAGGTGGAAACAAAAGCAGGAGGCCTGATGGAAAGGTTGTGGAAGAAGCAGTTCGACTCCCAGGTCCGCTCTTCCAGGTGGCGATCTCGCCTTTGCCCAGCAGAAGACTGGAGGTTTATCCTCAGAAGAGAATAGAGGAGCTCTATCTGAGAAATGACCAGTGCCGTTTTCAGTCTGAACACAGGGGGACTGAACGATATCTGATTGATGTGATCAATGTTGAAAGCTCCCAAACTCTTTCCCCTACTGGCTTCCAGGTGTATCCCCTCTAGGCAGGAGATTAGACACCTCTTCTTGGGGAATGAGACTTTCTGACCATCAGAGGTTGTCTAAGGATAGGATCCAGCCAATGGACCCAGCCAATGACAGCACCCATAGTAAGTAAACAATCAACCATTTGAAGGGATTCCAGTTGGAATCATTAGAGGAAAACTTCTCATGGGAAAGAGAACAAAACAAACTAGCAGAGACCTTGCTGGATGAACAAAAGTTTAAAAAAAAAAAAAAAAAGGAAAGAAATAAAGGGAATACAGGGAAAAAGGTCAATGACCGCACAAGCAAACCACGAGACAAATCCAGGCTGCGAGGCGCATCACAAAACCACTGATCAGGCCTCTCCACCAAGTCAATCTGATGAAAAATAAAAAGGCATGAAGGAGACCTGCTCTAAATGAAAAAGAGATATAAAGCAACCACATGCAATCTGTGGTACTTGTTTGACTCTTGGTTTAAAAAATAAGTTATAGAAGATACTTTTTAGAACCAGAGAAAGCTGAATATGACCTAAATATTACAAACTAGGGAATTAGTTTACTTTTTAAAATTACTTATTATTGATAGGTGTGATAAGGGTGTTCTTGTAGAGAATGTCTTTATTTCTTAGATTGTAGGCAGGTAAGTATTTAGATACGGAGCATCACCATGATGCCTATTATTGTCTTTAAAATGGTTCAGGAAAATACATATAGATGAGTCAAATATGGCAAAACATTAACAATTTTTCAATCTAAGTAATGGAAGGTATTGGATTTTCATTGTTTTATTCCTTCTCTTTTCTTGAGTTTGAAATTTTCATAATAAAAAGTAAAACCATCCAAGCAAAAACAACAATCGGGGAATGATCAAACGAACAGTGGTATAACCTCTTCAGACTCCTCTGGAAGGAAGCAAGGCAGAGGTGAGGGGGTAGATGGTTCCTCAGGCATTTCACAATATCTGGGTCCAGGGAGGGAAGTGAGAGCTAGGAAGAACCAACCTGAGACCAGAGGGATGTCAAGACGCTAATCTTGGAGAGCCCATGCCCAATACTCAAGTTCAGAGCAGGGGAGACTGAGGCTGGGATCAAGGAGGTTTGATTCCCAAGGTGGCAGAGAGAATTCAGAGCAGCAGGATAGAGGATGGGGTTTCAACTGTTTTGACAGCTGATGGACAGATGAGGTTAGGCACATTCTGTAACCAAAATTATATCCACATAGGTCATTCATTGGGGCGTTATTTGTAATAGCACAAAACAAAAGAATCTAAGTGTCTGCTGTTTAAAGAACAGATTGAATGAACAGCCACTCAGTGGAGTTCAGAGCAGCCATTAAAAGCAATGAGGAAAAACTCTGATTACTGATATAAGATGATCTCCAGGATACACTGTTCAATGAAAAAAGCAAAGGCACAGGATAAATATTATGTTGTTTCTCAGCTGGGAAGAAGGGAAAATACTATCATATATAAATCATGAAAAGACAAAGCATACACAAATTAAAAAATGGTTATCTATAGGGCGAAGGAGAGAATGGAGTGAGAGGACAAAAAGGATGGATGCTTACATATAAAACATCTATAGTTTCAACTTTGGAGTTATGGGTTACATAATTTAAAAATTAAATTGAAAAGAAAAATATAGGTCTACAGACTGAAATGTTGTGAGAAAGTCTCGTGATGTTCGATATAAAGGTGACAACACAGAAGCTTTACAACAGTATGAAAAAATAAGCCCAAAGCCTTTGAGAGAGTAACGACCGAAGGACAGACATTGGTGTTATGCGGTTGCTATAATAGTGGGACTTTGTACTTGCTTGTCTTTTCAAAACTCTTTTATGAATCTGAATTCATTTGATAATGGAAAAAGAGAAAGCTGTTTTTAAGATGTGGCCCACTGTGCTATATATTAGAAAACCTTGCATATCTATGGCCCTTTCAGTCTACATTCACTTTTATGCATATCCTGTCCTTTAATTCTCACAGCTCTAACAGGCAGACACTGTCTTTAAAGTCAAGGCGAGATAAGAACTCGTCAGAGCTGGACCCTGAGATCAGTGCTCTTTGCCAGCTACCTCCATTTATGCAGGTGACCTTTGTTTTGCTTAGCCTGATCTTCTGAGCATCCGGTCTCCTCTGGACAGAGGTGAGAGGCTAGCCCCCAAGGAAATGCCCTGGGATTAGGGATTTGGCTCCACCACCTGTGATGAATCTAACTTCGAGGATGAGTTTTTCAGACACACATTATGGAAGACTCGGAATGACTTTGGTAATTATCATAACCTTCCAAATTCAATAAACAATCTTCCAACAGAAGCCAATCCTTTGGAGACAAAGAACACAGAAAAGCAATCTGAGAAATCTAACAGCTGCTTCCAAAGGAAAGCCCATTACAATTTAAAGCAGTGGGTATTTTTGACACATGTAAGCTGGTTATTAATTCTGAAATGGCCTTGAAACAATACAACTGGCAACAGTAGGTATATCCCCTATGCTGTGTAAGTGAGGGGAATCATAAGATGACCAGAAACTGTGACATGCATACAAAGATGGGAGGTGGAGAGAGAAAGGTTTCCATGTGCCCTGGGGACGGGAGCGGGAACTGGTTCTAAAGACCTAGGACCAACAGAACAGACCCCGTGGAGTCCTGCTCACACTAGCCTGCTTACACTAGGCTGTGCACTAGATCCAGAGCTCCAAAGATGTACAAATAATGTACAGATTCTACATTTTGATGTTAAATTTACTTTTCCCTTTTGTGTTTTTTAAAGAAATACGTTCTAATAGCTTTAAAGTTGTGTTTACAGTGCTCAGAGCTTTAAATCAGCCCTGTCCTGAAGATTAAAGGAGATTCATTAATGGAGCTCTCAGCCCAGGGCCCACTGCACACAGTAGGTCGTCAATAAATGACAGTTGGGGTGGGATGGGGGGGCGGGAAGGAGCCTCAAGAGGGAGGGGATATATGCATACTTACAGTTGATTCGCGCTGATGTATGGTTTGGGATAGGGATTTGTTTATATCTTTAAACAATTTTCTTTACCTTCTGCCATTTATCAAACATCCACCCTTTGCCACTGATTAGTGAGACCACACCTACAACATACCAAAGGCCTCCTAGTACTTGCACTCTGTGTACAGGCGTTCTGTTCTGTTCCACTGATCTGCCTATTCTTGCGCTGATATCCAGCATGGTAATTATGTTAGACATAAACTGCTTTGACTTCTGGTGCTTAGTTTTCTTTTTCAGAGTTGGATTTGGATTGTCATTGCTGTTCATCTTTTATATGAATTTAAGAAATGTTTGTCAAAGGGCCATTAAAAAAAATCTATTATGAATTGTTATCATTTCATTGAATTTATAGATCAACTTGGTCAGAATTGCCATTTTGAGATTAGTCTTCTCTTCCATAAACATGATTTATTCAGTTCTTGTGTGTCCTTGAAATATATTTACATCATTTCTTAATAGGAATTTGCAATTCATGTTTAAGTATCTTATTTATCTTGTGAATATGTCTTTCTCCCTCTCTTTTTTTTTACATGTTTTAATTGGTTATTTTTCATGCAAAGAAATGTTATTGCTTTATGTTGATCTTGAATTCAGTCACCTCGAAAACACCCTTATTAGCTCTGCTACTTTCCTGGTTTCTCAGTTCTCTGTCATATTGTGTGACCAGGACCACTAGCACAGTGCTGTATACTAGTAATGAGCACAGGCATCCTTATCATGTTTCTGACTTTAGTGGAATTGCTTCTAAAGTTTAACCACTGAGAATGACATTTGCTGAGGGCTTTTGGTTTATCAAGCTAAGAATGCTCCTGTGATGCCTAGTTCGCCAAGAAATGTAGTGAATGGGTGTTGAATCTTGCTAAATGCCTTTTCTGAATCTACTTAAATCATATGGTGTTTCTCCATAAGGAAGACATTGAGCATATGGTCCAGGAAGCTGAAAAGTACAAAGCTAAAGATAAGCAATGGGACAAGGTGTCTTCCAAGAATTTGCCTGAGTCCTGTGCATTCAACATGAAAGCAACTGTTGAAGATGAAAAACTTCAAGGCAAGATCAATAATGAGGACAAATAGGAGATTCTTGACAAGTGTAATGAAATCACCAACTGGCTTGCTAAGAACCAGACTGCAGAGAAGGAAGTATGTGAACATCGGCAGAAAGAGCTGGAGAAAGTCTGCAACCCCCCCTTATTATGAAGCTGCATGGAGCACAGGAGGCTCTGCCAGGAGGAATGGCTGGGGGCTTCCCTGGTGGTGGAGCTGCGCCACCAGGTGCTGCCTTCCCTGGGTCCATCATAAACAAGGTTGATTAAGGAAATCTGGGCATGGATTGAGCATTGTTGCACACAAAACATCGACGGACCCAAACTAGCCAATCCTATGATACTTTTAAAGTTGAACGCTATAGCAAATAACTGGGCATTCTTTATTTGCTACAATATGGATGGACCCTGAGGGCATTATATCAATATACTAAGTAAAATAAGTCAGACAAAGACAAGTACTGAATGATCCCACTTATATCTGGAAAGTGAAAGTCACTCAGTTGTGTCCAACTCTTTGTGACCCCACGGACTGTAGCCCACTAGGTTCTTCTGTCCATGGGATTCTCCAGGCAAGAATATTGGAGTAGGTTGCCATTTCCTTCTCCAGGGGATCTTCCTGACCCAGGGATTGAACCCGGATCTCCCGCATTGCAGGCAGACTCTTATATGTGGGATCTATTTTTAAAAATCATAGAAAAAGAGAACAGATTTGTGGTTATCAGACCAGATGCAAGGGATGGGGGAGGAGGCATTGGAGGAAAGTGGTCAAAAGGTACTTGTGTGTGCATGTCAGTCACTCATTTGTGTCTGACTCTTTGCGACCCCATGGACCGTAGCCCGCCAGGTGCCTCTTGTCTGGGGATTTCCCGGGCAAGAACACTGAAGTGGGTTCCTATTTCCCCCTCCAGGGGATCTTCCCAACCCAGGTATTGAACTCGAGTCTCCTACATTGGCAGGCAGGTTCTTTACCACTGAGCTACCTGGGAAGCCCCTCAAAAGGTACAAGCTTCTAATTATAAGTAAGTACTAGGGATGTAATGTACAGCATGATAATTATGGTTTCCACTGCCATAAGCTTCCCTACACAGAAAAGCTATTAAGAGAGTAAAATCCCAAGTGCCATCATTACAAGAAGACATTTTTTTTCCTTTTCTTTTCATTGTATTTATGAGATGGGTGTTAACTAAATTATTGCAGTTCTCACTACACAATATATGTGAATCAAACCTTAATACTGTACACTTGAAACTCATATGGTGATGTATGTCAATTATATCTCAGTAGATCTGGAAAAAAATAATAGGACATTCTTGATACTTGAATATGGACTGCATTCATAGGGAAAGGAAGTATTGGGTTGGCCAGAAAGTTATGCTATGGAAAAGCTCAAACTAAAATTTTGGCCAACCCAGCAGCATTGCAAATCATGAGCACTGTTCTGTAAGTGGAAAATGCAATGTCTTAAATACAACTGTATTTAAAATTGGCACCAAGAAAAAGATCTGTTAATGTAATATAGTGAATTAATTTATTTTCTAATAACCTGAAATAAACCCTGCATGATCATAGTGAATTTTTTTAATACAATAGTGGATTTAGTGTGCTAATTTAATTAGAATTTTTGCATTTATGTTCTTGATATTGGACTTAATAATTTTCTTTTCTTGTCCTCTCCTTACCCAGTCTTGGTACCAAGGTTATACACAATATTCACAAAGTGATTTGAGTAACTCCTTCTTTTCCCTCTTTCCAGAACAATCTACATGATATATAAGGGTTATCTTTAGTTGGAAAATTGGCCCATAAAACTGTTGAGGCCTAGTAGCTTTGTATGAGGTAGGAGAGGAACTGGCAGTTTTGATTATCTTTTCAGTTTTATTGTTATCGTCTATTCAGATTTTCATTTTTGTGGGTTCATTTCAGTAATTTATATTTTCTGGGAAGTTATCCATTCACTTAAGTTTTCAAATTTCTTGGCACAGAATTGTTGATAGTATTCTGTTCATCAGTTGTATCTGTGCAAGGAACAGGAAGCACTGATTTAATACAATGAACCAGGTGCTTACAAAATTGTTGAAACGGGGCTGGAGGAGTGAGCTCTGGGTAGGACCCCAGAAATGACTCTCCAGAACAGTCTAGAACTGACCCTCCTGAGAAACTGCCAGCTCTGCCACCATCAGGAAGATGGGGAACCAGAGGCTGCATAAGGACAGGTGAATTCAGGAACACACAGCAATGGCTGCAACCCAGAATTGGGAAGCCACAGCTGACTCCAGGTTCTGCAAGGGCGGCTACCCCTACCAACACCTTCAAAGCTGAATCCTGCGCTCTGAGGATTTGTCTGGCAGCCAAAGAAGGCAGTCAAAAGGATCATGACTACAGCTTCTCTTCTGCCAACCAAATCCTACACAAGAGCAGCTACTGGCAAAATCTAAACTCTCATCTAGAAAGCTCCTTGAAATGCTGTTTTCATCTTTCTAGCCTCTGTAGTCAGGAACACACACTCGAAGGAGGTGGAAATAACTGCCAACTGCCAATCAACTATATCTAGTCCATCTTCTTGTGATTTTTAAAAAATCTCTACTGTATGTGCAGTTATGTGCACTCGATTAACCTAAGATTGTTTATCCCTGCCTCCTTTCTCTATTTTCTCAATTGGTTTGCTAGATAGCTCCTATTAAAAAAAAAAAACAAAACAAAACTCCTGCTTTGGGTTTTATGGATCCTCTTTTGTTTGTTGCTTCATCAATCCATGCTTTACCTTTATTCTTCTCTCTTCTGCGTTTGTTGGGTTCAGTGTCTAGTCTTTTTGTTCTCTAGCCTTAAGTTGAACCCTAAACAATGTTTTCAATCTTCCTCCTAAATACACTGCTTTAACAGCATCCTTCAGTGTTTGATATTTTGTGTATTTTACAGGGTTTTGTTGTCACTGTTTTCCTTTATTTCTCATTTGTCTTTTGACTTTGACTTGCTTACTATGGTGGCTTTTCCTTTTCTTCCCCCATTCCCTCCCTTTTTCCCCCCTATGCAGAACTTTATGGTCAAAGCCAGACTTTCTTCATTTCAGTTATGAAGGAAATCTCTTATGTTTCCTTCTACTTTTATGGTTTTATGTTGTACATTTATCTTTTATTATTATCTATTTGGAGCTTTTCTGGTGCATGCTTTGTGGCAGGGATTCAACTTTTCTTTTTTCCATATGGTAATTTTTTTTCCCATTGATTTGGGATAGTCCTTTTAACATATATAAACATTTTCTTATATACTGTAATCCTTTACAATTTTTTATTCAGTTTCATTGCTTTGTCTTCATTCGTCAAAACACTTCGTTTTTGAGAGTTTGTGTGCTTTAAGGTCTGGAAGGGCTATTTCCCATTCACTGATCAACTTTCAGTTTTCCACACTGTTCCTATTTCATATGAGTCACAGCATCAGCATTTCCACTTTTAAAGAAGAGTTGTCATTTTTAATTGTTCCTGCATCACTTTTATAATTAAGTGTGATATTATGCCTTCTGATCCAAGAACATGGAATGGTTTTCATTCATTCAGGTCTCCCATAGTCTCCTTCAGCAATATTTTAAAGTTTTCTTCAGAAAGGTCTTATACATTTATTAGGTGGATTCTCAGGTAATTGTGCGTGATATAGTCAATTGCCACTTGACATTCATTCCCACCTAATTCTCTGTTTCCCTCTCAATTACTGGGACTGAAAGGCAAAATCAATCAATCAGTCACCTTTCCCAGACTGTGACAGCTGGAGTTCTGGATATAGCTTAGCTTTGCCCAATCACACGTGTACATACAAGAGCAGAACAGCGGAGATCTGTGGTGGCTGGGTGTGGGGTCAGACCTCACACCGAGGCCCAGGGCTCTTGTCCCATTCAGACAGTGTGATCCAGACCCTTCACCACTTCAGTGAGGTCTCTTATGTATAGACGCCTTCCCTTCCTCCCATGGCCACAGACAAATGTCATATTTCTGGTTACAACCCTAAGGTATTTGTATTGCTGCTCCCAATTATTCACTGCCCCTCACTGTAGGAGGATTATATTTTCTTACCCCAGGAATGTCAGGCTGGGCCATGTGACTAGCTTTGTCAATAAAAAATGTGGATTAAGATGAAGTGGGACATTTCTGAGCAGACACTCCAAGAGGCTGAGTGCTTCCACCGTCTTCTCTTTGTCCTCTGACACAAGAACAGCAACAACCCAGGCAGAGACCACGCCTTCATCCTGGGTGCTGAAATGAAGAGGATATGGCATAGAATCATGGTCAATCTGCACAAGACAGGTAACGTGAGCAAAAAGCAAGCCTTTGCAACTGTAAGAAATTAAAATTTGGGGGTTGTGGGTTATCACTGCATAACTTCCAAGGTGTTGGATACAAACTTCAAGCTGTCAAGTATAACAGCATTTTTAAAATATTTTGTATATTTTATAAAACTTCCAAGTGTTTAGAGTAGATCCAAACACTACATAGTCATTGTGCTTGTCATCATAGTAAAATATACATAAAATTTACCATTTTAACCATTTTAAAGTGTACAATTCAATGGCATTAAGTATCTTCAGAATATCATGCAGTCATCACCACTATTCATTTTCAGAACATTTTCATTATCCCAAATAGAAGCTCTACACCCATTAAACAATAATTTCCCATTCTTTCACCCCCTTGATTCTATTTTCTGTCTTCTAAGAACTGCTGTGCTCCAGGTACCTCACATAAGTGAAACCACACAATATATGTTTCCTTTGGCATCAGGCTTACTTCACTTAGTATAATATTTTCAATGTTTATCCATTTTGTAGCATGTGTCAGAATTTTGTTCTCTTTTCTTTTTTTAGATTTTTTTGTTTTTTGGATGGGGACTGTTTTTAATGTCTTTATCGAATTTGTTAAAATGTTGCCTCTGTTTTACGTTTTGTTATATTTGGCCACAAGGCATGTGGGATCTTAGTTACTCCACCAGGGATCAAACCTGCATTTCCTGCGTTGGAAGGTGAAGTCTTAACACTGGACTGCTAGAGACGTCCCAGAATTTCATTCCTTTTTAAGGCTCAGTAGAATTCCTTTTGTGTGTGTCTGTGTGTATACCCCACCTTTTGTTTATCCATTCATTTATCTGTTGATGGACATTTGAACTGTGTCTCCTCTTTATGGCTATTGTCACTGTGCTTTTTTGATCTAGTAGCAGCCAAAAACATACTATAATAGAAAAAGACCTGAAATATTGCACAAAAACCCATCAGTTGGTGAGTGCTGGGTTCAATATGCAAAGAGGAAAGTTTTACTCTATTTTTTATATTCCAAAATTATTTGTATTACAAATTTTTCATATTCCAAAATTAGCTACAATAATTTTTATGCAATTTTAAAAACCAGTAAGAGTTTTAAAAATAGTTCCTTTTGATCAGAAGGGGGAGAGAACAAGAGACATAACAAATCCCTGCAAATGTGTTTAAAAATTATCAGTAAAAGCTCAGGGTGGTTCCACTAGTCGGCTGGCCACAGAACCTCCATAAATGAAAAAGAGCATTCATTAAATATTAAAATCACACTGCAGGAAACTATATCATTAGATGAGACTTGCACGTAACACTATCCCTTTTTTCCTTTTATTCTTCTGGATCAGATTTTATGGCTCATCATCATTAAAGATTATTAGTAATCTTTAGTCCCTTTTGAACAAAGCAGAAGCTTATTACAGTACCACATTCCCTGAGTCTAAGTGTGATTGAGAACATACTCAGGTTCAGCCTCACCATTTGTAGTAAAATACCACCCTTGTGGAACTGCCCTTAGTTTTTAACTGAAAATGCTACTGTGACTTCCACTGTTCAAACTGTGTTAACACTGCTCCTGGCAGCTCTCATGTGCTTCATTTCCCAGGTGATTAGAATAAAGTTCAAGTGGTGCTTCCTAATATCTTAGAAAAGGTTAGACTCAGGGAAATGGAAACTTTGATCAAAGGTTTGCTTAATCAGAGTTGGAAAGCCTGGCTTTAGTATCCAGCTACTTGCATCTCCTCAATACAACTTGAACTTTCAGCCCTTTGACTAGAAGGAAGATTTCCCACTGAGTTCACATACTGGGTTTGTTGGACACAGCAGCAGAAGCACAAACAGCTAATCACAATCAACCAGCGACGGCACTAAGAAGACCAGACAGCAATCATGTGCTTCAGGGCTAAACCCCAGAAGTGATTTCAAAGCCAGCTCAGCTCCTAAGAGCCCAGGCTGCTGGTCCACAGTAACCAGAGATCCCCTCACAACCATGGGGCAATCTATATATAAAGTGAGGATTCGATGTGAGAAGACCTAATATTAAACTTCAGCTGAGCCACCTGGAGCGCTGAGTTGCTGAATCCAACAACTACTTTTCCATTTTCTGCTCACCTGACGGTTGGGGGTCGTTTAACAGCCCCATCTCCCTGATGGGCTGCTCAACGTCCTTCCCTCCTCTTGCCACGTTGGGCAGTCTCCCGGAGCCGAACCCAGGTCACTTCCCATATTCCCACCGAGAGCCACTCATTCTTTCTCTGCGTCTTTCTTCTTTGCTGCTGGGTCCTCTCTCACCACTCCCTCCTGCCTGGAGGATGAGCACAGCAGTTTTCTAATTGGCCCTACTGTCCCCAGTCTCTCTCCACCACTAACTTACTTACAGAGCGATCCTCATCAAGGACGATCCTTGCCATGTCATTCTCCTGACTTATGATCCAATGGATCTGTGACTGTAGAGTAAAGCTCACCTCCTTGGCTAAAACATAAGGGCTTTCCTATTCTGGTGTCTGCCCACCCAACTACGCTCCTCACACACTCCTCTGTGCAATGGCTGACTGAGTGAAATGGCCGGAACAATTCTTTTGCTTTGGTGCATTCTGAACCCCCAAATCAGCGGTCCCCAACCTTTCTGGCACCAGGGACTGGAAGACAATTTTTCCATGGACCAGGCGTTGGGGGGAAGGGGATGGTTTCAGGATATTTCAAGTGCACTTATTGTGTACTTTATTTCTATTATTATTATATCAGCTTCACCACCAGGCATTAGATCCTGGAAGTTGGGGACCCCTGCTCTAAGGGCTGCAAATCCTTAAGGACCTGTCTCCCTAAACTGAATTTAAGTATCATTCCTCCAGGAAGCCTTTCTAGACTCCTGAGGTGAACATCTTGCAGGATCCACAGCAGCCACTTCATACCCTTTACCCTACCCCTAGACCTCTTTAATGTTTTATTAATGGTCACTTTCCCCACAGGGAGCTCCTCAAGGATGGCGCACGTCTTCCACATATATGCCTAGAACAGAGCAGAGAGAAATGAGCAAAACGAAGAAAATAAAGCCAAGAAATGACAGTAACTTGTTACACGGATGGGGAGTCATGTGTTTATTTCTTCTCTTCCTGTCTTCTATGTTTTCTAGCATGTGGATTATTTTTAAACTCTTTTTTTTAACAAATCAGTTCATTCTTGAGATGTGTCCAATCGCTCCTACCGTAAAAGCTTCAATAAAAGAACTTGCTGCCCAAGGAAAGTTCCTCTTTCCTCAGACCACTCTGGCTCAAGACCTCAAGCTCCACAAATTCTTCAAACTGAGCAAAGCAGAAACACTTCAACATTTTCAGCAGACAGAAGGACCACCCACATACACATAAATTCCTTGGCCTTGAAAAGGTTACACTGCTCTAGCAGTCGAGTGCCAGAACCCATTTTTGGCCAAAAATTCATCAGACCCTCACTGTATTCGCAGTCTAACACAAATGAACAGGTAACATTCACAGACCCTAAGATGTAAAGAGGATATAAATGATGGAACTTCTGAGTGCTAAATCCATTACCTTGTCAAATTGAGACATCAGTGAAAGATAGGAAAGAAAAAAACACTCTGAAAATTCTTCTGAAACATTATCTTCTCAGATATCAAAACTTTCAGCCACACACACTGGCTTGTAACTCTTTTTAAATTTGTGAGAAATAAGTCAACCATTCAATGTTCAGTCTGACATTTGCTATTGTTTTCCCTTAAGAGAAAACAAAAACCTGATTAATTCCAAAAATAAAACATAAAAACTCAGTTGAGAAGCGAACCCTGTGGCTTAGAAGTCATCACTCTGATTAACAACACATAAGTGTTACCTGACGAATGGATTCCTATCTCAAATGCAATTATCGACAAATTTCTCATGATCCCCACTGCTTTAATAGTTGATGCCCCATTCTTGAAGCAATAACTTTAACAGCAATGAAACAAAGGGAAACTCACCTCAGCACTCAGGCTGACTAGACTGTTTTCCACGTTCGGTCAGCAGAGACACTGGAATGAAGTGTTTGAACCAGGCTCAACAGCTGTTCAGGAAGGTACCTACTTCTGTGCCCTTGCAAGTCCTGGAGTGGTGATCTTCACAATTAAGCCTGTTGCTAGAACCTGCTGAGACAGGCGGACAAGCAGGACTCTGCCCTCAGGAAATCCTGGCCTGAGGCACCGCTGGCGTCCATCCTGGGATGACTCCCCCAGGCCGCTGGGGCGGTACCAGAGCAAAGTGCTTCCATCAGTGGGGCTAGCTGCTGCTGCTGCCGCTAAGCCACTTCAGTCGTGCCTGACTCTGTGCGACCCCATAGACGGCAGCCCACCAGGCTCCCCCGTCCCTGGGATTCTCCAGGCAAGAACACTGGAGTGGGTTGCCATTTCCTGCTCCAATGTATGAAAGTGAAAAGTGAAAGTGAAGTCGCTCAGTCGTGTCCGAGTCTTCAAGACCCCATGGACTGCAGCCCACCAGGCTACTCTGTCCGTGGGATTTTCCAGGCAAGAGTACTGGAGTGGGGTGCCATTGCCTTCTCCACAGTGGGGCTTGAGCAGCACCCAAATCAGAGGGGCCACTGGAGTACAAGAATGTCAAGAATGGGAGTGTGGGGTGTGGGCAGGGATCACACAGAGAGACCTGGGGTGGGAAGGGGAGGCGGGGAGGGTCACACAGCCTTTCATTAGGAAGACTAGAAGGATCTGGCAGCAATCTGGACCCCTGAGAACATACTCTAAACAAGTACCGCATTTAGAAGGTATAACCTCCAAGGCTTTTTATTCAACTCAACACATATTAGGTGCCTACAGGTACCCATTGTCATTGCCTGGACACTTACCTCATGTAGAGCACTGATGTTCTTACCATAGAGAGGCGCAGTTAAAAGGGAGAAAGAGGGAAAAAAAGGGGAGGGGAGAAAGAGAGAATGTGAAAGCAAGCCAGGAAAGATCTAATGATTGATTCAAAGCCTCACGACAGTAAGAA